>NC_091797.1:89582500-89915000 GCF_041296235.1 Equus asinus | reverse complement strand
TTTTTGAATGTAACGTTGTTTCAATAAAATGGAACGGAAATTTAAGATAGATTGGTAGATAGATGCATGGGAGAGAGAGAGAAAGAAAGAATAAAGGACAGGGAGAAAGGAAAAGCGTTTGCAATTTGGGTGGTTTGGTGAATGTTTTGAAAGGGAAATCCAGGCTGCACTGGGGCATCCAGAGAAAGCTTCTCTGAGGATGGGCCCGTGGGCTGGTGCACTGGGGGTGGATGGGAGGTGACCAGTGGTGGGGGCAGAGATGCACAGAGATATCCAGGCACTGACAGGGCGGTGGTCCTCAGGCCCGCCCCTCCCCTCTCTGGACCTCCAGTGGTACACCTATAAAGGAGAAAGAAGAGACTTCTCAGTCCAAGGTCTAGGGGGCTCTGGGAAGGGGCAGAGGCCATGTCCAAACGCAGGCTGCCCTAACCCCGCGAAGGGGTACGCTGCCTCCCCAGGGCTCCCTGTCTGTGTCCTCCTGCCTCCACCCCCCCCAATTGCCATAGACAGAACAGGTCAACACTGTGACAACCCAGAAGAAGAAAGAAAGAGGATCTGACTGTCTATCAAAGCTCGTGGTCATTGCGCTCCAAAGACACACTTTGGATCTCTCTGGGGGAGGGTGCCCACTTATACCTTTCTGCCTCCCCACCAAATGAATTTCGGAGGGTGAAGAGGTTAATTTATCTGAGTGGATGGATGCCAGCCGCTCCGTTGTGCCGGTGTATTCTAATGATAACAGCAGATATGTCGTGAGTGCTAACTCCATGCAAATACTTAGCACACAAGAGCTCGTTCGGTCCCCAAGGCAAGTCCAGGAGATAGGCAGTCACGTGACTGCTGATCCCTGTTCATGAGCTCAAAGTCCTGGGGCTCAGAGAAGTTTAGTTATTTGCTCAAGGCTGCACAGCTACTAAGTGCTGGAGTGGGAACGTGAAGCCAGGTTGTGTTGACCTCAGAGTTTGTTCCTTAACCACCAACCTCCATGGCTACCCACCACACATGGGGCCCCCTCCCCCCATCGAGGCCAGGGAAAGCTGCCTGGAAGAGGTGCCATTTAGGGGCTGACTGGGAGGACCATAGGGCTGTAAATAGCCCCTCTAAGAGAACCAGCCATCTTCCACACAGAGATTTCCTCAAGAATAAAGGACCCTGGAGACATTCAAAGGAAACTCATAAAAAATTCATCTCAGAGTAGTAATTGCATCATAAAAAGTATTGAGTTGGAGTGCAAATGCAAATCGGGCCATATGAATTAATGATGTAAACAGTTGGAACGAGGGCACACGTTCAGAGACACAGCACGCAGAATGTTCTGCACCACCCTCTATGATGTGCTGGGCCGCCGCGGGCTGGGTGGCAGTGAGCCCTTAGGCTTGAGGCACATTTTCAGACCACCCATGACCAAGATCTCAGACGCCCAAATCCTGCTCGGCGTTACTTCCTTAGCGTCTCCTGGACACCCGGGTGTGCTCACTGTTTTCCCTTGATCGGCACGTTCTGAGCACCTACTGTGTGCTGGGGAGGGGGCCCCCGTCCTGCTCACCCCAGATGGACTTGCTCATCCTGCAAAAGGAAGATGACTGGTTTATGAATTTGCGTGTCCACGTTGTTACTTATGTTTCTTGGGTTGTTGGCGGGTGCGTTCAACAAGCATGTATTGAGCACCGACTGTGTGCAGGATAGGGCCCGACTTGAGCTCTCAGAGCCAGTCAGGGGAGGTCAGAGATGACGTGAGAGCTGGGGGCTTGCTGGTGGAGGGGGCCTGTAAGACGAGACTGGAGAGATGGGGAGCAGCTCCGGAAGAGGCCAGCTGGGTCACACGCGTTCCTGAAACCACGCGTAGCTGAGTACAGCTGGAAAGCAGGGGCTAAGAGCGGCAGAGGTGAACCTGGGGGGTTAGAACATTCTGGAGAACCTTGTGCATCTCCCTAGGGAGCTGGGACGTGACCCCCAGTTGGAGTAAAAGCAGCCTTTACTCTCCCCCCAAACTCCGACTCTTTATCCTGCCAGCGGTGGATGCTGCAGTCTGTTGGTCTCATCAAAGTCCAGCAGAGGGTCCTCATGACCTTCCTGTGGTTTTCGAACTGTGTTCTGTGGAACCCCAAGGTTCTGTGTCGGTGTTTCTGGCAGCCCCATGGTGGGGGATTGGGGTGGGGTCTAAATGGGAAATGTTCTGGAACTTTCCCTGTTTTAGCCAGATCAGCTCCACTTTTATCTTTTTTTGCAGTTTAAAATTCCACATGAGATTCCATGCAGATAAGGGTTCCATTGCTCAAGTAAGAACAGCCCCCACTTAGTGCAAAGTCCAAATTCTTGAAGGCCTTTGCTGATCCAGATGCAACACATTTCTCCAGGCTGAGCTAAGCCACTCCCACCCCTGCCCCCAGCCTCGGGCCACACTGATGCTCACGAAGCCAACAAGGCTGCTCCTCCCTGCCTCGTCCCTTTCCTCATGCTGGCCTCCTTTCAAGGCTGACTTCCAATCCTTCCTCCTCCAGGAAGCCCTCTCTGACCCCCTTAGACATCTCCAGCATTGCCGATACACCTCGGGCGTTCCCCCAAAAAGTGCTCTGACCCCCGAAGCATGAGGACCTCTTTCTTCTGGCTGGCTTCCTCCCCCATCAGACTGTGAAATCCGTGACGGCAGAACCTTTGACCTGGTCGTCAGTGGTGTCCAGTGTCAGGCTGGGCGTGTGTCAGGTCCTCAAGAAATGCTCGCGGAGCAAATGGGTGCCAGGAAAGAATGGAGAAAGGGTGGGTTTGGGGAGCAGAGAAGTTAAAGGGTGTATGGCTAGATGAATGAGGGAGGGAGGGAGGAAGGAAGGCGGATTGGGTGGGTAGATGGGCAGGTGAACGGGTGGATAAATAAACAGAAGGGAGGGAGGAAGGAAAGACGAAAAGGTGGAAGGATGGATGGTGGACGTACGTGTTTACAGATGGAAGAACCGCGGTTCCACTTCCCCCCCAACCCAGAGAGGCCACAAGGCCTCAGCCGTCCCAGAGCCCTCCCGGCCGTGACTGCCTCCCTCCCTCTCGCCTCCATCACAGAGCCAGCCCCTGACATGCCCTCGCCCGCCCGCACGGTGATTACTCCTTGAGCAGCCTCCCATATCCTGTTCCTGCTCTTCCTACAAGCAGAGAAGCAGAAAAATCCATCCTGATGAGCAGGCAGCAGCCCGCCCCCGCCCCCGCCTCCCCCCGCCCCTGCAGCCTGTAACTCTCGAGCAGTCAGGCAGAAAGAGGCAGTCAATTTTTTCCAGGGTCGAGCGCCGGCTGTAAGGCACAGCCCTGCGGGGTGACGGGGGGGCGGGGGCCGCTTGGATGGCACCACCGCTTCTCCTCCATCCTGGGGGCAGTGCCTCCTGCCTCACTCGCTCAGATGCTGCCAGCTGTGTAACGCAAGGGACACACCATCCCCTGCCATGCAGCGGGCTCACCTAAGACCCCAGCCGCATGAAGCATCATGGACAGGGCAGAATTCCCTGATGCCATCCATCACACCGTCTCCCCCAGCCCCGCTTCCTACCAGCCCGGAAGCTGGCTCCCTTCATTCCTGCCTGCCCTCCATGGCTTAATGGCAGGCTGCCAGCAGACAAAAAGGCAAGTGATGTACTTGGACCCAACCAGGTGTCAAGTGCCTCTTTTCTGGGTGCTGTGGGGGCCACCTAGATATCTCCCTGGCTACCGGAGAGCCGACAGCTCCCAGCTGAGACCCTGCTCCCAGAAACTGCCCTCCGCTGGGGACAGCTGCCTTGTCCAGGTCAAACCGCCTTCCAGGGGCTGGTCCCCGAGGGGGCATGCCGCCCCGGCCTCCCCGCCTCTAGGTGGAATGACTTGGAAAAGCTGCTTCTGCTCTACAGCTCCCGTGGGAGCAGCCAAGGCCTTCGGTGAGCCTGGATCGCACCCCAGCTTCTCTCTGCCCCATCCTGCTTGTTTCCCTTCCCTGCGAGGGTCTCCCCCTCTAAACCCCCCACGCTCCGAGTCTCAGGGTCTCAGGGTCCGCATCCGGGGGAACCGATCTGTGATGGCCTTTTTTGCATTTGCTTATTTCATCTCTGTGGCAGCTCTGCATAGCGGGCTCCCTGTTTCGTGCATCAGGAACCTAAGGTTCAGAGAGGGGACACGCCTTGTCCCCAGGGACACTGAGTGTCTGAGCTGGGACTCCACCCTAGTCCAGCCCGCTTCTGGTTAGTCGAGACTCTGATGCCCTTGATCTCTGACCTTTAGGAGACAACCCCATGGAACGTCATGATTCCTTTCTGACATTGGGGCCCCCGAGACCGGCTGCTGGGGAGCCTGGGTGGAGATGCATGGCATCTGCCCCAGAATTCGGCTCCTCTTCTAGGTCTTCAGGTTGCAGGGTTTACCCAACGCTGCCTCTCGCCCTCAGCTCTGGATACTGCGTCCCTCTGTGCACCTTCCACCCTCACAGTGTCCCCTGGAGGAGGAGGAGTCACGTGGGATCACTGGAAGAGCCAGGCGCCTCTGCCTTCCATCCTGGGCTCTTGATGGGAGGCGCTGCCTCGCCCTTCTCTGAGCTTCTGCCTCCTCATCTGTCAAATGGGCCGCTGTGAGGGTTGCATGAGACGATCGGTAGAAAAGCCTTCCGCGGTGCCTGGCCCAGACCAGCTGCTGAGGGCCGCTCACCTCCTCCCTTTCTTACTAGGAATAACATCTAATCTGAGGAGGACGATCCGTGCTGAGCGTTGGGTAGAGCACTCGAATCGCATCCTCTCGCTTAATCCTCACAACAAGTCTATGAAGCCGGTGGGTATCGTTATCATCCCCACCTCACAGTGAGGGAGTGGGGGCTTGGAGAGACGCAGTGCGGATCCACGGTTCTCGGGAGAGCAAGTGGAGCAGGTGGGTCTCAAACTATCTGTCCAGCTCCAAAACCTACGTTCTTCGCTGCTTGGACTCCCTTCTCCTCCCCCTGCTGTTAGCCTCCCGGACCCCCAGCTCTTCCAGGTGGACCACGGCCCCCAGGCGGTTGGGTGTCCTTTAGCTCTGCCCAGCGGGGTCCCTGTAATTTGGAACTGAGTCCCCCCACCCCCACCCCCGGAGTGCCCTGCTGAGACAATCAGTGGAAATCACGCGATCTGGGCGTCAGGTTACTTGCGCCTCAGACCTCCGTCCGAAACTGGCTCTCTAGCAACAAGAAAGTCCCTTCCCGGAGCCAGGAGCTGCCTTGTAAAGGGGGCCTGAGTTCTCGCGGGGCCCCTGCCTCCAGGAAAGCCGTTCCATCCTCTCACAGCTCTAATACCTTCCAGTCGTAGAGGAGAGGGACTCACTGGCCTTGGCCGCGGCCATAAATCCATAATTGAACAACATCTGGGACCACCAGTCTCCATAAAATAAACCAGAAGAACGAGGTAAAATTGTTCAGAAGGCCACGGAGACCTCCTCTGGGGCTGAGCCGGGGGGTCCAGCCCCCTTCACCCGAGCCCGTTTCTGTGGCCGCCCCTGAGCCAGCTTCTGTGTGGGAAGAGCACCGGGCTAGGAGTCAGTCAGCCCTGGGTTCGAATCCTGACTCTCCCTGCTGGGGGCTTTGGCAAGGCCACGGAGCCTCTCTTTGCCTCGGTTTCCTCCTCTGGGAACTGAACATCCCAAGTTAGCCTTCTTGTGACGATTTCAAGAGTTGAGGACTTGCTTATCTCAGATGGAGAAGTTCTGACTGTCCTTATAAAGCTCTGAAGATGTTGCCTGTGATTGATGGCACATAGAGCATGAGGAGAAGGGACGCAGTCAGCGTGGGGACCACATCCACCCAGATCAAACCTTAACAGGGGTCTCCAAACATTCCTTCCCAATTCCATCTGAGGGGGGGATGCATTTAGGCCTTAGGCCAGCCTTCTTTGCCTCATCTCTGGCCAGCTCAAAAAGAGGCTACGGGATTTACCAAGTGGATTACGCGGCACTTAGCTAATGAAATGACACTCCCCCACCCCCGCCAAGATATCGATCAGCCCCTGGCAACCGTGGAGCCTGCTGCGGCCTCAGGACAGTTTAAAAAGAAAATCAACCATTAATAAAATTGAATGGTTGAGGGCTGGGGGCGGGGGGGTTGGGGGGGAGTGGGCAGACGGGGAGGAGCTGAAGGGAGGCGGTTGAGAAGAAGCCAAAAGACCAGGAGGAAAAGAGGGAGAAAAAGTGCTTTTCTGATTCAAAACCCTCATAGCAGATGCATGAGAAGTTGTGCAATTAACCGGCTCTGCGAGGACACGCCGAGCGAGGACGGACGCTAAATCAAATGCAGGGCAGGAGGGTCTCAATGACACGGAGAGCAGAGCCTGCCTTGTGTCTTCTTTGCTCCACATATGCTTTCTTTAAATGGGATTTGCCACTAATGCTTTTAAAACTGGGAGTTTTCATAGCAGAGTGTGGCTTTCTGGAGTTTCCCGGAAAATCGGAACACGTGGTAACACTGGGTTCGCATTCTTGCGAGGCGGCAACTGGGCAGAGCAAGAACAGCCGTCTCTGTGGGGGGAGCTCGTGGATCCCGGCTTGCGCGGCCCCCCGTCCGGCCCCACGCTCACTGCTGTGAGCTGCCAGGGCCTGCGAGCGTCAGACCTTGATCCGAAGTCTGAACTGAATGATGTCAAAGATACGCGTGTGTGCTTGGGGGTGAGGATATGTGTGTGGGGGACACGTACTAGATAAACCCGTCCCTAAATATTAACAGAGGGACCTTCCCCCACCTAGGACTTTATCTGCTTGTCCTTTTGTACTGAGTATTTTCAGCAATAGAGAACAATAGACTTGGCTTTGGGGAAAAAAATCAATATATGCAGAGCTGAGCATTCTGTGTGCAATGACGGCAATTGTACCAAGAAGGGAAAATAAAACGCGACACTGGGATCTTCCCAAATAGGGGAACTGTGGGCAATTTGAATCATCTTCTCTGGATATTTTCTGCAACAGATCTCTTTCATATTTCTATTCAGATAACTACAAACCGGGTATGTGTAAGTTAAACGTAAATCATGATTAACCCACGTCAACAGAGATGCAATTCTGTTGGAAAAAGTCTTGTTGGGGGTGTGGCCCTGAGCTTCTTGCGGGGAGGGCTCTGTTGGGTGTTTCTGAGCCCCTTTCTCTAGAATCTGGAAGCTGGAGCAGGAGCAAATGCTGTCTGGTGGCTGCAGCATAGCTTTCCGTTCCCGGATGTCAGATCCCCATCTACGAAGACAGAAGAACAAACTCGATTCCTGGTAGAGGAGAAAAGGGGAGGCTAGCATTTCTTTACGCCCCTATGTGCCAGGCACAGGTTGGCACACTTTCACACACATGTTAGCTAAAAAGCCTAGAGGCTAATAAACGGGCTCTCAACTCAGCCATTTCCTGGCTGTGTGACCTTGAGCAGACCACTTAACCTCTCTGAGCCTCCTTATTCTTTCTATGAAAAAGGGATCAAACTAACCTCATAGGGTTTGAGGGAGGCTTAATTATGTTATATTTAATTATATTAAAAACATATATTATATTAAAAATAATATAAAGAGCTCTGTGCCCGGCACAGAGTAAATAATCAAAAAGATCAGTGGTTCTCTGTACTATTACTACTGACGTAATTAAAAACTGCCTACTATGTGCCTCCCAGTCATGGGCAGCATTTCCCATCCCTTATCCAGTCAGCCTCCCAGAATGACACAACGAGTCTGAGGCCATCATGCTCCACTTTGAGAAGAGGAAACTGAGTCTTGGTAAAGGGAGGTGACTTATCAGGGATGATGTCCCCACAGAGGTCTCTTCTGTGGGATGCACAGAGGACTCAGTGGCCCTAGCCAATGCCCCCTGCCCCCATCGATGTATCTTTTAAACCAAGATCCACTGAACACCTACTGTGTGTCTGGCGTCACGCTGGACCCTCCCCCACTTACCCGGTGTGAAATAAGACAAGGAATTCTGGAAACAGAGAGACCGGAGTCAAGATCTCACTCCATCGCCATGGTCAGTGCCTTCACCTCTGAGCCTCAGTTTTACCATCTGTCAAAC
Source organism: Equus asinus (assembly GCF_041296235.1). Classification (NCBI taxonomy): domain Eukaryota; kingdom Metazoa; phylum Chordata; class Mammalia; order Perissodactyla; family Equidae; genus Equus; species Equus asinus. Next base: position 89,907,002 of record NC_091797.1, on the reverse strand, counting down.
GGGCTTGCCACCTGAATCCTTGTGAGATTTCATCAAGTCGGTCAATGCACATAAGGACATCAGGGGGTGGAAGGAGTGAGCGATCGTGGGACGACTACCCCCGCTTCACAGGTAAGGGAGGGTGCCCCCTGCCCCGTCCTTTCACTCATTCACTAGTCCATTCCTCAGCTCGTGCATCAGAGCAGCGCATCCTTCCCCCCAGGTCTCCAGAAGTGTCAGCACCTCGAAATGCATGTGGGGGAGTAGGGGTCCCCGCCCCTGGGCCCCTTCGGCTCTCACTGCCCGGAGGCAGCAGCCGCCAGACATTTGGAAGCCATTAGGCACATCCCTCCTGTCTGATTCCGTTCTCCCTGCATGTAGCTTAAAGCAACAGATTCCAGGGAATTTTGGCCGAGCTCCCTGGCGGAGGGAGCCCCAGCGGCGTCGTGGGGAGCTCGCTCCTCTCCATCCCGTCCCCATCCCCGCACGGTGCTGCTCCTTCCGAGCCCAGAAGAAAGGGCGGTGCACCCAGCGAGGGGCGGGGGAGGGCTCTGACGCCCTAAGGACTTCCTCTCACCCAAACACGGCCACTTCCCGGTGGGGGCCACCTCTCCCAGCCTCAGTTTCCCTATCGGTAAAGCAGGAATAGTAACAGTACACACACACACGCTGCTCTTGTTGCGAGGAACCCACGTGTCAAACTAAATTAAATGCCTCATGCATAGTAGGTGTTTGGGAGCTTCCATTTCTCTCTTGTTCTAATTTTCAGTTCGCTTTTTGATGTCACCAGGAGAGCAAGGGGATGGATTAGATGAGACTTTGATGCAGAAGTTGGGTCACTAGCCGCTAGAAGCCCTTAACAAGGTCACTTCCCATCCCCGTGCCTCAGTTTCCCCAGCCTTCCTCCTCTCGCTCCCTGACGTTCCCTGCCTGCCTCAGGGGCCCACAGCATGGCCCCAGCCCAGGCAGCCTTTTGGCCCCTCCTGGCCTTCGTCTCTGCCTCCGTCTGTCTGTCCCCGCCAGGCCCCACGGGCACAGGGTGCTGGTCTCCAGGGTCTCTGTTGTGGACACAGTCTCCGCTCCTCTCCCGCCAGCCCCTCTCTCAGGTCACATTTCCTGTTTTCTTCTTCTTTTCTCTGCACTGGGTGATCCAGGCCCCTGGGCCCCCGTCTGGCCTCTCCGGGTGGGGAGACGGGAAGACAGGGTTCCGGGGGGCGGGCAGTGAGGGGGCCTTCAGCAGAGACCCCTCGTCATCTGCCACCGTTTCACCAGCCATCGGGCCCAGCCTGGATCACTCCAGACTTGGCGGACAGCCCAGCGAGAGCTGCAGCCGAGCTGAGATGCTGCCGGGCAGCTGTGGTGGTGGGTATGCGTGTGAGGTCTGTGTGATCTGTGTGTGTGGTGTCTGGGGCTTGCGTTCCGTGCTGTGTGTACACACGTGGTCTTTATGTGGTGTGTGTGTGATTTGTATGTGGGGCTTGTGTGTGTTGTGTGATATGTGTATACATGCGGTGCTTACGTGGTGTATTTGTGTGATATGTGTGTCTAGTATGTGTTGCATTTGTGTGTGTGGTGTGTGTCTGTGGCCTGTGTGTAACATGCATGTTTGTGTGTGGTATATGTGCGTGATACATGATGAATGTGTGTGTATGCATGTGGTGTTTATTAGGTGTGTGTCTGGTAGGTAATGTGTGTGTGGTGTGTGTGTGGTTTGTGTGCATGGAGTGGTGTGTGTGATCTCACCCCCTCTGTGGGGTGGGGGACCCCAGGGCTGTGCTCGGTGCAGGAGCCAGGAGGAAGGACAGAGCTGCCTCAGGAGTGTCTTTGGACCCCTGTGGGCACCTGAGCCCATGCATACGTGTTGCTGTGTGTCCACGGCAGTGTTGGCCGCCGCTCTGTGGAGGGGCCAGCGCAACCCCGGCCTGCCCTGATGTGCACAGCTCAGTCTCCTGCCCACCTGAGGAGTGCAGCCGCTGTTGCTCCTCTTCACAGGAGGGTAAACTGAGGCAGCAGAGAGACCAGCTGAGGCCACTGGGTCCTTAGCTGAGGAGCCACGCAGGCCCGATCCCTCCCACTCTGTGTCCCGGGAATGCCCAGCCGCTGCTCGGACACCCCCTGCCCCTGGCCAGCTCTCGGGCTCCTGGGAATGCCCTCCATTGCATCTGTCCCCAGCTCTGTCTTCTCTGCCCCCAGAGTCCAAACTCTATACTTGGGCTCCCTCATTTTCTCTTCTTTCCCCTCCGTTTCCCTCTTTTCCTCTCTCCTCTCTCTTTTCTGTTTCTTTACTTCCATGATCCCACTTGTGTTCTTTGCTCCTCTCTCTCTCCATCCTCCCAGCTCAACCCCGTGTCCGTCTGTCTGTATGTCCATTTCTCTGTATCTCTGTGTCTTTCCTTCTCTGTCTGTCTGTCCCTCTCCCCATCAGGGCCTCTGTCTCTCTTTCTCTCTCACTCCCTCCACCCCCTCACTCCGTCCCTCTTTCCCTCCGTGCATCTCTGTCCACCTCCGGCTGCTCCTGTCTGTTCATTTTGTCCAGCCTCCCCCAGTGAGGTGCCACGAGCCTGTTCATCACAGACGCAGCCGGGACTCTGTAGGGAGCCACCAAGTTCCTGAGAGGCTCAGACGAGCCATCCCCTCGCCCCTGGGCCACTGGGCTGCGTCAGACCCATCCCCATGGTGAAGTGCCTTGTGTTCTCCGTCTGCCCCGCCGGCTTCTCCCCGCCCAGTCTGCCGGCCCTGCGCCCTGAGAATCCAGCTTTCTGCAGAGGCCGTCACCTGGCTTGCTCGGCCCCGGCTCCTTGGTACGGGTCCGGAAGGCAATCAGGGTGCGGAAGGCAGGGTAGGTTGGGCAATTTGCCATCCTCACTGCCCCCTGCCAGCCGTGAGCTGGCGGCAGCACATGGTCCACTGTGGGCCAGGCCCTGGAGGGCAGCCCTCTGTGCCGCTGCACCCCTCTCCAGGTCCCGTAACACCCCTCTCTTGCCTCCAGGCCTAGGGTGCTAATGGCTCCCCACCCTGGGACAGAGGTGCCGCATCCCCCCTCTGGGTCCCCCTTAACCCTGTCCACACTTGGATGGCTCTCCCCTTCTTACATGCTCCCTCAGTTACTCACATTGGGCTGTCACCTCTTCCCTGCTGTGACCCATGCTCCCCTTCCCTGAGCTCCTGATGCCATCTTCTCCCCCTCTTCTGCCCTCTGACCCCTCGCCACCCCTCTGCTCACACCCATGCTCCTGCGCTGGGTCCAGATCTGCTCCCTGGCCAGACTAGGAGTTCGGAGGAGGGGCGGAGACCTCGCCTAGCCCTCCCACGTCCCCTAGGCTGGGGCATTGCCCCTAGTCAGCTCTCAGGGACTCTTGAAAAATAAATAATGAGTCAGGGCTGCAGGGGAGCGAGATTACAGCCAGGAGGCCAGCGAATCAGGTGTGTCTGCAGCGCAGTGGGATACTCAGAGGGGTCCCCTCAGGGAGCGTCACCACCGCTCCCAGGCTCTCCTGTTGGAGCTCCTGCAGCCTTGCAGCAGGGGTCCCGACAGTGGGGCGCTTCCACGCTCCAGCTCCGTCGACGCCGCAGGTCCTCTCCACGTGCCCCGAGCTCACAGACGGGAGGGCTCCCCTGCTCCTGGCACCCGTTCAAGCTGCCTGGTGAACTAAATTGATTTTTTATCGTTGCTCTGGAGCGAGCTTAATGAATCTGTTAGTGACGGCTGCCTGCCCCAAACACCACTCGGTGGCTGTGCCGCCAGAACGGCTCTTCCTGAGAAGAAGGAGGTATTATTTAAGGCTCAGCCTGGGCTCTGGAGAGCAGCTGGGCATAGCTAGGCCAGGCTTCCCTCTTGCTGGGGTCTTTTTCTACTGGGGTGAGTTTCTAATATGGGCCAGAAAGAAGGCAATGCTCAGAAAGAATGGCAGAGGTTTAGTATAATGCGTGCGTTCCTAGGGACCAACAGTCCATCTGTCCATCTATCAATCAATCCTTCCGTCCATCTATTCATCTTTCTACCCATCCACTCGTTCACCTCTCTATCCACCCATCCATCTGTCCAACGACCCACCCACCCATCCATGTATACATCCTTCTAACCGTTTATCTATCCATCCATTCATCCATCTATCCATCTTTCAATCCATTTGCACATCCATCCATCCATCCATCTGTCCATCCATCCACCTACCCATCCATCCATCTACCCATCCATCCATCCATCCATCCATTCATCCATCCATCCATCCATCCATCCATTCATCCATCCATCCATCCATCTCTCTATTGTTTCATTTACTTATTCAATGTTTTTACCTTATACACAACTTATTATGAAATCCCACATCCTTACTGTGGCCTACCCCATAGCTGCCACCTCAATCCTTCTCCTCTACTCTCCCCTCTCACTCCACTCCAGTCACCAACATTGCTGCTTCTCAAACATGCTCCAGGCCCTTTGCACTTGCTGTCTCTTCTGCCAGAAACCCTCTTTCCCTGACACCCCCATGGCTTGCCCCCTTCCTCCACTAGGCCACTGCTCAAGCTTCACCACTCCCAAGGGGCCTTCTCTGATCACTTTTGATATAAATTAGCAACTCCCTGCCACTCTTGATCCTTCGTCCCCCTTTTAACTTCCTCAGAATACTCCTTGTCCTCTGACATTATACCAGAAATTTATTTATCTTGTTTAGTATCTATTGTCTTCCACTGGAACACAGTTCCATGAAGGCAAGAGCTGTGCCAGCTTCATTCGCCCTTGCATCTCCGTGTCCAAGAATGGCCTGGCATGTAATGGGCACTCAGGAAGCTTGATCTATTGAATAAATTACTTCGTTAGCTAATACATGCCCTGTCACTTCTGTCACCTACCAAACACTGAAGTATCTGGTCAACAAAACCAGGCATAGCCTTTCCCCTCACAGGACGCCAGGTCCCTGGAAGCAGAATGGAGGAGGAGACTGAGACCTTCACCAAACGACCACATGGATGACCGTAAAGTTTCATCTTGGCTAACAGCCTTGAAGAAGGTTCCATGAGGTCTGTGAGCATTTTTAAGTTGTTTGAGTTGTGTTTTTGTTGCTCACACCCAAGGCATCGTGTCTGGCCAGATCACCCACGTAGATGCTGGTTGGAACTGGATCTGGTTTCTCAGCTTTTAGCTACCCCTCTCAAGGCTCCAGCTCCCTTCTTAGCTGTGTCCCTGCTCCTCCACGCCTTCTGTCGGCAGGGACGGGGTGGTGGGGGCTGCTCCCCACCGCCCTGCGTTGGCTCTGGGCTGGTCCAGAGCGTGGATATCACTGGGCTCATTCTCACTCCTTTTCCTCTTCTTCCATCCAAGCTGGGAGCCAGGCCCCATGGTGCTGCCCTGCCTTGCAGAGAAGACGCTTAAGTAAGCTAGGGGCTCTTCCTATGTTTTCTTATGTGTCTGAGTCTCCAGAAACGTGGTCCTGTGTGCCCTCAAGAGGGAAGAGGAAAGAGCGTGCCTTGGGGTCAAGAAGGATGCAAGAGGAGCACCCAAGACCAAAATGAGGCCGTGGGCTGGATGGTGGGGAAGGTGGGGACCTGAGTGTCTTGGGGAGGTGACCAGATCTTGCAAGGTACAATTATGAGTGCTCTAAGGGAAACGTAATCCTGGCCACAGGATCTTCACCAAGATCCCCATGTCTGCAGCTTGAACATAGCCAATCATGGCAACAGCAGGTCGTATTTCCCCATACAACCACAACAATGTTTTCAATCTTATCTACCTTTCAAAAGCATTGCCACACCCCACCAAGAAGTAGAGTCTGTTCTCCTCCCCTGGAACCTGGGAGGGCTTGTGACTACTGTGACAGATAAAGTACGTTAATAGTAATATGATGCTACTTCTGGGGCTCGGTCATAAAAAGGACACATCTTCTACCTGGCTCTTTCTCTCTTGGGATGCTCAGCCTTGGAAGCAGCCGCTATGTTGGGAGGAAGCCCAAGCTTCATGGAGAGGCCATGTATTAATGTTCTGAGTTATGATCCCAGCCAAGGTCTCAGCTTACAACCCTCAGCAACCCTCAAATATGTGAGTGAGTGAGATTCCAGAAGACCCCAGCTCCCGGCCTTTGGGCCTTCCAGTTGAAGTCCCGGACATCATGGAGCAGGGACAAACCATCCCTGCTGTGGCTTTTCTGAGTTCCTGACTCACAGAATCCATGCGCAGAATAAAAACTTGTGGTTGCTTTATGCCACTGAGTTTTGGGGTAATTTTTTAATATAGCCTGAGTAATAGGGGCAAGAACCATACATAATATAGCTCTCTGTGTGCCAGACACCGTACCAACCATTTTACAAATATTCATTCATTTAACCTTCAAAACTTATCCCAGAAGTCCTACTAACATCTCCACTTACAGGTGAGGAACTGAGGCACAGAGAGGAGAAGCAGCTTGCTGGAGGCCACAAAATAAGTGGCAGAACTGGGATTTGAACCCAGGCAATCTGGCTCCAGAGCTCACACCCCGATTCAATGGGCTGGGGCAGCCAGCGGCAGTTTGCATCCTGAGGCTGTGGTGGAGATGTAAGGTTGGTCACTGGAGTCTCGTCTTGTGGATGTACAACCTCAGGGGCTGGCTTTCACTTGTGACCAAGCTTGGAAGTCTTTCCAACTCTATGGTATAAGACGTCATTGTTGAATGCAAGTGGATCAATGGCAATAGTTAGCTAGAGATGAACAGATAGATGGATGGATGGATGGATGGATATATGGATGGATAGATGGATGGATATATGGATGAATGGATGGATGGATGGATGGATGGATGGATGGATGGGTGGATGGATGGATGGATGGATGGGTGTGTGGATGGATGGATGGATGGATGGGTGGATGGATGGATGGATGGGTGGATGGATGGATGGATGGATGGATGGATGGATGGGTGGATGGATGGATGGATGGGTGGATTGATAGGTAGGTAGGTAGGTAGGTAGATAGATAGATAGATAGATAGATAGATAGGTATATAATGGTAGTTGGTGGGGGTTTTTGCATACCAGAGTTACAGCCTAATGATAAATGTCTGCAATGCAGGATCTGGGAAAGACAAACTAGAGACGTTTCACCAACTCTCTCAAAGCCTCAGTTTCCTCATCTGTAAAATGGGCAGGACCCTACCCATCTCAGGAGATGTGACAAAGATTCACTGAGATAATACTTGCAAAGCTCTTATCATGGTGTCTGCACCTCACAAATGCTACACTCCTACTGGGCCCCATCCTCTCGTCCACGCCCTTTCCCCATCCTTTCTCAGCCTCCCCATCCCCTCCCAGCTGGCCAGTGGCTCCCCAGAGCTGTCTCATACAGCAGGGACCCCTCCCCCCTGCCCCTAAGCTGGGGTCACAGAAGTGTGTCTCCCTCTAAAGCGCGGCGACACACTCGCTGGCAGCCTCCAGCACCGAGCACAGCTGCCAGGCCGGCACGCCTCCTCCTCACAGCTGCTGGGATGCGACCTTGTCTATCAGGAGGCCCCAGGAAGCCTGCTGAGTGTGCTCCCAGCTTGGTAGGTGACATAAATATTTTCCAACATGCAGGCGACAATCTGATTGGTGCCTTCCCCAGAGTGCCAAGCTCCAGGCTTGAGACTGCAGAAGCAAAAAGAAAAAACTCCCCCTTTGCCAATGAAGTCTGGCTCCTTCCTTCACTGAAGCGTTTAACTCCTCCCGTCTCCCGTTTCCTTGTTTACTCCAGGCCCCACCCCTAACTGCTGACATTCTGCAGGATTTTGGCAAATACCTGCAGTGACTAGGACAGCCCTGGCCTTGCCCTCTCCAAGAAAACAGACCATCTGTGGCAGCAGCTCAGACTTGAATGCTTGTTAGAACCACCCAAGGTGATAATAACATAGTGTTTATAATTGAAAATATTCTACGATAAAAGAGATCTTATCTCTTAGAGGTAGATACAGCAATATCCAAGGATGAAACGACGGGGCATCTTGATTTTCTCCAAAATAATACAGAAGTAAGCAAATTTGGGGAGGAGGCATAGACATGTAACACGATGGACCACGAGTTGACAGCGGTTGACGCGGACGATGGGTCCATGGTGGTTCTTTATACCCTTGGAGCTCAGACCCGAGAGGCCATCAGAACCTTCTGGGGGGCCCGTGAGGACACACTTTTGTGCCCCCAACCCCAGAGACTCTCATGCAGTAGGTCTGGGGTGGGGAGCAGTTTTGGCAAGTCTGACAAGCCCAGGGGCATCCTGCTGCCGCGGATCCTGAACAGAGTTTTGAGTGGCGCTGTTTCACGCTTTTCTCTCTACCTTTGTCTATGTGTGAAAATTTCGATCATGAAACATTAAAAGTAAAATTCTTAAAGAATCCATCTTCAAGAGATGCTGACTCAGGAGGCCTGGAGTGGGGCCCAGGAATCTGCATTTTCACAGGCTCCTGGGCGATCCCCAAACTGTTGTTCCGTGGTGCACACTTCGAGAAACACGAGGCCAGGGCAGACAGACAGCTGCCTTGTTTTGGGATATGCCCCATAATGGGGGCTGCCCTGGAAGTGGTGGGTGAGCTGCAGCCAGGCTTGGGGTCAGGGAAGGCTTCTGGGAGGAGGGGAATCCTAAACTGAAACTCCAAGGAGAAGGTGGAGGTAGACAGGTGGCAATGGGGAAGGGGAGAGTGCAGAGGGAACAGCATATGCTAAGGCCCAGAGGCAAGAGTGAGCAGAATGTCTGTAGGAAATGGAAACGGGAATGTGGTTCAAGGCACTGGAGAGGAGGGGAGGGAGGTATCCAGAGACGGGGCGGGAGAGCTCAGCAAAGATAGGTCCTTGCTGACCACGAGTTTACCCTTCACCCTATGGACAGTGGGAGCCATGGAGGGTGTGAGGGAGTGATATGATCATATCTGCACTTTGAGATAATCTCTCTGGCTGTGTGTAGACCACCGAGGAGCGGGAGCAGATGCCGAGAGGCCTGGTGAGGAGGACTCTGCTGCATCCGGACTTGAAATGAGTGAGAGTGGAGGGGGCGGACGGACCAAGAGCTCTTTGGGAAAAGAAGGAATAGGACCTAGAGGCTAGATTCTCAAAGGATGGGAAGCCGTCTGTGTGAATGGCTAAATATGGAGATTGTTATAAGAGGGAGAAGGCAGCCGGGGTCATCTCGGGGAAAAGACTGGAGTCCGGGGTGAATTTCCTGTACTTGGAGCTGAAAACCCACCTGCCCCAGCCTCGGCGTCCACACGAGGTTCATGGTGGCTCCTAATAAGACACGGGCTCTCAAGGTCCAACGGCTGAGCTCGGTCGCAGCCTCTTGCGTCTGTGCGAACACAGAAATTCACGTTGCCTCCCAGCACTTCAGGCCTCCCGGCTGTGAAGCGGGAAGCGATGAAGTGGGAAGGGATGTCTCCCCGTCTCAAGACTGACGTCAGGCTCAGAACCTGGTTCCCCAGCAGCACCCTCCGTGCCTGGCTTCAGAAGCCACCCCCGGCATCTAGTCCTCCCCACGTGGGATCAGTACTCCCCGCCATCCTTCCGAATCACAGGCTTGTCTCTGGTGACACTAATAAGCCCAAAGAGATTTTTTTCGTGTCTGCCTCTCCTCCCAGGTTGTGAGCTCCTGAACATTGCAGCAACTGGCCTAGAGTTTGACGCAGAATGAATGCTCTGCAAACTCATTCATTCATTCACGCATTATTTCATTGAGCCCCCGCCGTGCACCAGGCACCAGGAATGCAGAGGGAAAAAAGTGAATGAGTGAATGAATGACTTTAGACTCTAAAGCTCTAGGAGATGGGGTCCATCTGCCAGCCACTGGGATAAACACTTCTTAGGGGAGCGTCTCATTACATCCTTGAATTTCTAATTTCCAGAGGGCAAAACTGAGGCTTGGAGAGACTGGGCAGGACTAGGTGGCTCAGCCAGGAGAGCTGGTGGGGGTACAGACCCAGGGAACCTGGCTCCAGAGCCCCTTGGCTTAGCCTCTTTCCTGACCCGCGTGGCTCGTTCCTGGAAACCAACCCAGCAAGCCGCGTTCAGGGAGTTACGTAATTCTCTCTCTCTCTCATAAATAGAAGCAAATCGGGTCCTTGAGTGAGACAGGAATTTTCCTTGAGCAGGTGCCACTGTGTTGCAGCCACCATGGAACCAATCCACGTGTGTGACTGCATCAAAGGCTCCTCGCCCCTTCAGGGAGGTGGGGCATTTGTCGTCCATCTTACAAAACACAGCGCCCAACAAGGTGCAGGGAGAACCCCGCCTGAGGTCACACAGCAGCAGGTATTTTTGGGGTGAGGGGGTTCTGTCTGACACCTGAGCCCAGGCTGATCTCCTTCCATCCACCTGCCACCCCCTCCCCCTGGAGACACAGGACATGTTAATGAAGAATGCAAAATGACTAATTCAAAGAGACTTATGCACCCCTATGTTCATTGCAGCGTTACTCACAATAGCCAAGACTTGGAAGCAGCCCAAGTGCCCATCGACTGATGACTGGATGGAGAAGATGTGGTCTATATACAATGGAATACTACTCAGCCATAAAAAAGACAAAATTGCCCCATTTGTGACATGGATGGACCTTGAGGATATTATGTTAAGTGAAATTAGTCAGACAGAGAAAGACAAATACCGGATGATTTCACTCCTGCGCAGAAGATAAGTAAATAAACAAACACACAGATCTGGAGAACAGATTGGCGGTTACCAGAGGGGAAGGGGGTGAGGGGAGGGCGAAAAGGGTAAAGGGGCGCATACATATGGTATCACATGAAAACTAGATCACTGGTGGTGAAGACGCAGTCTATACAGAAGCTGAAATATAATGATGCACACCTGAAATTTACACAATGTTAGAAACCAATGTGACCTCGATAAAATAATGAAACACATGAAAAGAATGCAATCAGAGCACTTTTTATAGAAAATGCAGAAGGTGCTTCACATGGGCAGCTTCTTGCATCCGGTTTGAGTTAACTTCGAGGACAAAACTTTGAATGGTGAACCGGCACGGGCGGGCTGAAGCAGGCGTCCGTGAGTGTCGGGCGCCTAGGACCAGGGTCTTCGATGTCCTCATCTGCTCTGACGGCCAGAGTGCCTCTCACCCCCTGGGGCTCCCATGGCTCTGGGCCCTTCCTGGTCTCTGAGAGAATCAGGGAGGGGCCGGGACGGGGTCCCCTGAGGAGACCCTCACTGTGCTGTGCCAGCTGAAGCTCCCGCCCTCCTGAGCTCCAGCAGACGGAGCGACATGCTAAGTGTCACATAGCCCATCTTCCCCCAAGAACAGTGGCCTTTATTTCGGCGGGGGGGGGGGTGGGTAAGAGAGAGGATATCAACCTGAATTCTCACTTTATACAACAAAACAAATTCCAGATAGATTTCGTAAATCCAGAGTCAAATGTAGAAATTAATGAACACGAGAAGGCAAAAGTGGGTAGTTAATGATCTCAGGGAGAGGGAGCCATTTCTTAAGCGGAAAAACAAAGAAATGAATCACAAAGAAAGGGAAAATTGCATAGATCTGCGTACCTGAAATGAAGCTGAAAAAAAAAAATCCGTGTGTCTAAAGACATCATAAATGAAATTAAAATCCAGCTGACAGACTGAAGAAAAATATTTGCAACACGTGTGATAAACAAATGGTGAGCGTCTTCAGTATTTTTTACAAAGCTCTTGCACGCCAAACGGAAAACACTAAAACCCTAAGAGAAAAACAGTCCAAAGAAATGCCCAGACAGCTCCCAGAAGAAAAAATGCAAATGACCGACAAGCACATGAAAAAAATACGTCCAGCCGACCCCAGTAGATGCAAATTGTCGGTCTGGTGCAGATTTCAACGAGTTGATTCTGCGTCGGCAAGAGGAAGGTGAGGTGGGGCCCTGGACCACTCTGGGGCGGGAATCCCCTTTCTGGAAGGCGTGTGCTTATGTATCAAGAGCCTTAAAAATTCACAGTTTCTGGGGGCTGACCCGGTGGCTCAGCGGTTAAGTGTGCACATTCTGCTTCGGTGACCCAGGGTTCACTGGTTTGGATCCCAGGTGTGGACATGGCACCGCTTGGCACACCATGCTGTGGTAGGCGTCCCACATATAAATTAGAGGAAGATGGGCACGGATGTTAGCTCAGGGCCAGTCTTCCTCAGCAAAAAGAGGAGGATTGGCAGCAGTTAGCTCAGGGCTAATCTTCCTCAAAAAAAATTCAGTTTCTGAGCCAGCAATCCCACTTCCAGGAACCCATCCTCGGGCAAGAAGATCACAGGCCCAGACAAAGACTGGAACCGTCCTAAATATTCGCAGGATGTTACGGATCGTACATAAGACGGATTCTCTACAGCCATTTAGAAAGGTTGGTCAAGACTAATGATTAAGACGTAAGATGATGAAAATGTGGTATACAAAACCATATTTTTGAAATAGACCTTGAGCGCATGTCTGCAGGGGCCTTCGTAAATGCGGAAATATTAGTGGAAAGATATTCATCACAAAATTAACAGTGGGTTTGGGAACTGGAGACCATGTTTAATTTTCTTCCTTATATTTTATATATTATAATTTTTTATTATAAACACGTATTAGTTTTAGAATCAAGAAATGTTTTAAGCCAGTCTAGTAAAATTAGAAAAACTGCCCTCAATTTGGGGCCATTTGGGCAGGTAGGAGCGTCCAAAGGTGTGCGTGGGTAAGGCAGGGCTTCTCAACCCAGGCACCATCAACGTTCTGAGACATGTAATTCTTTGCGGTGGGGCCCGGCCTGTGTGTCACAGAACGTTTAGCAGCATCCCTGGCCTCTACCCACCAGATGCCAGTAGCAAAGCTCCTAAGGTATAACAACCAAAAGTGTCTCCAGACTGGGATCTGGGGGCCCCAGTTTCTAGTCCCCCGTCACACTCTTGCTGTGTGACCTCGGGAAAACCATCTAAGGCCCCTTCACTTATTTGTAGGACACTCCCTGAGCCTTCCTGGGTCCTCGGCCAGCCCTAGGGAGCGCCGCATCCTCCAGGCTCTGCTCTTCCGAGCTCTCGGTCCAGCAGAGTCAGCCTCTGTGCAAACAGCTACGTTGTCCAGTGGGATGAGTGCGAACAGGGGCGTGTAAGAGGGTGATGGATGAGTGGGAGAGACGGACCCTGACTCTCAGGGGTAACCATGATGGCAATGGCTTTAAAGACAGCCCCTTCCATGTGAACCGCACTTTACAGTTTATAAATTGGATCCTCAGGGTCTGGGCAGGTAATGGATGAGCATTTAGTGGGGTGACCGGGGAGAGTTAGAGGATGGAATCCTCACAAAACCAAGGGAGGGGGGAAAAGGAAAGCATCAAGGGATGAGGCAGCACCCGGGGTGGGGGCAGCAACAGGGGGGAGTCCTTGCTCCTGGGACTGAAGGGGCTGGAGGAGGGGCTGCCGAGGGGTCCAAGAGGGAGCTGGGAGCGAGCCACCCAGCAGCAGGGGAGGTGTTGGGTAGGTTGGGGAGGGCAGCCCAGCCACTGTGGACCCAGAGCCAGGCAGGGAGGGAGCAGAGGGGAGAAATAGCTCAACCTCGAGTTCCTCCTGTCCTCTGATTTCCTGACATTGTCTCCCATTGGCCGAACCATCCCCGAAGCCAGAGAGCCAGGAAGCCAACTCATACAGCCCACGTGGGTCAGCTGCCTGAGTCCAAGAGTGGAGGGAAAAGGATCAAGAGGGCATGCAGAAGATGTGCGGCGCAGAAGGCACTGCCCCCCTTCTCGTGTCATCCCTCCCACAGTCCTGCAAAATAGGTATTATTACCTACCTTTTATACAAGAGGAAGCTGAGGCTCAGAGAGGTATAGTGGTTTTCCCAAAGTCACACAGCTAGAAGGAAGGGGGCCAGAATTAAACCACGGTTTGCCTGAGTCTCTAAGCTCCAGGCTTTGTAATTAGGAGGACCTGGGTTCAAAGCCCAGCCCCTCAGCTTGGTAGCTTTTGACCTGGATCAACACCCGTGTGTCTCTGATTGGGTCCATCTGTAAAGCGGTGTTAGTGATCTCCGCACCAGTGGGGCTGCTGAGGCTGCACCAGGTGTGCAGAGTGCGGGCCCCTTGCTGGGCGGGGAGGGAGCTGACTCAGGCAGAGCCCTGCTCCCGCTTCGCCCCCCCCCCCCCCCCCCCCCGCCGGCGGTTATTAACCGGAGCATCAGACAGACTCGGCATTAGGCACGGGGCAATTTGCCCGCCTCCTCCCCCACCTGCAGCATCGATCTCCATGCTCAGCTGCCTCATTGAGATGCAGGTCCTCAGCTCTGGGACTCCAGCCCAGTGTCTGGTCAATAGCTTATATTTTTAATTTGTCAATAATCAGTCAGGACCTTGGCCAGTGCCCCACAGAGGGCTCAGCAAGATCGTTCGGCAGTGGGGAGAGGGGGACAGTGTGCATGGAGGGGGACAGACTCAGCTGGGGTGGCAAACGCTGGAGGGGATGGGGGACAAGTGGGTACCACAGCAGCCTGACTTCTGGGCCGTGGCCTGGGTGTCAGGAGACCTCAGGAGTCGTGGATAACACACGAGCCTGAAGTGAACGAAACCTAGGTTCAGCCCCAGCCCTGCAACTTTAAGGATCGGTGGCCTTGACCGAGAGACCGGACCGCCAAGGCCTCCATCTCCCCATTTGTCCAGCGGCCGCCCTAATAGGAACACATCACTAACAGGGCTGTGGAAGAGTCAAGCGAGTTCATACATGGAAGTGCCTAGAACAGAGCCCGGCACGGTGAGCACTGTCTACACATTAACTACACTGTTTATTTTTAAAAACTCAAGCAAGAGAGACAATTCACGTGTAAACAGCAATCATCAGTGCCCGGGATGGACGTGGAGCCTGACTCTCACAGAGGGGATATGATATCCCCATTTTGCAGATGAGGGAGCTGAGGCTCAGAGAAGTCGCCTCGCTTGCCCAAGATCACACAGCTGGGGTGCAGAGCAGCCGGGATTCCAACCCAGGAAGTCTAACCTCAGGCCTCATGCTTCCAATCCCCATGTGATTAGAAGTGAAGATTCTACAACCTAAGCGTCCAAAACAGAGAGGGGAAAAATGCTGCCTTCCCTCCCTCCCTTCCTTTTTGGCATTTTCCATGAATAAGTGCATTGCTTCCTTTCTCTCTGACAAGCAGGCACCAGCTGCCCACAGGAGGGCAGGGGAGTGAGAACAGGAAGAGAAATCTGTTTCCTTATGAGTCCTCACCCATCCTGTCACTTAAAAAACCTCTGTTCTCACCTGTCCCGTGCCCCTCCCAACAACAGTGCCCAGGAGAGTCCGTGAGAGCTGGAACAGCACAGCGGGGGCTGAAGAAGTGGGTGCTGCCCCGGGAGGCAGCAGGCACTTCCTCAAGGTCAAAGGACACTTAGTGTTAGAGGCAGGATGGGGACCCAGGCCACCCATGACCAATCCAGGGCTTTTGGGCTGCCCCCCTGGGCTTGCCTGGTCCTTTGCCTCTGTCATCCTGAGTGCCTGATTTTGATCCCACTGTCACTCTTCGGGTGTCTTCTTGTGGACTTCATGCCCAGGCTGCACACAATACAGCCAGCCCCTGTCATTGTCCCACAGCCCTGCCCAGGGAACCTGGCACAAGCCTGGGCCCCACCCACCGGAGTAACAACGGCACCAGCATTGTGTGCTGGACCCCGAGTCTGGACACCCGGCTTTCTCACCTCCTAGAGACGCTGTGAAGGGGAGTCATGCAGCTCTGAGAGCCTCGGTTTGCGCCCCTGTGAGCCGAGGAGGGGGACCCCACCTGCATTGTTGGTGGGTCGAGAGATGCTCTGAGACAACCCAGGCGATGCTCCGACGCTGTGCGGGCTGCTGGGCAGGCTCACAAGAGACACGCGCTCCCGTGACTTTCCCCTCTGCCGCCTTCAGGACCCAGGAAGCCCTGGAAATTTCCTCCTGTCTTCATCCTGCCAGGCTCCAGGTCTCCAGAGAACCTCCCCCCAGAGTCCGCATCTATTGAAATACGCTTTTCTGCTGGAAATCTCCCCAGACGCCTGTAGAATCCCCCGTAGGTAGATATGGAAGCAGTTAAATGCCCCCAGAGAATCCCTCGGAGCTCCTGGGACAAGCTGCAAAGTGCAGCTCACAGCCGGAGTCTCGGAGCCCCCGAACGTCAATTCTTCAGCAGCCTCAGCGTCGCCTAGTCCGATCCCCTTCCCATTGAGCAGGGGGGGGAAACTGAGGCTTGGAGAGGAAGAGGAGCTTGTTCAGACACACAGAGCCGGCTGGTGCGGAGCTGAGATCCTGCTTCTATGCATGACGCTCTTCACCTCCTCGCAGATGCTGGGAGCGTGGCTGGACCACAGCAAACCCATCCTCAGGGCTTTGGTAACTCCGCGGGAAACAAGCTTTCTCGAGAGTCTCCCAGTGGAGTCATCTTCTCAGACTTGAGTGGTGGATGGAAGAAGCAGGGTGAGGTTTGGTCTACGCTTTGCTGTTAACTCACTGTGTGAACCCAGACAGGTCACTTCTCTCTCTAACTTACTCCATCTGTGAGGGATCTCAACAAGTCACTGAAACAATCAGCAGGATGAAGCACCATCAGGACCACCACCTCTTTCCTCCATCCCGCCCTCCTCTCCTCATTCTCCTCCTCCTCCTCCTTCTTTTTCACATCTCTCATTTCTTAAGCCTTTGCACCGTGCTCAAAGGCTTGCTTCAAAAAAGTTTATAAGAAGTTCAGGTGGAAGGTCCTATTACGCTGTTTTCCAGATGATGAAACAGGGTTGGGAAGATTTATTTGCTTGTCCTGGGTCACCACAAGGTCCCCAGAGAGGCAGCCAGCGTTTGGACCTGGAGAGTCAGAGGGCAGAGCTGCGGACCTTAACCCTGACCCCCTCTCACGCAGAAGGACTTGGCCACTGACGAGATCCTGCAACGGCTGGCGATGATTCCTCCCGCGGATGTTCTTATGGGTTTCACAATCTGGAGAAGTCACATTTGAACCCAGGCAGGAAGCATTCGGCCGACATCCCGAGAGGGCCAGCTTTTAATTCTTCCTGCCTCTCTCTCACTAGGACCGAGCACGGTGGGTGGGATTGCTGAGGGGCACTCAGAGGTGAAATGGGTCAGAGAACAAATGAGGACAGGGAATTTAACTTGTTTGGGTTCCTCCATGCCTGGGGTCACCCACGCGGGAAGTGAGTTGAGTTTACAGATTTCCCTTGGGGCTGGGGGTGTCGGCCGGCCTTACGACAGAGAGGCCCTGGGGCAGGGTGCTGGGACAGGTGTCCCTAAGCCTTTGTACCAGCATAGGGTCCCTTCCAGGCTTCCTCACCATCCAGTGTGCCTGTCCTACTGGCTGTGTGGCCTGGGGCAGACTGCCTCCCTCTCTGGGCCCCAAGTTCTCTATCAGTGTAACAAATACATTGGAGGTGAGAAAGAGCAGGGTGGCTTTCTTCGGAACCGACTAT
The DNA here is from genome assembly GCF_041296235.1 of Equus asinus. Lineage (NCBI taxonomy): Eukaryota > Metazoa > Chordata > Mammalia > Perissodactyla > Equidae > Equus > Equus asinus. Next base: position 89,889,651 of record NC_091797.1, on the reverse strand, counting down.
CCACAGAGCTGTGACACTGGTCGGCGCCTCTTGGCACAGTCTTCACATTAGAATTACTTGGGGTGTTTCTTAAAAATGTCGATGCCCAGGCCTTGTCTCAAACCAATTGAACAAAAACACCTGGAGATGGGGCTCAGGCACCAATACGCTCTAAGACTCCCCAGGGGGGTCCAGCTGGTAGTTGCTCTGTGCCATCCTTGAGAAATGCCTCTGGGCGGCAGGTACAAGTAGCCCCAATGATCTCTGGGGGAGAGGATCTGCATCTGCCCAAGGTCGCAAGGTTGATCAACGGTAGGGTCAGAGACCCAGGCGGGCTCTGTCCAAAGTGCTGAAACAAAGACAGACGGCTTTGCAGGGCTCTCTGGTCTCTGAGGCTGGTGCACGTGCTGGGCTCCCACCCTCCTAGACGGATTTCCCCATAAAAGATGTCCATCACTTGTTTCCTTTCTACCTTTCTCTGTCTCTCCATCATTGTCTTTCTCCCTCATTCTTCCATCTGCCTCTTGAGTCCTTTCTTCCTCCTTCCCTTTTCTTTCTTTCTTCTTTCTTTTTCTCTTTCTTTCTTTCTTTCTTCATTCTCTCTTTTTCTTTTTCTTTCTTTCCTTCTATCTCCTTCTCTTTCTCTCCCTCTCACTTTCTCTCCATCTCTCCCTTGGTTCACTTTTCTCTGCATCTCCCCTTTTCCCTCTTTCTATCTGTCTTTCTTCATTTCTCTTCTTTCTCTCTCTCTCTCCATCTAGCTCTCTCCTTCTGCTCCTCTCTCTTTCTCTCCCTCCCTCCTTACCCCAGTCTGCATCTTTGCAGCTGCACCTCCAGCACCCTTGACTTGAGTCTCTTCCCCAGCCTGCCCCTCTACCTCTGGCCGCCTCCCCAGGGGCAAAACTGACCTCCAGCCCAAGTCCTCCTTTCCTTTCCTTGCCCAGCCCTTTGGAGAAGTCCAGTTTATCCCCAGGCCTTGGATGGGGATTCAGAATCAGAGACATCCCTCCCTTTCAATCTCTCATTGTAGAGAGACCCTAAATCTCCACCACTGGGGTGACTGTCCATAACCCGGGGGGGGGGGGCAGTGGCTCCACAACACACCCTCCAATGAGGGATGCATTCCCTCAATCAAAAAGCTTCACACTGAACACCTACTGTGTGCTGTGTCCTAGATTCTGGGAACATGGCTGTCATGAAGGTAGCCCAGTCTCGTCTCCCCTCTCTTCAACTGGGGAAACAGTAAACAGGCAAAGAATTTAGACACTGATTTTAATTCTTTGTCATCAAGCTAACAGTCAAGGAGTTAGGATAGAGGATGACTTTTGGGGAAGTGGGACTGCTTTAGGTTGAAAGCTCAAGTAAGTTATTTCTAAAGAACCAACATTTCAACTAAGACCTGAAAGATGAGAGGGAATAAGCCATGTGAAGGGCCAGTGGAAGAGGATTTTAAGTGGAGAGCACAGCTGGTGCAAAGACCCGACAGCTGGAAAGAACTTCCTATAGTCAAATACAGAAAAAAGGCTCACATGGCTGGAATGGGGAGAGCAAGGGAGGCAAATCAGGAGGTGAGGTTGGGGATAGCAAGGGCCGGACTCTGAATGCCCTTGGAGGCTGCAGAACATTAGCTCATCTTCTATTTTTAGTGTCATGGGTTTGGGGCTGAGGCATGCCTGTCATCTGAGTTGCATGGTCGTTGGTCCTTAAGCATAGCGAGGTGGGGAAGAGTGGACATGAGGCATAGATCATTTCATAGATGTGGCTTAGATTAGAGGTTCTTTAAAAGGTGGGAACTTCCCCATTCTCCTTGCCCCCTGCACACCACTGGGGCTTCAGCAATCCTAACTCAACTAACCCCTCACAGAAGCCAAGTCTATAGCCTTCTTCAGAAATGGTGGCTATCATCATCACCACCATCGTCATCATCGTCACCCGCACCATGATGATAATCATCATTATCTCTGGCTGGCTCTAATGGACATAAAGATGAAAGCAAAACAGGGACAAAGTATCCCTATTGGTCTGGTTCAACATTTTTATCACGGGGGTCAGGACAAATGGATTAATCCCATAAGCATTTACAGAATGCCTACTGGATGCAATACAGAGATAAACAGACCCTTGAAGTGGCTAATATGAATACTAATATAAGAACTGCTAACATTCATTGGGCATCTGCTAAAGGCTTTACGTGAATTATGTCCTTACATCCTTACAATAATCCTATGAGCCTTTCCACTTTTCAGATGAGGAAATCGAGGCACAGGGAGTTGAAGTGATCAATTAAGCAAATCAAAATCTGTCTGTTCCATTGCTGTCCTTGAGGCAATTGTTTCCCGCTCTGTTTACCCCCAAATCCCATTCAACTCTGTCCTCACGGGTTAAATGGTTACTGTAGGGGGAGCAGACAATTCAGCCTGGGGCTCAGAGATCAGCGTTTGTCCAAATGGGTTCCAATCCTAGCACTTCTAGTCTGTGTACACTGGGTTTCTCTGAAGCTGTTTCTTTGTGTGTAAAAAAAAAGAAAATTAAAAAAATAATTGCTCAACAAATGGTGAGTAGTGTGGTTGTAAGAGCAGTTTTAGAATTCATGTCCGTGTTAGCCTTTGTGGGCAACTTCTTAAGCCCGAGGAAAGACGCAATTAATGGTGGAATTTCAGGCGTGTTGTCAAGAAGACGGGATGGTATATCTTTGAGTGGAAGACCAGCAGTGGTGGTTGGTCCAGGGGTGGAAGGTTTTAATAGGGGAAACCTTTCCCTCTGGCCTGAGATAACTGTCTGTCCTTTTCCTTAGGGAGACCAAGAGGGCCCCCCCCCCAGGGCTACAAGCTATTTCACTTCTTCTCGAACGCGTGACTAATAAGCTTCTCGTCGAAGGCAGTATTCAATCGTGCTGTGGAATGAAAGGAGTGGACTCCCACACCACATATATCACCCGAGCTGCTCTTACAAGCAAGAGATCAATAGTCTAGCAATAGACGTTTCATAATTAAAAGAAGAAGATGAAGAAGACGAGGAGGGGGAAAGACAAGGATCCTGGCAGATGGTCCTGCATTTTTCTGAGCTTTTTAGTTCCGAAGGGTTTCGGGGATTTGCCAGAACAATAAGTCCTGGTTGGAGCTGTCCCAAAAGGCTGGCTGGGGAGGGACTTCAGTAAAGTCACGTGGTCTGTCCTCCTGCCCTGAGGCTGCCTGGGGAGAAATGCTGCCATTTTTAGACTTGCCAAAGTGTCTTTTAAGACCCCTCCAATGCCTTTCTGCGTAATTCAACCCCATACTGGCTGGAGCGGACCTCAGCTCCTATTCTCTTCCGAGCAGCCACATCTCCATCTTTAAATTAGGCTTACAGATTGTTGTCTGGGAAAATCTCTACCTCAGGGTCATTGGGTTCAGCATGGGATGAATTTGACCTTCACAACCCTGAGGTGGTCACATAGACCAGATCTGGCCAATGAGAGCACCCCATTTATTCTCAAGATCCTAACGATTGGCTGATGGAGGCACATGTGACTCAAGTTAAGCCAATCAGGGTCAATCCTGGGACTTTCACTGGGGCTGCTCCTCTCTTAGTTGGGGTTGCCAGGCTCAGAAGACGGAAGCCTAAAGCTGCTGAGGGGCCAGCTTGTCACCGCGGAGGAAACACCCGCTTTAGGAATGACGCCAGCACCCTGGAAATCAAAGCTGAGAGATGGATGTGGAAAGAGAGAGAACCCATCGAGATCTCGGTGAACTTGGTGGACCTCTGAATTCAGCCGTGCGTGTATCCAGGTTAGACTTTCAGTTATGAGAACTCATCGACTTCCCTTCTGCCTAAACTATTTTGAATGGAGTTTTCATCTCCGTAAAGAAATACGTCCTGACAGATCCATCAGTTCTTCTGGGTCCACCATTCCAATAAACGAGTTGCTTAATGTACAGGAAAAAGCAGAGATGTAGTTAAATTTGAAGTCCAACCATCTACTACCTGTATGATCTTGGGGAAATTGCCTAGGCTTTCTGAAACTCAGTTTCCCCATCTGTAAAATGGCTACAATGCCACCTGCAAAGGGCTGTTGCGAGAATTAAATAAGATAGTATTTGGTTCTTAGGCAGCATGAAATACAGCTCAGTCCTTCCTCCCGCCTGGGGGTCTCACTCTGCTATGAAAGGGGATGAAGAAGTCATTGCAAAGAGCCGCCATTACCATCACCACCATGTGCAGGAGCAAACTGGGTCTCCCAGAATGCCCTGGTGTGGAGAGAAGAAGACGCGTAGCGGTGTCACCTGGACCAAAGCTGCAAAGCAGAGATTCTTAAAGCTTAATTGAGGTAACGGTTTTCCTTCAAGTACAGAATTAGCAGAAGGTAATAATGATGCTTTGAAGAGAAAATATCATTTGTTGCACATCCAAATGGCACCGTCCACTTTATTTGTATTATCTTATGTAATCTAAAACCTTACGAGGAAACTGAGGTTCAGAGAGGTGCAGGAACTGGCCTACAGTCACACAGCTGGCAGGTCTGAGTCCAGAGTCTGGACCGCTAAGCACTGAGCCGTGCCAATTCCCAATAAGAATGCCTGGATCTTGGATGCTCACCACGTACCAGGCACTAAGCAAGCCTTTCTAAGCATCTTCCCATTGAATCCTCTTACTGGCCTTTTGAGAAAGCCTTGAGACCCGTTTTACAGATAAAAAGCAAAAGTGCCAGGTGCCAAGTATGCTTACGGTGGGAAACAAAGATGTCACTGCTCAATTTGCTGTAAATTGCAATTTTAATGTTATATGTATTTTACTAAAATTTCAAAAAGAGTAATATATATATATATATAATTTTTTTTTTTTTTTTGCTGAGGAAGACTGGCCCTGAGCTAACATCTGTGCCCATCTCCCTCTACTTTATATGTGGGATGCTGCCACAGCATGGTTTGATGAGCAGTGAGTATGTCCACACCCAAGATCCGAACCTGCAAACCCCACGCTGCTGAAGCAGAGCACGTGAACTTACCCATTGCATCACTGGGTTGACACCTAAAAGATAATTTTTTAAAAGCACATACACACATCCTTTTCCCCCTCATAAGGAAGGTACCCTGGGGAAATCACGCGGATATCTTCAAACCGGAAACAACCTGCAGGTCTATCGATGTAGTCCTGATTTACAAAAAGGTACACACACGTATAAGAAACTAATTGCTTTAAAGAGTGGAGTGGAACTGTCTGCGTTCATTATAAAGATGTCCAAATATATTAGTAAATGAAACAAGATGAAGAATAACAACAAAACAGAAAACCCAGACGCAAACCCACCCCACGGTCCACCCCTCCTCGTTTCGGCCTCCCCTGCCCCTCTCCCGGCCCTGGGAGCCTCTTCCCTTCAGCTTTGGAGCCTTTGCTCGTCCAGCTCCTCTGCTCCCAGAGCCCTTCTTTTCCACCCTCTCGAATGAGATGCTGCTCAGCCTCCGTGGCAACGCCTCCCTCCTCTGGCCGTGATGAATTCTCCCCTGGCGGGGACCTGTGCACCCAGCACCCAGCCCTAGCCTGGCACAGGGAGACATGCAGTGGACATGCGCTGGGTGTCTGGTGCTGTGACGGGTGCGCACTGTGACCAGAGTCGTCTTTTCCTCCATTGTCTCCCCCTGACCCCTGCGGATTCATGTGGGGTGGGGGCTTGACAGGGACAGAAATGATATTTTCTAGGCATCTCCAGGTTCCAGGTACCAGGCTGGGCGTTTCACTTAGGCTTGTTTTCTTTGAATCTTCAGTTTTGTCTTTTCATCATCCCATTTTACGTGTAAGAAACTGAGGCTATAGGAGAGGGAATTGACAGGGCCCAGGTTACCGGCTGCTTGCTGTGACGTTTAGGCGACAAACCTAGGTCAGAAGTAGAGTGGGATGGAGCAGCTGGTGCACCCGGCACCACGCCACGCCCGGTGGCGTCTAAACTTAGTGCTGTGGCAGAGTTCTGATCCACAATGTGTCACTCAGGCCACGCCAGGAAACAAGTCACTGGCCGTTGGCAAACGGGCCCAGGCACGGCTCCTCAATTACCGTTGAAACGTTGAAAGGGATGTTCGTCTGTTAAGAAGCCCGTGGGCTGTCCCCAGAGCCGTCACCCTGTGATAATATTGACAGAGCCCGGGCCCCCTCCTCGTAAAACCGCAGTGTACACACGTGGGAAAGCAAGCCCAGCCTCTGTCTGAGGGAGTGAGTGTAAGGAATTAAGGAGACTCTGATTAAACAAACAGATGTTTGTAGTCGGCAATAGAAGTGTCAACATGATCCTAATTAATGAACGTGTTAATGGCTGTTCTCTGTTTGAAGACAATAGTCGCCGCCTTCTAGATGTTTCCGCAGTGGCTCTCAGGGCGCCACATGGATGCGCGTGCCGAGCCCTCACCAGGCGGGGGTGCCAACCAACAGGCCCGCAGGCAGCACAGGGAGCACGGCCTGGGCTCGCAAAAGGCACACACAACAGCACAAAGTCACACACAGGAAATGTGCAAGACGTGGGAGACAGAGAGGGCGTTGGAGCACACGTGTGAAGACACTTTCACGGTGCACACACGCAATGCACACGCCACACACCACAACACACATACGACAAACACGATCCTTACACCATCCACGCCACCTCCAAACACACAATGAGAGCAGAGCACTCGTCACCACACGGCACCCACGCAAAACACACACCACATATACAGTGCTCACGGGATACACCACACCATCCACATGACACACACGCAACGCACACACAACATACGTGCATGCAACACACTCGATAAACGACACACGTACTCAACATGCACACACCACATACACTGCACACCCGTGACACTTTCAACCCAAAAATAGAGCTCATGGTTCAGAGAGCGCTAGCCTGACACACTTTAGCACACGCACTCACACACATATTTAGTATCAGTAGTAATAATGCTTGCTGTGTGTTCCCACCAGGGACCAGACTCTAGTCTAAGACTTACAAACACAGAAGTGAAGAGGATAGAACCTCTTTCCTCCAGGAGATCCCAGATCTACAGAGAAGCCTGGGAGACGCATCAAGAGAGTTCTCAACACCACTGATGTGCTCACGTCTGCACGTTTTCATGTGTTTAAATCGTGTAAGCATGGGAAAGGGCTTGCCATGCAGAAATTGAGTTGGAGAGCAGGAAAGAGAAAAGATGAACTCTGACAAATGTTCTGGAGACGGGAAACATCCCTTTCCTCTTAAACCAGGAGCAACAGCCCTGTCACTGTGCCCCTCCCTGAGGCCTCCTGGCCACGTCCCCTTTGTCCCCAGCGGCTCTCCCCCTTTATTAGTTGCTTGAAGCCGAAGTGATCCGTGGAGGACAATGGGAGAGGAGCCAGAGAGAGCACCACATCCCGAGACTCTCCTCTCAAGAAAGGACTCCCGTTTCAAGCCCCTTCATGGTCCCAAAACAAATGAGCAGCATCAAAACTCAGGGAAACTAATCTGGAGGCTGAACTTCAAGAAGAAAAAATCCTAGACCCCAGCATCGCCCTGGCTCAGGGGGCAAGTCCTGGTTCCTACTGGTGCACGGCCTCCTCAGACAGGAACCCTCATCCCCTGGGGCCTCAATTTCCCCACCTGTGAAATGGGACTCATCATGGACTCCAGCCCCAGGATGCATGCGAAGGGTCCACAGCCATCACTCTTGTCAAGTGCCTGCCTCGGTGTGTGGCTTAGGGTAACAGTCCTGCAGCTGTCATTTGCTGTCCACTCCTTTTCGGGGGGTTCCACGGTCTCATTCAGCCTTCTTAGACTGTGCGTTTGTGTTTACAAACAGTCCTTCCTTCCCTTAGCCAAACACACCCAAACATTTTTTCCCCCAAAACATTTGTCTCCAGCTGCCTCTCCACTTACGTATTGATTTAGGAGAAGATCAAAATAAAACGTGGGAAGCTGGAAGCTGTGACACTATTTTTTCCCCTTGGTACGCTCTGATGATGTGTAAACAGCAAATTGCAAATTATTGCCTCTTTATTTGTCGACTCCTCAAGCCATCTCGGGGTCCCTCAGAATGAGTAATTGGCTCTGGGACAGTGCATGACAATTGGCTTTGCATTGATATTGATCTCCAGGGAGGTATCCTAGGACAGAGGGCATGGGGTGGGGGAAGGTCAGACCCACACAGTCTGGGGGTCTTTTGCCCCATCCATGGAATCTCCATGGAGGAAGATGACGGAGAAGAGCACAGACATGTGGTCCCAAGAGCGACAGGTTGAAAAAGCCCCACTGGATTGGTCCTGAGTGCCATCTGCTGTCTCAGAATTTCTCTTGATTGCTGTGACACAGGGCAGAGAACACCTCCTCCCAGGAGCCCCCAAACTGGCCCCCCAGATTCTATCCTTAGAATCTTGTGAAACTCCAGTCTTTTGGGAGTAGGGGATGGCAGATACAGCTGCAGATTCCTGTCTCCTCCGGCCCCGGAGTTTTGCATCCCTAGGTTCAGATTTTGGTGCTGCCACTGAAAGAGCTGCGGACCACTGGGCAGGAAGTCAATCTTGCCCGTGCCTCTGTTTCTTCGTATTTAAAATGGGCACAGTGTGAGAGCTGCCCTCCAGGCTGTGGGAAGTAATGTGTGCAAAAAAGGATGGTGGCTTGTGTGGAGTAACTTTGTGAGAATTCAAAGAAGGCAGCCCCTCCTGGCAGAGTGACTAGAGAAGGGCACACCCCTCCTCCAGGTGGAGGCAGACTTATGCCAGGGTCTGGGGAGCCGCTCAAAGACTGGGCTCAGCTCTCCTTTGTCCCTTTGGCTGGGAGCTCTTCTGCAGTACACACCCTGCACAACTGTACCTGGCAACCCTGCATGGAAAGCACTCAGCACAGTAGGCACTCCATCCCTGGTGGCACTGGGGTCACTGTCATCATATATTATGATCTGAATGCTTCTGACACTTAAGATCCTTGAAGAGCTAAGCCCTCTGAAACTTTGTCATCTCTTTAACATAACGCAGAACCAAGCTCACATCTCGCGTCCACCACGTCCTGGCCATGTGGCCTTGAAGAAGGCATTTACTCAAGCAAACCTCAGCATCCTCATCTGCACCGCAGGAAACCATAATTCCCACCTGGCGCTGAGGCTTGGGTCAGACAGTGGGCGTCTGCTGAGTTCAGTGTGTGGCAGCTGCCAGGTGCTCAGTAAATGTTCGTTTCCTTCACAGTAAGGAGAAGGGGACCTCCTCGCCGGGGCTGTCTCCCTTTAGCACAAGCATCCGTTGTCAATGTGTTCAGGACTTGAAAAAAAGACTTATCAAACCATTTTCAGGAAGACGCCCATCATTCCGAGGTGTAACCCATTTGCAGGCAAAGAGCATCAAGTTTGTAATCGGGAGGCCGGGAGCCCAGTCCCCAAGTATCCCCCTCCACCGACTCACCTTGTGACGTCGGATAAGTCACAGGCTCTCTGAGATTTGCTCTCCTTTCTGGGAAACCAGGAGCAGAGGAAACGAGGGTTATTGCATATTTTGCACAGCGGTGGCACCCTTGATTCCAAACGAGCCTGTGTATAAGCACAGAATGCAGAGCAGGTGAAAACAGAGATGCTCTGATTGAAGCAAGGCCCAGGCAGGGGCTGCCACACTGCCCCATCACTCTTCTCACCCAGCAGCAGCCTCTGATGCTATTTCCAGCAAGCCCGGGGCTCTGGAAGTGCACTATGGCAGCCGCTGGACTCACCTCTTCCTGCTTAAATAGTCCGGGACTCTATGTCCACGCTCTGACATCCACTGCCTTGCCACTCAATTCATTCTGACCCTGTGTGCGTGTGTGTGTGTGTGTGTGCCACAGACAAATGCTGGGAAAGGAAGCAAGAAGTTCCACCAGCCATTAACGGAAAATTACAAATGCATTTTTCTCTGCCTCTGGCACATTAATAAAAGAGATCACAAAACTGGACGTGAGTCGAAGCAGGGCAGGCTCACAACAACTGGAAAGGGAGGGGTGGGGGGGGCGACCGCTTCCTGTACAGTCATCTGATTTCCCGGCTGCTCCTGTGCAGAGAGGACCCGTCTGTGGTAGCGGCTGGGACGATGCAGAGCTCACGCATTAAGCACGAGGGGGACCCTCGCAATGTGCACTGTGGGCCAGGAGGAGGACGGAGAGGAAGACAGGCCGGGGGGTACGCCTGGGACACACCCCAGGATGGCAAGGCCTGCGGACAGACACCTCGAGGTTGTTTAATGCTGGCTCTGGAAAATCCCTGAAAATGGCGAGGCGAGTGACATGAGAGGATGTAGAACGCAGAGGGTGCAAAGAGGTTGTAGGTTCTGGAACATGGGAGGGTCACCACAGCCACTTAGTCTCAGCAGGCCCAGCGAGGGGGGCTGTGTGTCCTGAGCACTGGGCTAGATGCTGAGGCTGGTTATTGGCATGGACTGAACTATTGGCCCTGATCCCTCCCAGTCCCCTGGACCCACGGCTTTGGCCAGGTGACTCCCCAGCCTCTCCTCCTAAAGGGTACGTTCCTGTGCTTTGACTGTGAGCTTGACCATGTGCCTGGCTTTGGCCAACGATACGTGAATGGCACTAGTTCTGGGACGAGACCATAAGAAGCCTTGTGTGTCTCTCCTTCTCTCGCACCTCTGCCCTCGCCGTGAGAGGAACCTGCTCTGCCCAGCCTGCTGGCCCACCGAGGATGACAGACAGGAGGAGCTGAGCCAGGCACAACCTGCAGCTCAGAGCTGCCCCAGCTGACTCACAGAGCAAGGCTCGATGGGAGGGAGCACCTGTTATTGTAGGCAATGGAGATTCCGTGGATGTTCATTACACGGCACTAGCTGACTGATACAGTTATCTAGGAAGCATTCCTTTTCTTCACATATTGGTTAATTCAGGAACTATTCCCCAAGCCCTTCCAGGCCACATTTGGGAGGCAACAGGGATATCATGGTTAATAAGAAATCTGTGAAAACGGGCAGAGATTTCAGAATTAACAATTCAAGGATTGAACACCTACCAGTGCTGGGCATGGAAATGTCTTGCAATTACAGTGGCGAACAAAATACTTAAGGCCCCTGCACTCCTGGGGCTCACAGACAGCAGATAAAGCAAATGACAAAACAGAAAAGTTCCCAAAAACCTGATGAAGAAGGTCGTCTCTTTCTTAAACTGTCGCTGTCCAGGGAAAAGATGGGAAAGGCAGCAGACCGGCACAATAGGAAGCTTGAAGTGCTGGAATGAGAGACCTACAGACAGCTCAGAGGAGGCACCTCCCACAGCCTGGGGGTGGAGACAGGAAGAGGCAGGTGACAGAAGGCTTCTCAGGGCACAGAATGTCTGAGCCGGGCACTGAAGGGCCAATGGTTGGCAGACAAAGAGACGGAAGGCAGGGATGGAGCGCCAGACAGAAGGCACAGCAAGAACAAAGAAAGGGAGGAGGAAATAGCATGGTCCTGGGGGTCAACTCATGCTTCTGTATTTATTGGAAAATAGAGTAGAGGAGAGAGGGGCAGGGCATGAGGGGCTGAGAGGGACCGGAGCATGAAGGAGTCTGGGTGCCAACCAGAGATGCCGGGACTTGACCCAAAGAAGGGAATGAGAGAGCCACAGAGGGGTTTGAGCGGAAGAGCACCACGTCAGGCTGCCATCCGAGAATGTGAGAGAGGTCGAGTGGCTGCAAGGAGACCAGAGGCGAGAAGGCCAGGAGGGGAGGAGTGACATCCACACTGCGACAACATGGGGATGAGAAAGGGCCCCACCCTCGGGCTCACGGAATCATAGATTGTGCAGCTGGATGTGTCCTGGGCCCACAGAGTTCCATCCACTCCTTTTGCAAAAGCTGGGTCTTAGAGAAGGTGGTGACGTGCCCCCAAGCCTCACAGCGGGTGAGCTCGGGGCTCAGGACAGGAATTGAAATCCTCACCTTGCTAACCCCACACTCATCCCCCCAGCCCCACTGTCTCCCAACCGCCACAGTCCAGTCGGTAATAACAACGATGATGATGATCTGTGAACGGAGCCCCTGCTGTGTGCTGGGCTCTGTGCTCAGCACGTCGTGTGTACAATCTCTCTGAACCCTCCCAGTGTTCCAAAGGCTGCAAATTTCCCATTTTACAGCTGAGAAACCTAAGCCTCAGGAGGTGCAGGAACTTGAACTGGAGCCTCAGTGTCTGTCTCAGCTCCAGCTGCTGTGACAGGACACCAAAGACCAGGTGACTTAAATGACAGACATTTCTCACCATTCTGGGGGTTGGACGTCCAAGATCAAACTGCTGGCAGATTTGGTTTTTGCTGAGGGCTCTCTTCCTGGCTTGTAGGTACGGGCACGATCTCTTCTTTGCGTGTGGATGGAGAGAGAGAGAAAGAAAGAGAGAGCGATCTCTGACTTCCTCTTCTTCGAAGGACACTAATCGCATCATGGGGGCCCCACCCTCGTGACGTCATCTGAACCTAATTACCTCCCAAGGGCCCACCTGCTAACACCATCCCACTGGGGCTTAGGGCTTCAAGATACGAATTTTGAAGGGATACAAACATTCAGTCCATCAAAGGATTTTCTTGGGGATAACAGAGCACCTCCTGATAGAAATGTGCAAGGGCTAGATGAAGTAAGGCATAGAAGGGCCCGGCACAGCGCCTGGCACACAGAAAGCTCTTGGCAAATGAGAGTGACAGCAAAGATGATGACCACGATGATGATGACAACAATGATGGAAAGACTCAGATCTGGCCTTGACGCCACTGTGTGACCTTTGGCGGCTCACCTAACTCTCGGGGCCCCGGGCTCCCCCATCTGTCAAATCAGCACTTTCGTCTAGGGTAGCAGCTCTCAGGGTCTGTCCCCTCGGCCAGCAGCAGCAGCCACCACCTGTGACCTTGTCAGGAACGCCCGTCCTTGAGCCCTCTCCAGAAGGACCCAACCTGAAATCTGGGAGTGGCGCCCAGCAATCTGCATTTTATAAGCGCTCCTGGTAAGTCCTTCGCGTGTGCTGTTTGATCTGGTCTAGATAAATGATGTTTCAATTTTTTTAAACGACGTCATGCTTTCTTCCAACAAAACGGGGAGAAGATAGATAAAAGGAGCGCCAGTGCTGGGTGGAAGCAGAAACCAGGGCCATAGCTCTGTCCTCTCTCCCATCCTCGCCCCCCTCGGGGGCTCCCTGGCTCCCGGCATGAAGGCCAAGGTGAGGGGGCAGCTCGCTGGGCCCCGTGTCAGCTCCTCCTGCCCACCAGAGCCAACGCCCAGGCCCTCCGCCCTCCCCCTCAGGCTCCATCCTGTCGACATGTTCCGTGAAGTATGGATTTGTTGTGGCCTCGTGAAACCTGCTCTGTCTCTTCTCTCCTTGCTTATTTTTTTTTAAAATAGGTTTGAGCCTGTAATTCAGTTAATTATTTCCCAGAGCACCAGTTTGGTGGCTCTGGCACAGCACGAAGCAGGGGAACGGAGATGGGTCTTCAGAAACGTCTTTCCAGAAAATCTAATTTCATCATTGAGAAATCTTCTGTCTTAAGCAGCCTCCGACACCGCCATAAATTTACATATTCTATATGCCATCGCGGGAAAGCGGTGGGCCCTATTTGCATAATGCTGCTGGAGGGCTCGGGTTTCTCTTGAACCCGAATGCAGCGGGAGCAGGGAAGCAATTATTAAGCTGTAGACATATTAAGCCGAGGCCGGGAGAGAGGCTTCCGATGGTTCTCGACTGCCAACCTCCTTTGCCGCCCGGGCTGCTCATTACCCGAGGCCTGGACCCCAGGCTGACGGTGGATCCCAGGGTTGGGAAAAATCGGTGAATCACTGTCTTCGGGGTACGTCCACGGCCAGGCGAGGTGAGCAGCGCTGGCTTTCCAATGCTGTTGGGTGGAGCTATCCTCTCCCTGTTCCCACGGGGAAATTAGTTTCGTGGACAGTTTTGTCATGTTGCCTTTGCCAACACCTCCCTGCCCCTTTCGGTAACACACCCCCAAACGCCAACAGGGCAGGTCAGCAAGGGTTTGCCCATCAACACGCCCACAGTCTGTCAGGAAGGCTTGATTAAGAAAATGGTGTTGAATAAAGTCCCAGGGAGAAAGTGGCAAGTGGAAGAGGAATTCTATCATGTCACAGTGGTCCTGCTTAAAATCTATTCTTCCCAACTGTGGGCATCCAGTGGGACAATCCTTACACTTTGGCTCAGGGTCTCAGGTCAGGGGTCGTTTGATGTTCCAGGACCCACAGGTCCCTTTCTGTAGTTTCTAGATCTTTCAGAGCTGTGAGCTTGACCTCTGAGCTACTCCATGGCCCACCACTTCCAATCTCAGTAGCACATGGTCATGAATGGCCACTTCCGGCTCTACGGGGCGCCATCTTGATTACAATCCAGCGTTGCTCCAAAAGGCCCCTTGTGTTCCCAATGCTCACAGAGCAAGTCTTGAGTATGGGGCCAGTTTTTAAATCAGGTTAATTCATGAACTACCCAGCCGGGCATCCCCCTGTCCACTTCTCTAGGTAAATACCATGGGCACACTTGCTGGGTGGTGCCAACAGAAGTACTAAGCCCCCTTGACAAATTCATTGACAGAATAAAACATCGTCCTGCCAATACGGAAAGCTGAAGATAACCAACGCTTCACTTCTTATATTTAATAAGAGACTGTGCAAATTTCATTTTTCCAAACAAATATGTTTTATTTCTGGGGAAGTGCAAATACATTGGAGAATACCAGTTTCACTCCTGACTGCCTCGGTGCTCAAAATTGGTGGAGTTGCTCAGCCCAGAGATGACCCGCGGGATGAAAAGTTCCCTTGGTGCCAGGATTGGAACAACCAGACAGCTGGAAATTTGAAACAGCAGGTTATTCGCCGAGAAAAAAATAATTACATATCTCCACTTACTAAGAAGTGCCGTTGCCTCAAAAGACCTCAACATTTTGTCCTCGGCACCGACTGTCTCGTTACAAGAATTTGGAGGAAATTCACTTTTTCCATGATTGCATCCAAAGTGGAATTATTTCTCCAGGAAAAAAGAAGATTGCTCTTGATTAGCCAAACTCAGGGCCCTGGAAGCACAAATGGTGACTTTTTCCAAAGGAAACCATTTGGGTGCATAACTCAGACCAGTGCTCCAGAGCCACTCGTGGTCTGTGACATTCCAGGTCAGGTTTTCACTGTGGGTGTGGCCTCAAGCTTGTCCTGGACGTTTCTGAGTCTCGGTTTCCTGATCTGTCAAATGAGGATGATAATAGTCCCTGTTTCGTTATTGTCGTCGGGGAATTAGATGAGATTTGTCGAGTAGCTGAGTCACAAGAAGGTCACAAACGGGAGAGGGTACAGCCGGGATTGGAACTCCGGTGTGTTTCTCAGCCGTCGTATGGCGTGCTGCCCGCCATGCCACAGAACTCCTGACGGCTGGGGCTCACACAGATCAGTCGTTCCAGTTGGCTTTCTAGGCTGAGCTGTTCAGAGGGCACGAGGAGTGTCTCAAAGGGAGGCACTCAAGGGAACACGGCCTTCACTCAACTGGTCACCTCCTTTGGGAACAGAGGTCAGTGGCTCTTTCTAATCAGCCCCAGGAAAGACCCAACTTTTCCTCCATTTTGTGGGTGAGGCCTCCTTTGCTCGCTGGGGGGACATGGGTGGGTTGTTATGGTAAAGGAATCGGGAGATGAAATGACAGGAAAAGCAAACGTCCCAAAGACAAGAGTTGAGCTTACAGACCCTCTCGTCAGAGTGGCTCCTGTGAGCTGGGCCTGCGCCCTCGCACGGCCTGCCCACAACCCCAGGTCGCAGGGTGGATCAGCCACGGTCCAGGCGAGCTGGTGGCTGTCTTCCCTGTGCGCCGGCAGTGGCGTTGCAGCCTCTGAGGACAAGTCCTTGTGACAGAAATGAACGGTGCTGTGCAGGGCACAGCAGGCAGAAAGTGAGGAAAAAGTGGGCCAGGATGAAAACACAAGAGCTCACCTAATTAAGAACCAGCCCTGATACAGTCGCCTGTTTGGCGGTACCTCCTACAACCAGACACGTCCCGACATGTGACCCAGAGGTCTCACGCCTGGTTGTGCACCCAACGAGCACAAAGACGTGTGCAAGCATGTTCACGGCAGCTCTCTTTGTGACGGCCTAAAACGGAGAACGACCCAAATCTCCAACACCTAACCGGATAAATTGTGCCATATTCCCAGAGGGGCGCACAGTATACCGGGATTGGCAGATCCAGCCCACGGCCGTCCGTATCCAGCCCCTTCCTGTTTTGTAAATACGGTTTGACTGGAGCACAGCCACGTCAGTTCATTACGGAGCATCTGCAGCAGCTCGTGCGCTACAGCAGCAAAGATGGGCAGCGACGATGGTGACGGTACAGCCCACGGGCCCAGAGTAGTTACTCTCTGTCCCTTTCCAGAACAAATTTGCCACAAATTTGTTATATAAAAATGACCAGAAACAGTCTGTAACTTCCCTGGGAAATGGGAATGCTTTTCACAAATGTGATGTGAAGGGAAAGACACCAGGCGCAAATGAACACCTGTTGCATGACGGCGTTTATGTAAAGTGCAAAGACAGGCAGAGCTGCTCTGTGTTTCTGGAAGACAGGACAACGGTTCCCCAGGGAGAGAGCAACTGGAGGGGCAGGAATGTGGGCGCTGGAAATGTTCTGCTAGTTCCTGATCCAGGTGGAGGTTTCCTGGGTGTTCATTTTGTGAAAATTCTTTAAGACGCACACGGACGATGGGTGCATCGATAAAAATTTAAAAAGAAAGAAAGAAGCAGTGGGTGTGGAGAGTGACGCCAAGTATTTTCTCAATGTATTTCCTGGGCAGAAAGCTTAACTAACAGATTGTCACGTTAGAAAACAGATAACTTTAACTTTTACACACGAGCACACATTTATTCGTTCACTCTGCAAATGTTTATCGAGTGCTCACCACGCGCCAGGCGCTGGGGATTCAGCCGTGCGCGAGGTAGATCCAGGCCCAACCCGCGGCTGCTACGTCCACACTCTCGCTAGCTCACGGGAGCCGCGTCCATGCGGACACCCCCGCTCTCCAGCGCCAGCACCGACCTGCACGCGTGTGTGCCCGGCATCCGCACTTGAAGTCCCGTCATCCTCATGCAGGCGCTCTTCTGAATTTTGCTCTCCCTCCCTTCGCTACCATAATCACGACCTCCCACCTCCCTCAGACACCAAGCTCGGTTCACCCAACCTCACCCAGAAGGCCTGTGCCCTCAGAGTTTAGCTCCAAAAATGGGAGGGGTCTGACCAGCTGGTTTCCCCAGGTCACACCTGGCATCTGAGGCACCTGGGGCTCAGACAAGAGGAGACCCAGGGCTCAGGGCGTGGGCGACCTTGAACCCAAGGATTCCCTCTGATGTTCCCTGGATCTTCTGCTGGGCCTCGTGGCCCCCGTGTGGCCACCTGCCACCCACAGAGTGTGGGCATCACAGCCTCGTAGCCTCGTGACCTGAGTTTTCTCTTCTGTGAATGAGTGCCGCGTGGGGAGGTTTCATATTTTCATCACGTATCCTTGAAAGAATGGCAGAGTGACAGAGCTGGGGGCCTTGAGCCCCAGTCCACCAAGCTGTGAATAAGGAAGTGCAGCTCCCATGATGGGGGGAGCGGCCCCAGGGGCCACACTCAGACGGGGCTGGATCCGAAGGAGTCTGTCCCTCGCCCAGGTGAGTGCCTCCTTGCTAAGATGCCCACACTGAACGGGGATGGCTGATCCTCCCCCAGTGGCCTCCCCACTGAGAACAAGTCCAGCTCCCCACTCTGGAGAAAGCTGCCGTGTGATCCAGCTCCCGCCCGCCTCTCCAACCTCACGCCCTGCTGCTCTCCTTCAGTCTCCTTTCTGTTCCTCCAACATCCCAAGCTGGCTCCCACCTCAGGGCCTTTGCACATGCTATTCTCTATACCCGGAGCACCAGTCTCCCTGTGTTCACAGGGCCGACTTCTTCTATTCCTTACGATTTTAGCACAGATGTCACCTTCTCAGAGAGGCTTTCCCCCATCGTCCAAGCTCGGCAAGACCCCCTGCCCCGCTTCACCTGTTCTCCATCCACCTCCCCTTGGTGACTTTCTTCACCGCACTCAGCTCCACCTGAAATCATCTTGTTTATTTATTTGTCTGCTCTTGACCTCCATCAGGGCAAGGATCACCTTCCTGTTCGTTGCCCTGTCCCAGCATCTCCAAGAAGCTTGACGTGCACAGTAAGCATGTAGAAGATGTTGAATGAAACGAACGAAGGAGTGAAGGAATGAACGGAAAGAGCATCCACACGAGAGTGGCTGACAGTGCAGACACATCTCCAAGAGGTGCAGGCTCCCTAGGCCGCCTGATTAAGATGTCCCCGGTATGGGCAACAGCCCCCGGTTTCTTTGTATGTGGACACATATTGACCCGGGGCTGGAGGGACTCTCGGCAGGGATTTGTGTTACTTCTCTGATCAATAGGCGTCTCGGCGCTCGCCCCACACAATCCATCGCTGCTGCCTATTAATTACAGTGCCTTCCTTTCCTCGCATCTCTTGACCCGCCGTGAGGTTGGTCCTTGTCCATCCTCTGCCAGGGGAGTTCCTCGTGTGTATCTGATGTTGGAAGAGGCCCTTAGAGTGTTTTTTGTTTTCTGCTTCTCCTTCCGAGCCCAGCGGCTGCACTGCAGGTCTGGACTCGGCCCTGTTCTCTCCCGTGGATTTTGGGAAGGACACCCCTGGAGAGGTTGGGGTGGGGGGGGCACCTCGGTTCCCACCTCAGCCCTGCCCTTCACTCACTGTGTGTCCTTGGCCCCATCACGTTCCCTCTCTGGGCGTTGATTCCACTCACCTTCCAACTGAGGAGGCTCTCAAAGACCCCCGAAGGCCCTGACACTTTAGGATTCTTCGAGCGTGAGCTTCTTCATGAGCAGCCTCCTCCCTTCTAATGCCCAAAGGGCCATGCACCCTGAGTCCGGCCTTCTTTCTTTATTGGGCATAGTGCCCATCGCTGTTGCCTCTGAACAGCATCCCTTGGTTCAACAGTGGCTCGTGCATCCAGATACACATCAAACAGGTCCTTTTTGGGAACCCGCACAAGCTGGCTGTGCCACAATGCGAAACCCCTGGCAGAGCTTAGCCACAGTCGCTGTTAGAGAAGAGCCACTCCAGCCTCTTCCCCCGGTCACTCTATCTGAGCCTCGCAAAGACTCTGGGAGTAAAGCTCTTTCCCCCTTATTATACAAACGAGGGAACTGAGGCCCAGCATAGTCAGGGACTCACCCAAGGTCACACAGCTGGTGAATGGTTGAGCCCAGATTTGAACCCAGCACTGTCTCACTTAAAATTTGTCATCTGACCATTCCAACTGGGGACCCCAACCCTAAAATGCTCATCTCCTCTGCCCCCCGGGGTGAGGTCCCTGGAGGTGCGTTTGGCCACCTGCCGCTGTCTCTCACCAGAGGTGGAAACACTTCAGAAAAGGACTCGGTTATTACAACGCTGAGCCGACGCCCCGAGGGCACACGGCCTGGGGGAGGCCCCAAACTCGATCCACGTAGTTGACAGTAACTAAGGCTGCACACAGACCTCTCCCTCTGGGCACTGACGTCCTCTCAGGATCACAAAGACGGACGACCCAGGTCGCACATGAAGAAAGAGGATCCACACCAACTACGATTTACTACGCAAAACAGATTCCTTTTTTCCTAGAATGTGCTGATTTTGAGATGTGGAAATACGTTCAAATTAACCCCTGAGCTATTCCTCATCCAGATTCTCCACTTACATAGTCTCCTTGGCACGTCCCGTTACTAACCCGGAGCCCGTGGAAGGCACAGAGCCCCTTGGCCGTGTGCGAGGGCTGCACTGACACACCGTTTCATGCCGGGTGGAAACTGGGCCGCAACATACAAGCTTGAGTCCCCCCCATGCAGGACTGAAGGCCCCCGAGGACCCCGCTCCAACCACATTCGTTCATGAACTCACTAAACAAGTATTTATTGAGAAGCTACTATATGCCAGGCGCTGTTCTCAGCACTAGGGATAGAGCTGTGAACAAAAGAGGAAAGTCCCAGCCCTCTGGGAATTTACATTCAAGTGGGAGAGACCGTAACAATAACAATAAATTATACAGCACATTAGATGGAGGCACATGTGTGAAGAAAGACAATGTGGGATCGGGCAGGAGACTGTGCTGTGGGATGGGGATTGTGATGTGAAATAGGGTTATCAGGGAAGATCCGTAAGAAGGAGACAGTGGAACCAGAACTCTATCCCAAGGCTGCTGAAACGATGCAAGGAGAGCTGAAGGGGCTCCACACAGGGTGGAAACATCAGAGATGCAAGAGGAGCTCAGAGTCTCAAAATATGTGGAAAGTAAAGCCCACAGGGTGAGTGACGGATTAAAAGTGGGGGGTTGTTGGGGCCAGCCTGGTGGCATAGTGGTTAAGTTTTCATGCTCTGCTTTGGCAGACCGGGGTTTGTGGGTTCATATCCCAGATGTGGACCTACATTGCTCATCAAGCCATGCTGTGGTGGCATCCCACATACAAAATAGAGGAAGATTGGTACAGACGTTAGCTCAGGGCCAATCTTCCTCAGCAAAAAACAAAAAAAAAGAGAGGGGTGGAATAAAGTGATCAAAGATGACTCCAGGGTGTTCTGAGTCTCGGGGAGGGTGGGTTTGTCCATTTCTGCAGTGGACACATCTGCAAATAGAAGGGGGATCAGTCTAGGTTGGGGCAGACTAGTTTGACCTGCTTATTCAACACCCGTGTCGAGCTGGCAAGCAGACCGGATATTCTCCTTGCAGATCTTGTCCTCTGTGAAAAGTCCACTCTTTGTCCTTTCACGGCCCCACTGTACATCTTTGTTCCCAGAGCCTCTCCCTGAAGGGCCCTCCCGGGTCTCTGCCAGAGCTGTCCCTGCTATCAACACCGACTTCTCCACGCACCTGGACTAGGCCCCCTTCAGAGATCCCTGGCGCCCCTCCTGCAGCTCTCCCAGCCTCTTGCTCTTCCCTGCCCAGAGCCGAACAGGCTGCTGGAAGAGGCGAGCAGGCTGTAGAGGGAGGGGCTGCCCTCACGTCTGAGGAGCGAGCCACTCTCTCCTCGGGGAGTCTGTTGACCCGCCCTCTCCCCCCGCCTCCTGCGGACCCCAGCCTCTTCTTATGAGCCACAGGCCCTTCCACAATATGCCTTTATCAATATGATCCCAATAAACGTTTCAGTTCCGCATATAAATTCCGGGGCCCGGCTGCCCAGCGGAGGGGAGCTGCTCCATGAGCAGACCATAAAGATGTAATAATGCAATTAAAAGGTGCGGCCTGTCACCCTCGTAAAGCTGGAGATCAATGCGGGGGGAGCCGGGGACGGCAGGAGAGGAATCTGGCTTCTCTACAACGTCTGAAGGATGAGGAAGCAGAATGATTCAGTAGGATCTGGGGACGAGATGCCCGGGCTGGGGGGAGGTCCCAGCTCCAGCTGAGGGCCCTGGCCTGGCCTCCGGCCTCCCTTAGTGCACCGTATGTTAAGAGAACTCAGTTCTGTCTCCAAGTCAGACTCAGGGGCTTTGAGGCTTTAAACAAGTCCCTTTGACTCTTGAAGCCTCAGTCTCCCCACCGGTAAAATGGGCATAATGATAACACTATCTTTTCCACTAGATTGTTGAGACAGAATAGACCCAGAGAATTTGAATGCTGGAGGGGTCCTGAGTCCAGAGGCTGCAAAATCGAATACCTACAGGGGCTACACAGGCGTGTACATGAGGAAGGCTGGTGGGCCAGAGGGGAGGATAATAGGGAATGGTGGAGACTGTGGCAAAATGGGCAGTGCAAGCCTCGTGGAAGGGAGGCCGTGCCGTACTTTCTCTCCTGCCAACTGCTGTGACCGTGCAGGAAAGCCAGGCTGGCATCGCCAGATCTTGTTTTTCAAGAGAAGCAGAATCTGTGGATTCAGATGAGAGATTTCCAAATTTTCACAACCCTGAATGGGCACAAAGTGATCACATCAGCCAGTTAAACATGACCCATGGGCCTCCACCGTCAACCCTTCTGCTGGGCCAGCTCATGTGAGATGATAGGTCTCCTTCACGCAGGGCACTATCTTTAGCTTGTTTCCACCACGTGTGTGTAGAATTACCACCGTAGCTGAACTCAGGAACGAGACTCCCTGAGCCCCGCTCCCAGCTCTGCCCTTTGCTGACTGTGTGACCCTGGGTGAATTACTTAGCCTTTCTGTGCTTTGGTTTCCTCACCTGAGTGAAAAATGAAGTTGGTGACAATTCCCACTTGGAGGGTTGTCGTGAGGAGTCAGTGGCCCCCACCCAACTCTGCAAGGCACTTTGGACGATGCCCAGAGAACTGTGATGGAGGGCCAGCCCCTGAGAGTGGCTTTTGATGGATGCACGAGGTTGCTGGGGTAGGGGTGGCGGCTGTGGCCTGCTCTAAGGTCCCAGGGCTTTCATTAACCCCCTCCCATCCCTCCCCAGGCATGTTTGTCCTCTCAGGAAGGAAACGACCTTCACACCAGGAGCCTGGACAACCGCCCTCTTCTCCTTTCCCTGCTTCCCGCCAGAGGCCAGCTCCCCTCTGCACCAACCTCCCCGGGACTGACAGGTCCTCTGTTTCCCCCCGTCCCTGCCAACCCCCAGTTCTGCCTCAGTCTCTCGCCCGCACCCAGCCCCTTCTTGCTGTCTCCACTCGGGCTGCCTGAAGGAGCTCTGCGAAGCTCGTCTGGTCACCTCTCTGCTCAACTCTTTCCAGTTCTCAGAACACACGTGCTTCCTACCACCTCCGTGCCTTTGGGTGTTGGTTTCCCCTCGAATGTCCCTTCCCATCCTCCCACCTCACCTTCGCTCCGCTAACTTCTACTCCCCTTCAAGATGCAGCTGCGGTCACACCTCTTCCAGAAAGCCCTCCAGGGTCGTCCAGCTGGATTCTGTGCCCTCTCTGTGCCCTCTGCCCTCCCAGTTCCACCCTCGCCCTGCAATTTATCACACTGGATTGTCACTGTCTGTTTGCTTCCCTGTCTCCCTCAGCAGCCGACAGCCTAGGAGGGCAGCGACCCTGTCTTATTTCTCCCTGTATGTCTCCCACGATTGGCAGAGAGGAAATGCTTGGAACATATTTGTTGACTGAAGGGAAGGAAGGAAGGAAATGATTCTGTACTTGCTCAGCGTGAAACTTCGTCACCAGCACCATTAAAGAGGGTATTGCAAGACAAGTTACCAAGCTCAGGTCACAAACAGTCCCTGGAATTTCTAGGTCACCTGAGATCAAAGCCCTTGGGCCACCAGCATGACCGTGAGGGAAATCCAGGCTCTCACCCAGGACAAACAAGGACTCTCCAGTGACGGTGAGCTCACTACCTTCCGAGACAGTCAGCCCCGTGTGGAGGCAGCTCTGCGACTCAGAAAGGTCTGCCTTTGCCTTCCGCTTCCATCCAAAGCCGCTCCTCGTTCTGGTCACTAAAGATGAGAGAGGGGTCAGCTGGGTTTCCTCCCATCCAGCCGTGTTAGTAGACAAAAAGGGTGTCAGAGGGCCGAGCGGAGTGGGGGAGCTCTGGGAGTGAGGGTTCCCAGCTGCGGTCTGTGGATGGACTTCTGGGGCCGCTCAGCATCCTGGACTCGCGTGCACCGGCGAATGTGTTTGGCGTGTTTGTTCGTTGTTTTGTTTAATCGTGTATTCCAGTCACTGGGTGCTGAGGAGGTACCGGACACTGGACACAGAATTGGACAAAGCAGCTGGGCCTCCTGCCCTCACCGGATTACACTGTAGAGGGAGGACAGCCCTTCTTCAAACAGCCGCACAAAGGCATGTCATATCCCCCCTGGGGGGAGAAGGTTGAGAGGATGTCCTAGTGGTTGTCCTGGTCTGAGGGTTGGGACAGCATTCTCTGAGGAAGAGATCAGGTCAGAGTAGAGACTAACTAGGGGAAGAAGGGAGGGGAGGGCCTCCCAGGCAGACAGAGCAGCATGTGCAAAGGCCCTGTGGTGAGAGGAAACATTGGAGGTTGTTGGGAGTAAAATAATGGGTATAGGAAGCCCAAGGTAGACACCACAAGGGTTTTATGATGCCCTAAAATGTTTAGATGCCTGGATCCTGGGCCAATGATTCTCAAACTGCAGTCTAAAGACCACTTGCTCAGAAATTCGGGGTCCTGGGTGTCAGCCCCAGACCTCTTGAATCAGACTTTTTAGTGACAGGACTCTGGAATCTGCATTTTGCAGGAAGATTAGTGACACCTCAAAGCTTCAGAACCCCGTCTAGCCCCGCCCCTATGCACCTTCCCCACTCCCTCTCCCAGCCCGGTGCTTTGGCAGCTGCTGCTAGAAAACAAAGGAACTGGAATTTGTTAAGTCCACACGTTATCCCCTATGTGCGTTTTGTATTTAATTCCGGCAGTGGTCCTATCTTACAGATGAGGAATCTGAGGCTCGGAGAGGGGAATTCACTTAGGTGATGGCAGATTTGGCATACAAACCCAGGTCCACGGAGCCCCTGAGCCCAAGCTCTTTGCTCTTCCTGATGGAGCTTCCACCCTCTCCGGCCCTCCCATTCCTGGGGTTCCCGCCCCGTCCCCAGGATGAGCCTGAGTTGAGCCCACTGGACACCAGCATAACAAGCAGGAGTGGGAGAGACTGTCCTGACGGGTTATCAGAGAATGAGCTCAAGCCTGTGGGTCAAGAGGCCAACGCCAGCTCTGCTGCGGACACTCCGTCGTCTTGAGCAAGTCATATCCCCTCTCTGAGTCTCCATTTCTTCATCTGTAAATGGTAGAACAATGTCCCTCTGCCTTGTATCATGGCCTCCAATGAAATAAGGTACAGAAAAGACAGTTCTATGTAGAAACAGCAACAACAGCTACCTTAATGAACGTTTGTTCATCCCCATTGGATCACCCTATGACCCGCCAGCAGGGGACAAAGGAGGCTCAGAGAAAGTGGCAGTGGAGATGCCAGGCCATTTCCAGGCTGGGTCTCCAGGGGCCTCGTGCAAGGCTGCTCCCCTCTCGGCACCTCCCTGTCCTCCGTGAGAACAAGCCCGGCCAGCCTGGTGGGGAGCCTAAGAGAGATTCACTCAAGGCCGCTGTCTTGTCAGTCTGTGCTTCTGTAACCGAAATACAGCAGGCTGGGGGCTCAAACAACAGAAATGCACTTCTCACGGTTCTGGAAGCTGGACATCTGAGGTCAGGGTGCCAGCAGGGTTGGGTGCTGGTGAGGACCCTCTTCCTGGCTCACAGAGGGCCGTCTTCTTGCTGCCCTCACACGCCAAGAGGAGAGCAAGCAGGACCTCACGTCTCTTCTTATAAGGGCACGGATCCCATACACGAGGGCTCCACCCGCATGATCCAATTACCTCCTGAAGGTCCCACCTCCAGATACTGGGTGTCACATTGTGAATTAGGCTTTCAATACATGCTCTGGGGGGACACACACATCCAGTCCTTAACAACCTCATAGTCAGTGGGATGGAGCTTAACTGAGATCGAGATCTGATTCCAGAACTCAGGTCCACAGCCCTGTATTGACTCCCAACTGTAAAGCTTTAACTACATGTATTATCCTATATGGACCTCCTGGAGCCCGTGTGTTTCCCTGGAGTAGTGACCAGGATGGTGGGAATTCCAGAACAGGGGCAGGTATGAGCTGGACCCCTGGAGAACCTCTTACCATTCGTAGAATCATAAAGAATTGACTGGAAGGAGCTCAAGTCAAATCTTCCCCATGTTGTTTATTGCATAGTCATGACACTGAGATCCGGGAGTGGGAAGGATGCCTGAAGCCCCAAAGAGCATTATCGTTGGAGGCGGGACCGGAACTCAAATATGCTGACTCGGAATTCAGTGTTTCAGGCGCTGTGCCTCTCAGATGGCCAAGGAAAGGAGGCCGAGAGAGAGAGTGAGAATCACTGGGAGTGAGAGGAGATGAGCCAACACTTACCCTCGGATAGGAGAGAGTCAGAGGGAGATGGACCAAAAAGTCCAGGTCATCACTGGAGTGATGGGGTCCCACGGACTGCCTTGGAAATTACAGACTTGGAACCACAGAGCTCTAAGTTCAAGTCTTATGTGACACAACACCTACAGAACTGGCCCAATTTCCCATCCCTCTCTGTGTCTGTGCCATTTTCAATGTGTCCTTACAGCTCCTTCCATTGGGAAGTGGAGTCTATTTCTCTACCTCTCCAGTTGGATTGACCATGTGACTCGCTTTAAAGCATAGCGTGTGGCGGAAGAGATGGTGTATCTTCTTTTCCAAGCCCGGGACCCAAGAGACCTTATGTTTTTCTGTTCTTTATTTTGGAACTTGCCCATCTACCACCCATCTGCTGGAAGATGAGAGGCATGTAGCTCTTGAGCCCCATCATCCCAGCTCAACGGTCAGCCAAATGCTAGGCTGAAGCATGGCCGTCCTGGACCACCTGGATGTATGAGTGAGCCCAGTCACAATTAGCTGAGCCCAGCCAAGAGCAGAAGAGCCACCCAGTTGACCTGTAGACTTGTAAGCTATAAAAATCCTTATTATATGAAGCCACTGAGCTTTGGGATTATTTGTTACTCAGCAATGGCTAGCTGATACATCTCCATTCCTTACTTCCTAGCCTTCTGATCTTGGGAAAATCACTTCACCGCTCCAAGCCTCAGTTTCCCCATTTGCAAAATAGGGGTGATGATGATAATGATCTTGCCAACCCACCAGAGTATTTGTGAAGATTAAACAAGAGAATGCATTCAAAGCTAATAGTACAGTATCTGGCACACAGTAAGCACTCAATATCTGTTGATTTCATCCTTCCAGAGAGCTACGCCACAGCCTTGGCCCACCAAGAGATTGGAGGATGTATGTTTTGCTCCCAGGGACCATTTCAGAAAGACCTGTCATTAAACTGAGGCTAGGCTAATAGGTCTTAGGACTCCAAACCCAAATCCTCAGGTGCCCTGGACTCTTCTTGAACCCCTGGCCTGTGGGCCAGTCAGGGCAGGGGCAATGCCAGGGTGGGCGGCCTCGATGCAGGCTGAGTTCAGCAGTGCAGTGTGCCCTGCTTGCCAGAGCTTGCATGTTTACATACATCCCATAATTACCATCTGCACAGCCAGCGGCATTTGTTGCAAATGGGCCGTTTCCATCTGTTGAAGCAATTTCCTCTGAGGAATTTGCATTGATCACTTTTTTATGCAAAGCTTTTGTATAGATCATTTTTCCCCCCAATGGTTTTTAATAGGTCTAAATATTTGAGGGGCAGGGAGGGGCCTCCAAAGGAAGGAGCTGGGGCTGGGGACAGTCGTGGTGGGGAGAAGACAGGGGAGGTGCTCTTCCACAGACCCCCACCTGTATCCCTCATCTGCAGCGACCCAACTCCATGCCCATTCAGGACTCCAGCTCAGGCAACACCATTTCAAATATTTATTGTTTGCCTTTATACTTGAGCTGGTGGCTCGTGGTTAATGGAGAGGCCTCGAATGAGGGAAAATGGGGCGTGGTAATTAGTCAAGCAACTGGTGACTCCAGCTCAGAGCTTCATACCTGAGAGGGCCAGATGGACGATTTTGCATATTTTTGACAGCTGTAATGAACAGGGCAGCTCCATATTGATTAAATGTCTGGGAAATTAGTGCAACCCTCTGGAGCTTCATTATTTACTATTTCTGCTCAAATTCTCAGCAAAGTTTACACAAGCAGAAGTCTGCCGTTAAGAGGAGGGGAGAAAGAGGAGACAGTTGAACGAGATGATAAATGCTTTCTAGGGCCCCTGCCCAAGAGATGCAGAACGGGAGGGGGTGACTGTGTGGTTTTGACATTGAGCTCCTGGAGGGTAAAATTCTTGGTTGATTCATTTCTGCATCCCCAGTGTCCAGCGTGGTACCTGGCACAGAGTAAGCTCTCAGGAAATGACTGGCTCTGGACAGAGCGTTTGACTAGAAGTTAAAATCGAGGCTCTGATCTCATGCAAAGATTTGGGCTTCAGTAGGTAGATGCCAGACTGTGCTTTTAAAGTAGATGAAGTCACATCCTTTAAAATATAACTCTAAGTTTCTAGTAAACAATTCATGTGCAAGGAGCTGATGTCCCCACCACTACCCCAGTCCCATGTTGATTGTCCTTTGAGCATCATGACACTGAGTGGCAAAGGGACCCTGAGTAATAAATGCAAGACCCCTCTAAACACGCCCGACAAGACTCCAGTGTGGTCTGCAAAACACCCACATCAGGACCACCTGGGGATCTGATGACAAATGCAGATCCCTGGGCCCCTGTGAAAGAAAACCTATTCAGACACTTGTTAAAAATAGTGACTTTATTCAAGGAGGGCTGTGGGAATGGGGATTTTGCAATAGGTGAGAGAGATTGCACTAAACTCCAGATGAATTCAACAAGGGAAAGTCTGAATTTATAGCCAAGGAGCATAATTGTGGGAGGGGCAGTGTAATTCTTTGCTAAACCAACCTAACAGGATTCTTGTTGAAGGCAAGGCCAGGGTGATAAGATATTAGGGGAGGGAGAGGAATTTGATCCGATATCAAGGGTGATCAGACCAAGGGTGAGGGATTTTTCTCTAAACTGACTTAGCAGGATTCTCGCTAAAACTGGAATAAATGGGTGAAGGACAGAGCCCAAGGTCAGAGCCTAATCAGAAAGAGGACTCAGAGGAACCTGCTCAAATGTGGTCAAAGGAGAAAGTCTTTGCAGCCCCCAAGAACAACAGGGTAGATAAGCTCCCAAGGGGATTCTGATGGGCTGAAGTTGGGGGATCACTGTGGGCTCTGGGTTAGCATCCCAGCCCTGCCTCTTGCCAGTCACGTGACCTAGAGGGTTCAGAGTTGCCCAAATGAAAGACCTTGGAGCTGTCCCTGGTGCTGCCTTGGGCTTCGGCTCCTCAATCAACTAGTCTGTGTTTCCCACCCTAACTCATGATATCTCTTCATTCTGTAAGCCGTGTCCTGTCCCTTCCACTGGTGACTGGTCTTCTGTGCGTGACCTCATGCTGGGAAAAAGCATTCTGAAACTCCTCATATCCCCAGACCCTTCTCTTCAGAAGGTGTGAAGGTCTTTTAGACATCTCTCCTACTTCTTATCCAACCAGTCAGACCACATTTCACCTAACACCCATTGGTCCCACTCTTTGACAGATGCGTTTATTGCAACCAAATTTCAATGCCTTCGTCAGGAGAGAAGAGAACAAGCCTGTGTAGGAGTCTAGGCATCAGGCAGATACGTGGACTGGTGTAAGTGAACTCTTTGGCTATACTTTTTTCTTTTATCATATTCACAGAGGTGAATGAGTTCTTGACTAGCTTAGTAAGCCTTCAATAATGTTGAAAGAATGGAGGAAGGATGGACAGATTCAATAAATGACAGATATGATGATCATCATCATGATCATGATGACATTGATGAAGATGACGATGATGGGGATAGTGATGATGGTGACGGCTCCATTTTGCCACTGGCCCCACAGAAATTTAGTCATTTGTATCACTGGCTTCTAGAGACATTTGTGTTTGAAATCCTGGTTTTTTAATGGAGGAAGGGATGGATGGATGGATAGAAGCATGGAGGGATGGAAGGATGGACGAATGGATGCATGGATGGAAAGAAGGGCAAAAAGGTGGGATGGAGGAAAAGAGGAAAGAAAATGAGATGTAAAAGGGAAAAACAGAAGAGAATGCGGACTAAAGAAAGAAAAGAAAAATGAGGAGAGGAGGAAAACCATAAATTCTATTGTGCTGTAAACACACATCAAGCAAGACTAAGAGAAAATGAAGTAAATTCTTCCAATACGTCACGGAATATTACTGTACTTCATTTACTTTCCTTCCAATTAGGTAAAAAGCCTATTCTATTAACAGCTACCCTTGCAAACCCAGACAAAATTAACTCCTGGTGCCTCATCCTGGCAGCAGGCAATTGATTCTCCCCCCTAATCCGTTTATTTCATTAGCAATACATTTATGTGGTACATGCATTTCACCATGCCGCAGCAAAGAAATGGCCTGCAAGGTGTGGGGCATGGGGGAGCGCTTGGAATATTAACCAAATCGCTATTACCGCCATGGCAGTGCTTAAAGATCATATGTAAATCAAATGTCAGGGGAGGAAATTGTAGCAAGGGCTGTCAGGAAACAATTTAGCCGTGGTTAAAGGCACACTCATGGCTGGGTGAATCGTGAACTTTGCAAATGGAAAAACAAGCAGGCTTCCACTGTGGGAGCTCATGAGACCCAAAAGAAAAAGAGTGGAGAGGCTGGGAAAATGCTGGATATTTGTACCCCACAGAAATGAAAATGAACAAACAAAAAACACATTCACTTTTAAATATTCACAGCCAGCTGCTATGATGAGCTCCCACTGAAAGTGAATTTGGCTTGTTGGAGAATTCCGCCACCATTTCTGCCCTGTGCATCAGAAGGAGGGTTTAATTACAGAGAAAAAGCAATTTTTTATCAAAAGGTAATGTGGGCTTTTTATTCCCAGGCTTCTAGAAATTGGTTTCCATGTTGCAAAATAGATGATGGTGACAATGATGATGATGATTTTAGTGTCGCATGCCCCAAGAATGAGTGATCTGTAATTGTTTTCTTGGGCATTTATCCTTGTGAGCTGACCCTGTCTGTGTGTGTAATGATTGGCAGGGTAATTTGTCAAGGTCCAGTCGCTGCTCAAGGTATTTCAAGTAGGAAGAGATTTAATACAGGGACTTAGAAGATTCCTTAATTATCGGAAACACAGGGGGAGGAAAGTCCAAGAAAACTTCCAGGAAATCCAGAAACTCGGGCATCATAGGGAGTCTTCATGGGAAATGTTGCCTGAACGTATCCCGGAAGTAGGCAATTCCCAAAGTTAACAGAAGCCACCCACAGAAACTATGCCTTCCCTCTGCCAACACCTTGGACCTGCCTGCAGCTACCTCCTTTTTTTGTTGTTGTTGAGGAAGAGCAGCCCTGAGCTAACTTCCATGCCCATCTTCCTCTATTTTGTATGTGGGATGCCTCCACAGAATGGCTTGATGAGCAGTGTGTAGGTCCACACCCAGGATCCGAACCTGCAAACCCCGGGCTGCTAAAGTGGAGCTCACAAACTTAACCACTACGCCACCAGGCTGGCCCTCAGCTACCTCCTTCTTTTGGGCTTCTCCTTCTTTCCCACCTTTCAGAGCTCATGCAAGGGCTCCTCCTTCTTCCAGACAAACCCCGCCCCATAGATTGCATTTCATGGAAGATTGCTTTGGAACTCAAATCCTGATGCCAGCATCAGAGACGAGACCTTAGGCAAGTCGACTCACCTCTCTGAGCCTGAGACTTCCCAGTTCTGAAATGGATTAATAGCACCCGATCACAAGACAGATGCTTAGGGGTGAAGCGTAGAATGTCTAGGTACTTGGCACATAGTAGGTGCCCGGCCAATGTCAATTGCTTTCCGTCCTCTTCCCTTTACCCTGTGTGCCTCCCCAGGAGGGTCATTTGAAGCCAGTTTCCTCCACAGAGATATTGCCAGGGCACTGGAGTTAATTCCCAGGGTCCCGTGTTCCCCTGGGAAAGTCTTCCTTTAAAGAAAGCCATTAAGGATTTAATTTCTTATCATCTTCCATTCCAACTAGCCAGAGTGTTATGAATAATATCCTATTAGCTAGAGACATTCAAACAATCAGCCGTTAACATGTTCTTACGGCGAAATGATGAAGCGTCCTCCGAAATCACGGCGCTTATCTGCGGCCCACTCAGCAGGCACTCTATCACGCCCACCGACGACACTTCTTGTCTTGCTGTCTTGGATTCCAGCTAATCACTATGGGGGCGGCGGGTGGAGGGGAACTGGGCAGGCTCCCGGGGCGGGGTCCTGCCTTTGTCGCGGCCGCCCCGTCCCCGTGGCAATGGCCAAGTGTCTGCCGCAGAGGGGACGGCAGCATTTTCCTGAGGGATAACCGTTAACCAAATCAGAAACAGGTAGCGATTTTGTCATAGAGAAACCAAGTCAGGAAGACCCAGATGGTGAAATACATCAAGCCAAGAACAGAGAAGAGTTACACAGAGGAGTTGTTGAAAGAAAAAAATAAATGATGCAGCTAAAATACAGACATCAACTTTCAAGCTGGAAAAGACCCGAGAAACTGGCTTCTGCAGTCTTTATTCCTCTCCCCGTCTCCTCCTCCCCCCAAAAATGTGTCCCATAGAGGCTGCCGAACCACGGAATCACTCTGTTTGTCCCCACATCTGCCAAGACTTCCCTTGGTCGTGAAGGTGCTCTCTATGAGACAGCGAGCCCAAGTTTTCATTGTTTTTATAGTCTCTTTTGATGAGGAGGGATTCTTTGTTTATTTTTATACCAGTTTGAGAGCCAATGGAGGTGAGTTGCCTATTTCATAAACTGATTCCTCTTGAGAATTCCAGGTGGCGATAATGACCCCATTGAGCTCCGCTCCAAGGAAAGAGGGAGAAGCGTTAACAGGTACTGTGTTCCTACTGTGCGCTAAGTGATCAGAGCACTGTGCCACTAACCCTCACAAAGATCCTATGAAGTGCGTCCCATTGTCCCCTTTACAGATAAGAAGATCCCGATCGCCCTGAGAGGTGACAGCCTGTGTCCAGACTCTGAGTCCCCGCCCGGAGCGCCTGAAGCTGTGACAGCACGCTCCTCGGTGCTGTGCGGCCAGGACACCCTTTAAGCAGACTTGAGTCTGGGTGCTCAGTTGCAGACAGTTTGTGGGCTCACTAAGGTCCAGGATTAAGGGTACCTGTCACTCCACACAGCCGTGACCACAGCCAGGAAACGGCGCGGAGGTAAGCAAGTAAAGAAAGAGGTGCCCTCTCCCCGTGGCCACACTCGTGCTGTGAGGAAAGACCAAAACTATCGAGACAGGCGAGACCCATCTTCCTGCTCCTGGCCTGCGACAGCGCAAAAGTTTCACTCGTCCGCACAATCCACCTGCAAGTCCTTACTGTTATCAAACCCACTCAACAGATGAGCAGACTGAGGCTTGGCGAGATTATTTAACTTACCAAGAGGAAAAGTCATTTAGAGTTGAGGAGAGAGGGAAAAAGTGTCTTGGGAAGAAGGAAGGAAGCTCTGAGAAGGAACAAGGGATCGTTGGGGAGCACGCCCTCCATGGCGCGGCAGGCCGAGTTCCTCCTTTCGTCCTCCCCAGACGTGAGCCCTGAGCAGCAGCCTGGCTCCCATTTTACAGATGAGAATGGCGAGGCCGGAAGCTTGACGTGAGTCCTCCCAGACCGCAGCTCGGTCCTGCTCCTCTTCCCACCCCGGCTGCGTCCTCCTGCCTCCCCACTTCCCTCGCCTCCCTAAGGAGTTTCCGCGGCTGTTCTTATTCTCAGGGTTGCAGCCGGGAGACAAAGGAGCTGGCGCTTGGCGGTGCCGGAGAAGGATGGCTCGAGGGCGGACGCCCCGCTGTAGGGGAACTTCCATGCTTAAACGCTTCCCTTCCGGTTCTCTCTGACCTTGGGCGGCTGCCGGCACCTTCACTGAGCAGTAACACAGCCTCAGTCACTGTTCAGTGCCCAGGGGGATGGTTTAAGGCCCTCCGCTGGAGTGAATATTTTTACGCAGACTATAATTTCTCTTAAGACCTTCACAGCGTAGCTGCGGCCTCCGCCGTGCCCTCTCCTGCCTCCGGAGAGCACGCCGCGGAAAGGAAAGCCACTTTCTAATGAGGGAGCGGAGCGGAGAGCTTCGGGCAGAGGCGCCCAGGCTGAGCCGCCGGGGGCCGAGGGCAGAGCCTGCTTGCTCGCTGTCTTCTATTTTGCCCCTCAAATCCATCCTCAGTTGTAATAATTATGCCCAACAGTTATGGGGTGCTTGCTGGGTGTCAGATCTGTTGTAGAGAGCAACGTTTATTAGCTCATTTAGTCTTAACAACGCGGAGGGGCTGGGATCCCATTTGACAGATGGGTGACTGAAGCAGAGAGAAGGCCATTGCTGTGTGACTTGCCCAAGGCCACACAGCAAGAAAGGAGGAAGCCAGACCAGAAACCTCGGGCGTCTGGGTTCTATATATAATGCCTGACGACTCTCCTGTCCCCAGTGTGTCTCCTGGCCCTGCCTGCGTCTCCGTCCTCGTCCTCATTTTGCCCCGCTCTCTCCCCAGCTCTCAGCACTGGCCTCTTGTGTTCCTAGAATGCTCCTCGCTCTCGAACTTGCCCCAGGGACTCTGCACTTGCCGTTTTCTCTGCCTGGAACACCCTCAGCCACTCACCTTCAATCCACCCCCACATGGTTTTACCTCCATCTCAGCCAAACACCACCTCCTCCGGGAAGCCTGCCCTGACTGCCTCTCTTGGTCAACACCCGCATCATTTCCACTTGGCTGCATCGGCCACATTTCTAGGCTTGCATTCATTTATGTGATTGTTTGATGCACACCTGTCCCTCCCATGTGACTGTTCGCGCCACTAAGGCAGAAACCATGATTGCCTTGTTCCCTGCTTTCCTCCCGGCTCCTGGAATCACTGGCATTCTGAGATATTTGCTGAATCACCAAGTGAACAAATGAACAAATGAATAAATGAATGAGCGAGTGAGTGACCTGACAAAGGGACGGAGCCAAGCGTCCAAGTTGGCAGAGCAAGCTCTCTGGGGCTGGGACCAGGTGAAGGCAGAGAGGCACGCCCCTCCGGCACGGGATTAAGGGGCACTGACAAACTCAGTAATCAGGATAAATATTTTAATGCAGGATTTTTAAAATTCAAATTTAATGCCAAAAAAATCCATGATGAGCAAAGTCTAAAATTTTTCACGTGCTGTGCAGGGTCACGTTGGAGCCTGAGGCAAAAGAGAGAATCAGAAATACCAACCCTGCCTTTGTTTAAAATTTTGATATTTTTTTCATCAGAGATTTGTGTGCATTAACTTTCATTTTAAAAAATAGTTCACTGAAGTGTTTTAGTTTTAATGCCGACTACTGGGTTTCTTGGCACCACCTTAAATGTGTGCTCAATGCTTGTCTCACTCTCGTCCTCGTGCTTTCCAGTCCTTGCTTTGCCATCGGACAGCTCTGCAATCTCAAGCACATAATGTGGCCACTCTGGTCCTCTCCTTCCTCATCAGTAAAGATAGAGTGATTGAGGCGAGGTGGCCCACAATTGGTGCCTTCATCTCTGAGATGGTGGTCACGAGCACCAAGCAAGATGCCCCAGGGCCTTTGCACTTGTGGTTTCCTTTGCCCAGAACATGCCAGGAACTTGTCAATGGCAGCTGCCCCGTGAATAGGGTCATTTCTCCTTTGTGCATAAGGAAAATGAACCTTGAAGAGAGTGACTTGCTTCAAGCCTCAAATTTCGTAAGGCACAGAGCTGGATCTTGAGTCCCAAATCTTGTGTTCTTGACTGTCTCTCCAGGTCCAGCCCCTCCCAGTGAGCAGGGGTGGAGCCTGAGGACAGAACGGGGAAGAGCAGACAGCAGGTGGGGGGCACGGATGGGACTGGAACTGGGTCTCCTAGTTCCTGAGTCAGGGAACTTCCTCAACCCCCCTGTGCATTTGAAACTTACCAAGACTTATGAAGCCTCTTTGCAATTCGAAGCCAGGAGGCCAGTAACTATGTAACTCAGTACCGGGCATTGGAGGCATCGTCCAATGGCCAGCTGCTGCAGGGGTCCTACCTCCACGGTGGTCTCACACTTCATGCAGCCCAGAATCCTCTCTTCTCTGACCTTGTGAAGCTGCCCTTGCTCTTCTAGAAGCATGGGCCAGTGAAAAGGGGCCTCTTGGAGGGACAGATGCTCTCCCCAGAAGATGCTTTGGGCAAACCCTTTAAAAACACGCCCCCCCCCGCCAACTCCTCGGCTTGCTCTGTTATCAGCAGAAGAAAAGTGCTGTGAAAGCAGCACGAGCTGTGCCGTTGGCCAGAAGGGGACTTGAATCCAGCTGCCGGACCCTGGAAGTCACGTCACCTCTGTGCCACACGATTCCTTTCTCAGAAGCGTGTCAGGGATGTCGTGGGAGTGACAGAAGGCCGTAGACTCATTAGGCACCTCCATACATGTTCTCACTTTTTGCATAAATGGGATCCCATTCTATACACTCTCTGCAAAGACGTATTTGCTCTCTTGCTGCTTCTTGAGATCTTAGGATGGGGCTTAAGAACGCAGGCTTTAGAGCCAGATGGCCAGGTCTGGACCTCAGATCCACAACACGCCGCTGGACGATGTCCTCCGTCTGCTCCCACCTTCCTCAGTGTGCACGTCTGTAAGATGGGGTGTTGACGATGCTCATGGTACAGCTGAGAAGATGAAGCTATGGACCACAGGCAGAGCGCCTGACCCGTGCTGAGGGCTCGGTGGACGCTGCCTGATGTTATTCCCCAAACCAACTTAGGTTCTTTTTGGCTATTGTATAGTATTCCAGAATGTGCTTAAGCTTTACCCTGTCGATGGACTTCTGGGCTCTTTTCTAGATCTCCTACAGAACTGAAGACAAACCAGGGGTACATGTTCCACTTGATTTTTTTTTTTTAGATTAGCACCTGAGCTGACATCTGTTGACAGTCTTTCCTTTTTGCCCTTCTTCTCCTCAAAGCCCCCCGGTACATAGTTGTATATTCTAGTTGTGGGTCCTTCTACTTGTGGCATGTGGGACGCCACCTCAGCATGGCCTGATGAGCGGTGCCATGTCCGCGCCCAGGATCCGAACCGGCGAAACCCTGGGCTGCCAAAGTGGAGCATGCAAACTTAACCACTCAGCCACGGGGCCGGCCCCTCCACTTGGCTTTGATCACAGCCATTATGGCTAAGAAATTGAGTGGCTAGAAGGCACAAAATATAAAGGGGAAGATTTGTTTGGTCAAGACTGTGTTGATGTTTTACAATGAGAAGTACTTATGGAGAGCTGATGAGAGAGGAAAAAAATAGAAGGAGAGAAAGCAAAAGATAGAGAAAAAAAGAAAAAAGAAGAAGGAAGCAGGGAGAAAGGAAAAAAGGTAGAGAGGGTGATAAATGGGCTGTGAAATACCAGGCGTGAGATCTGAAACATACCAGGTGCCCCCAAAATAGTAGAATTACATTGTGTCATCAACCCCATCATGATCATCATGATCCTGGAACTCTCTGGGGTCTGAGCCAGGCAAGACAATGAAAAGATCTTTCCGATTCATTGTTTTGCAGAGTGAAAGGACTGGCAATGCGTGTGCATGTCTGCCTGTGTGTGCACCTGGTGTATGCATGCATGCCACCGTGTGTGCGCATGCCTGCGTGCATCCGCACATTTGTGTGTCTCTAGGTGTAAATGTGCCTATGTTTGTGTGTGTCTGCACGTGCATGTGGTACACGTCTGAATATGCGTGTGGGTGCGTGTCTGTGTGCACATACGAATGCGTGTGGGTGTGGCCTCATGTTTCGGTGCACATCTGTGTGTGTGTGTGTGTATGCATGTGCGCGTGTTTCCTCTTTGATGTACAAGAAGCACAATAAGTGAGGAAATGGATAACGGGTGTGAAACAGTTGTGAACACTGCCCGTCCCTGGACCCACGTAGTAAAGGAGGGTTAACACTCCTGTCCAGAATGAAAAGCCGCTTGATTGATCCCTCCCCCCTTTCTCTTTGCTTCCCTTAAATTCTCCAACTGGCAGCTCTGTCCACACAAACAGCAGTGGATC
Source organism: Equus asinus (assembly GCF_041296235.1). Taxonomy (NCBI): domain Eukaryota; kingdom Metazoa; phylum Chordata; class Mammalia; order Perissodactyla; family Equidae; genus Equus; species Equus asinus. Next base: position 89,852,186 of record NC_091797.1, on the reverse strand, counting down.
CCAGCAGCACGTAACCCTCCCTGACCAACTCATTTACGAAAGCCAATCTTTCTGCTCGGTGGAAGATCACCTCTCATAATTACCATTCTGAAAATTACATTTTGGGTGGAAATCTGCAAAATGCACTCTATTCTTTGAGAGTTTGGACAGGGGCCTTTGACCTAAATCTCAGATCTATTATTACAAGCGTCACTTCCTTTCTGGTGAGAGAGGAAAGGCTCTGCTCGTGCAGACTTAGAACCTTCAGATCCTTGGTCTTATCAGTTGCTGGGCGGACGGTACGCGTTCTGGTACGTCAAAATAAAAAAGCTGCATAAAGGCTCGACTGCTCCATTCATTCATTCATCCATTCACTCATCTCAGGTTCACAGAGCTCCAGCTGTGTGCCAGGTGCTGTTCTCAGCACAGGGCCTCAGGGACATCAGTGGCTATCTGGATGTCTGAGGCTTCCAGAAAGGTGAGCTGTAGATAGCTGGGTTGTTTCCGAAGAAGATGAGGAAACTGCCCTTAAGATTTTGGTCTATTTGAGGAGATAGGACATTTATGCCCACGCAGTAGACGCACAAGGATAGATGCCAATACTCAGCCAGAAACACACACATGTATGTGTTTGCAAACACACACTCCCACACCGGGCACTGCATGCAGAGGGCTGCGGGTGGGGTGCGGCAGCCAAGCGTCTGGCATCAAAGTGGGTGGGAGCAAGACAGAGAGGCCCCTCCCCACCTCACCATCACGTCCTCTGTCTCAGGTGAGCCTTTCACGGCAAAGGACCAGGGAGAGTGTCAGGACACCTGGAGTCTAGTCCCTACACCCCAAAACTTTGTGTGATTGTGACTGTTTTCCATTTTTTAAAAATTGAGGGATAATTGACGTATAACATTGCATTAGTTTTTAGGTGTACAACACAGTGATTTGATATATGTATATATTGTGAAAAGATTACAATAGTAAGTTCAGTTAACATTCATCACCATGCATAATTACACATTTTTTTCCTCAAGACGAGAACTTTTAAGATCTACTCTCTTAGCAACTGTTAAATACCCGATCCAGTATTGTTAACTACGGTCCCCAGGCTGTACATGACATCCCCAGGACATGTTTATCTCATGACTGGAATTGTGTACCTTTTGACCCCCTTCAACTATTTAGCCCGCCCCCCCCCAACCCTCTGCCTCTGGCGACCACCAATCTGTGCTCTGTATCTATGAGTTTGTTTTGTTTTGTTTTACTTGTTAGATTCCACATATAAGTGAGACCATACAGTATTTGTCTTTCTCTGTCTGACTTATTTCACCGAGCATCATGCCGTCAAATTCCATCCATGTCATCACAAATGGCAGAAACTCCTTTTTCATGGCTGAATAGTATTCCATTGTTTTTATATACTGCATCTTCTTTCTCCATTCATCCATCAACGGACACTTAGGTTGTTTCCAAGTCTTGGCTATTGTGAATAATGCTGCAACGAACTTGGGGGTGCAGCTATCTTTTCGACATGGTGATTTCTTTTTCCTTGGGCAAATACTCACACGTGGAATAACTGGATCATATGGTAGTTCTATTTTTAGTTTTCGAGGAACCTCTGTACTGTTTTCCACAGTGGCTGCCCCATTTTGCAGTCTCACCAACTGTGCACACGTGTTCCCTTTTCTCCCCATCCTCTCCAACACTTGTTATTTCTTGTCTTTTTGATAATAGTCATGCTAACAGGTGTGACGTGATATCTCGGTGTGGTTTTGATTTGCATTTCCCTGATGATTAGGGATATTGAGCACCTTTCCATGTACCTGTTGGCCATCTGTATGTCGTCTTTGGGAAAATGTCTGCTCTGATCTCTGCCCACTGTTTAATCAGATTGTTTGACTTTGATCTTGAATAATACCCTTCCCCTCCCTGGGTCTTTATTCCCCAACTTAAAAATGATGACATTGAACCAGATGTCTAAAGCTCATTTGAGCTAAAACACTCTCATCTTCTGATTCTAAGACTATAATTGATAGTGATATAGTAATAATCACCTTGGATTGAGTGTTACCCCATTCCAAGGGTCATACATGCATCTTGCTTAACCCTCTCTTTAACCCAATGAAGCAGGTGCCACTTTCCCATTTTATAGATGAGAAAACTGAGGCTACAGACAATTAAGTGGCCCATCCAACGTCCTGCAGGTAGTGTCAGAACCGGGATTCAGACCCAGGCAGTCTGAGCCCAGAGCCCATGTTCTTATGCACAGGTGTGCTGTGCTGTCGACGTCCTGTGATTTTAGAGTTCGAGAGTCCTACATTCCCGCTCACCGTGCCCCTTTGTGCTTCCCCAAGCCTTCGTTTATGGCAACATCTCAGAGCTCACAAGGGGCGTGAGGAGAGGGAAGAGGAGAGCCAGGGCCTCCAATGCCTTGGAACTCCAGGCAGGCTGGCACCCCAAGGTCCCTGGACCCAGCTCTCCCGCACGTTCACCTGGTACCGGCCAGCAGATGGATATGCTGGCCAGTCCTGCCAGCCTGCCAGCTGGCCTGGAGCACCCAACGGCTGGCACCTCGGCCACTTGGATGAGCTGCCAGCCCGCCTCCCGCAGGCATGCAGCTGGCAGTGAGCAGCAGATGGGCTGGCTGGCCGAGCCTTCGGTGCTCCGTTAAGCTGCCAGCTGGCTTTGCTGCACCCGGTGCCTTGGCACCTCTGGGCTGGCATCGGTGGGCAGGAGGGCTGACATGCTGGCTTCCTATGGACGGGCGGCTGGCACCGGCAACAGAGAGGAGGATTCCGTGGCCCCCTCCTGGCTGCCCGTTTAAATGTCCAGGGGCCTTGGCCAATGGGAACTGAAGCCAGAATCCACCCCGCCATCACCCCAAAGAGTTAGCAGTGGGAGCGAGCTTCCTCTTCCAGGCTCTCTATGATCTGTGTTGATTCTTGTAAGCTCTGGCCTCCCTGGGACAGGCCACATTCCTGCCCTCCGACCCCCAACGCTCCCGAGAGCCCCCTAGCTCCTCTCTGCCTTCCTCAAAGTCTTGCCACCTGTCCATTTTCAGCCTGGCTCCTTCAGGGGCTCAGCTTCTGTGGCTGCCAGAGGACTGGACCTGGCGAGGACTGGGGACCCTGTGAGCGGCTATGTGAAAACCCAAGAGATGGGGGCCCAGTCCTGGCACGTCCCCATGTATGCTGTGAGAACCTAGACACTCACCTTTCCCTCTCTGGGCCTTGGTGTTCCCGTGGCTTCTTTCCCATCTCTCACTCTAAAGGGAAGAGGTCAGAATAGAACAGAATCTCTCCGTGAGCGTCTCCCTGGATAAACCTTCCTGGGTTCATGACCCCTGTAGGCCCAAGCTCGTGTGTTTGGGTGGTATTACGGGTTGAATTATTTCCTGCCAAAAGATGTTGAAATCCTAAACCCCAGGACCTGTGAACGTGATCTTATTCGGAAATAGGGTCTTTGCAGATCCAGTTAAGGTGAGGTCATGAGGGGTACCCTAGTGCAATAGGGAAATTTGGACATAGAGACAGACACGCATAGTGGGAGGACAATGTGAAGACACAGGGAGCAGGCCATGTGCGAGCCCAGGGACGCATGAGGCCACCAGGAGCTAGAGGCATGGAGCAGACTCTCCCTCACGGCCCTCAGAACCAGCCAACCCTGCTGGCACCTTGATTTCAGACTTCCAGCCTCCGGAACTCTAGCACAACAAATTTCCGTGGTTCCCATCCACCCAGCGTGTGGCACTCGGTTACAGCAGCCGCAGGGGGACCGTCCATCCATGTCATCAGGTGATCAATGACCCACCCCACCCTGATCCAGACCATTAAACGTTCTCATCCTGACATTCTGGAATCCTACACGCAGAAGTGTAAGGCACAGGAGAGCGGGACACCAGGTTTGCTCTCTAGAGGTTGCTTTATTCAGGCAAATTGAATTTGTTACCCAGATGTCGGATTCGAAGGAACTTGATCAAGACTAAAGGCCAACATCCAGCTTTGGATGTGGGACCGAAGACCTTGGTTCCAACCCCAGCTCCCCTATTTTCTGGCTCAGGGACTGATTAAGACTGTAGAGCTGCCAACTGGAAGGCAAATGAAAATATGAATCAAGCAACTCTAAAAATTAATACCATCTCATCCTGTAATTCTGCTTCTGAGAATCTACCTTAGGATATGTGTCAAATGGTAGAAAATCTTTTCTTTAAAAAGCTGTTTATTGAAGCAGTTGGTTTATAAATTTAGAAAACAAAAAAGGAAATAGCTGGAGCTGGAGCTGGCCCGGTGGTGTAGTGGTTAATTTTGCACATTCTTCTTTGACGACCCTGGATCACGAGTTTGGATCCTGGGGTCGGGCCTACACACTGCTTATCAAGCCACACTGTGGTGACATCCCACATGCAAAATAGAGGAAGATCGGCACAGATGTTACCTCAGCAACAATCTTCCTAAAGAAAAAGAAGAAGATTGGCAACAAATGTTAGCTCAGGGCCAATCTTCCTCACCAAAAAAAAAAAAAAAAAAGGAAATAGCTGCCCTGAATGGAGTTTGGTGGTTTAGGTACTCTCACCTGACTTAGATGCCTGAAAGGCTCACGACATCCATTGTGTCACCTCGTGGGAAGCCCAGGGGGAAGGTGCCCTGATGAGATGCCTCCAGGGGTCTGGACCTGCTCCTCTGTGTTCTTCCCTGCATGTTGGCTTTGTCCCTGGGCAGACTCTCCTCATGAACACAAGATGGCTGCAGAGGTCCTGGCATCACTCTCAGATCCAGCTACCTCCAGAGAAAGAACAGGGGCACTATCTCATGAAGCCTCTTTGTAAGAGTCAAGCAGCCTTTCCCAGAGCCCCCAGCAAACTTCCCTTCGTGTCTCATCGCCTGTGATTGTGCTGTCCACCCAGCTCCTAACCAACCCTGAAAAGAGAAACGAGATGACCGTGATGGGTGTGGTGAGTCAGGGCCCAGCCCTGAGGCTGGAGACAGGGCTGGCTCCAGGACACGGAGGGTGAACTTGGACTGTCTCAGGAAGGAAACGGTGGGGATGAGGGCTGAATGTCTAGCAGGCAATCGACAGGGAGATGACCAACCACAGGATGGTGTGCTGGTCGCTGGTTGGCAGATCAGCGGCAATTAAAAAGTTACAATTATGTTAAAATTAAAAGGCAATATAATACACGTGTGTGAAGTCTGAGACATACATGACAAGCATTGATGTCATCAATGGAGAATACATTCATGCAAATCAGGAAGACCAGTACTCCAATGCGATTGGCAGATATGAGTTGTAAAACATGAATATGTAAATAGGATGCAAATATCCACTAGGCCTATGAGAAAAGTAAAATTAATATTACTGGTAACCAATACATTTTGCCTGTAAAGCTGGTCAGGGTTATAGAAAACCACCAGTGCTGCTGAATTCTTGAGGAAACTGTCACTCAAATGCATTGTGGGTGGATGCGTAAAATGACACAGCAAGGTGGCCTTGAAATTGTGCCTGCTTTATCTTTTTGAATTAAAGCGAAATTCACATAGTGTAAAATTAAGTGTTTTAAAGCGGACCGTTCAGCGGCATTCAGCACACTCACAATGTTGTGTAACCATCACCTCTATCTAGTTCCAAAGCATTTTCGTCACCCCAAAGGACCTCGTACCCAATAGTACTCACTTCCCGCTATCCCTGCCCCCAGCCCCAGTCTGCTTTCATCTCCATGAATTACCTTTCTGGACTCTCGTATCAGTGGAATCACTCCACATGTGGCCTTTTGTGTCTGGCTTCTTTCACTTAGCATAATGTTTTCTAGGCTCATCCATGTTATAGCGTGTGTCAATACTTCATTCCTTTTCATGGCTGAATAATATTCCATTACATGGGTCTGCTTTTTGACCCATCAATTTCACTTCTAGAAATTTATCCCCAATTGATCATGAAGTTGTGCAAAGAACAGCTCCCAGGATCTTCCTGGAGACGTCACTTAGACGGCCACGAGGTGGGACTGGAGAAATTATTTATGATTTATTGATATGAGGAGTTACTCTGAAGCCATCATCCATGGTATTACGGCACAATATTTCATGATACTGGAAAATACTTTTGGCATATTGATAATTTTTTGAAATGCAGGTTATTCAACTGCATATTCCAATTTTCATTCATTCTTTACATTATATACAACATTTGTTACTTACGGAGCTTCTGCCGTGGGCCAGGCCCTGTTCTAGGTGCTGATTATAAAGCAGGGATTGAAATCGGCAAAAATTACTGCCCTCAGGTAGCCAGCTACGTTCTATGTGTATAAGTTTTGTACGGGGATAAAGGGGAGGCGGGGCTCCCACGGAGGAGGGTAGGAGCAGGGCATACACACGTCTGTTGAGAGTCTAGGTGTATAAATAAAAAAAGTCTGGGTGGTGGATTACAAGTAATCTCTCTTTCTTTCTTTTTATGTGCCCATAATGTCCACATTTTCCTCAATAAATGTATTTGATATTTTTAAAATCAGGAAAAAGATAGCTGACATGAAAGTGGTGGCTTATAAGAACTAGCTACGTAACAGCATCCAAACGAATATAACAGAAATTTAAATAAAAATTGCAGAATGTAAATTTTATAGATTCTATGCTCACAATTATAGATGCATACATCTACAGACGTAAAAGCGGGGTAGAAACTCAGTTCCTCTGTATAGGGATGGGCACGTAGCGTGCGTTCAATAAATACCTGTTGGAGGAATTGTTGATTTTTCCTTTTACTTCTCACTTTTTTTTATTTTCCGTGTTTTCCTCTGGAGCATACGGTTCCTCTCTTTGTGAAATAAGACATCATAATTTTTTTTAAATTTTAGGCATCTAAGACACTTTCAAGGTAAATAAACTTTAGTGTGAGGAGCTGAATAAAACCAGGTTTGCACCCCCATAGTAGGCCTTCTAGAAATGTTTGTTCCTTCTTTTCTCCCTAGGGTGCTTTAAAAAGAATCCTATTTACAAGAGAAAATTGATTCCCACACAACTGTTTTCTCCTGCACAGCTGTGATATAAATCATCCCCTTTCTGGAGCACATCTTCGGAGCTCGTCAACTCTCATGACTGGAAGGGACCTTGAAGAGTCCCCACCCTGCCCTTCAGCACCCTAATCCCAATTTACAGATGAGGAAACTGAGGCCCAGAGAGGAGAAGTGACCAGCCCAAGGTCACACAGGAGGCCGGGAACATGAAGAAGGGATGGGAGCCGTCGGGGTTAGCTCAGGGCTGCTGTAACAGAACAGCACAGACAGGGCGGCTCAAACCAAAAACATTGATCTCCCCATAGTTCTGGAAGCCGGAAGTCTGAGATCAAGATGTCTACGGGGTTGCCATCTGGTGAGAGCGCCCTTCCTGGCTTACAGATGGCCACCTTCTCGCTGTGTCCTCGTGTGGCCTTTCCTCTGTGTCCACGTGGGGAGAGAGCCAGCTCGCTGGTCGCTCCTCATCTTATGAGACACCAGTCCCATGGGACCAGGGCCCCACCCTTGTCACTTCATCTAGCCATTATGACCTCCTTAAAGGCCCCATCTGCAAATACAGACTCATCGAGGGTTAGAGCTTCCACACAGGAATTTTGAGGGCCCATAACAGGGACCCACCCCTCTCTCCGCCCTGTCCAGTTCTTTCCACCTTGTCTGGCTGCTCCTGACAATTTGAGGATGAAGGATGCTCATGATATTGCAAAACGTGATGCCCCTTTGGAAAGAGTGGGCTGTCTGCTTGGAGCCTCTGCCTTCTCTATTCAAATACACACGTCCACGCAAGGCCACCTTCATCCTTGCAAAGAGACAAGGTCCAGCTTCTAGAAGAAAAGCTCTAGAAAGCTCCCACTCTACCTTCGCAGCTACCATGACAGTCTGACCATGGACTTGCCCGAAAGAGACACGCTCACTGGTGCCTTCAGCGCTTCCCGAGGGGCCCCCTGGACCAGCCCCTGCGTCGGGCTCTGGGGACTCAGAAACAACCACAAGCCCTCGTTCCTGGATCCGGACACCAGTGCAAGAGAAAGACACACAAACCGATGACAGATAGACATGAAGGAACAAAGACCGACCAGGGAGGCCGGTCTCAGGAGAGCAGCTGACGTGATTCAGGGCAAACCCGGACAGAAGCTTCCATGAAGGCAGTGACCTTAGGCCCGTGTTCTTAAAGAAGAGACCCCTAAACCAGAGTCCAGGGATGGGACCCACTGAGGCCCAGAAACCAGAGGGATCGTATGCAGAATGGTGGCAACACACATTGTTCCCTGGGAGAGAGCGTGCAATTTCTCATGTGACGGTCAAAGGGGGTTTTAAGTCCCTCTCTCCCTGGAAGAGTTTAAGAGCCACTGTCTTACTGGATGAGGAGGCATTTCTAGCTGCAGAACGTGGAGAAAGGCCTTCCCAGCAAAGGAAACAGCACGTGCAAAGGCAAGGGGGCAGAAATGTGGTGGCACATTGGAAAAATAGAATCCTTGAGGGTGGAGCACGGTGGGGGTGGGGAATGTCACGAACACCTAGCCCTCTTTGGTCCTGGTAAGAGATTTCCACGGCAGAAGCATCAGGAAGAATTCCTGAGGCTCAGGGTTGCCCTCCTCTTGAGTCCTGTTCACTCCGGAGATGCCCTTCGCCTTTCACACTCCACTTTAAATGGCTGATGGCCCAAGCCTTCCTCTTAGAGTTCTGTGGTCCGGGGACCAGCAGGGCTCCCTGGAAGCTGGCTGGAAATGCAGAATTCAGGCCCCGCCCCCAACCTGCTGAATTTGAATCTGCACGTCACCAGGATCCCCTGGTGCAGGGGCTAGAGTGACCAGGGCTGTCCCTGAGAACACTTGTCACTCAGGAAGCTCACCCCAAGGGCTTCCCCTGGTGCAGGTCAGATGGGCCCCCCGCACCCCCAAACTGGCACTATTAGCGGGCCATGTTGCAGAGGAGGAAACTGAGGCTTGGAGGGAGGACGTGGGTCGCCCAAAGCCACAGGGCTGATGGATCCTCGACACACCGAGCTGTCCACCACCTGGGGTGCCTTTGATGAAACCTTAAGAGAAGAACCGAGGGCTCTGACCGCCGCCCGCTGCCCCAGAGGAACCGGGGGGCGGGGGGGAGGCGCTCAAGGGGGGCAAGGTCCACACCCCTGTCTCTCCCGCCCTCCCTCTGCATCCTCCTCACTCCTCTGTCATGTATAAAACATTCCCAGAAACCACTTACTCCTCATGCATTTTCCATGAAGCCGGGGCCAAGTTAAAACATATAAACATAAAAATATCAAGAAGCACTTTTTTAAAAAAAGGACATGTTTCATAAAACACCAAGAGACCAGTTTCCGCGCCTGCCCTCTCCCCGGGGCCGCCTCCCAGCCAGGGTTGCTCCCTCCACCTCCTCCTCTGCGCTGCTCTTCCCTCCCCTGTTAACATTGCTCCTGTCCTTCTCCACTTCTGCCTTCCCCCCACCCCGCCCCGTTCCCCTTTTCATTTCTCTCATTTCTTCTCTGCTTTCTGTTCCTGTACCTTCCCCTCATTGACCTCTCTCTCAAAGTTTCTTTCTGCCGGGGGTTCCGCCTGCGTTTCTCTGCTTCTTTCTGCCTCTCTCCCCGCCCCCCGTATCTCTCTGATTATCCTTCCCTGTATCACCCTGAGTTAGCATCTCCTATCTTCTCCCTACGCAGTGTGTACCACGGTCTCCTCTTGCCTCACACCCCTGAAATGGCTAACGCTAAGTGGAATGACCACAATACCACAAGTCGGTAAAAATATGGAGCAGCTAGAACCTCAGGCACCGTTGGCGGGCGTGGAAGTTGACACAAGCACCTTAGAAACGGTTTGGCGGTTTCTGCTAGAGCTAAAAGCACGTTTACCCTATGACCGGATATTCCACACCTGGGCGTGCTCCGAGGAGAAAGGAAGCCTTATATCCCCCAACAGGCCTGTGGAAGAATGTGCGCACCGGCTTTATTCATAATCACCCAGACTGGCAACTGCCCAAGTGACCATTGACGGGAGAGCGGATAATTGGATTGTGGTTTCTTTGTACACTGGAACACCGCACAGCCGTCGAAGCTTGACCGCCGCTACACACAGCGACACGGACCCATCTCCAAAACTCCATGTTTGAGAGAAAGTCTAGACCCCAAACAGCACGCACTGTGTGATTCCGTTTATAGGAAGTTCAAGAACAAGCGAAACTAACGCGAGGTCCGAGAAGTCAGACGAGTGGCTGTCCTTGGGGAGGGCAGTGTTGGCTGGACGGGAGCACAGGACAGCTTTCTGGGGGTGTCCGGGATGTCCCAAGTTCTGATCCAGGTGGCATATGAACGTGTGTAAAATATTCAACACTATTACACGTAATGTTCATGCAGCTTATTATATGAGTTTTACCTCAATTAAAAATATAAATAAAAGATAATCCATGGCATTGCTATTATAATAATAATTAGTTTTAGTAGCACAATTGGCAAATGGCTTGGACTCAGGGCCCAGAAACTCAGACGTGTTTCCAGTCCTGTTGATTAAGACGGGGAGAGGCATCTAGGTTTCAACCACGCCCCTGTGGCTGAGAGCCCACCTTTCCGTTAGACTGGCTCAGGTCCGGGGACCCCACAAACATCATGGTGTCTGGGAGAGCCGACCACCCCCGAGACCCTTCGGAAAGACCTCCCTCGGGGAGAGGAGCTGTACCCCACCCCTGGTTCTCACACTCCAGGCCCCTTCCTGATGCTTCATCTGCAAGTATTATGACGATGTTTCAACTCAATGCTTACTCGGATAACCAGGTGGTTAATTAACAGCACAAAACCAGAACCCAAGTTAATGGGAAGAGGGTGGCCTTGCTGGAAATCTTAGGGAAGTCTCTCCACCTAGAGCCATGAGAATCCTAATACAGCCAACAGGCGAGACAAGGGGGACCAAAACTCCAGCTTGGGGACTCTGAAAAGGCCTTTATTTATGTTTTTCTCCTTTATTCAAGTCCTCCCGGGAGAGGAGGAAAACACAGAACCCAGTTTTCCTGTCTCAGCAGCGTGGGTGTGAACCCAACACACACATCCCTCGGAGGCAAACCAAAACCCACTTATTTTCATTGAAAGGGAGGAATTGGGACCAGAGGGACTCGAGCCCTATTAGTTAAATAATGGTGCTTAAAAATGCATTGAATTTAGCCGCCTCCCTCCCCCCTAAAAAAATCTGGAATTTTCCTATTGAGTATACTTTTTTTTCCCCTCGCCCATGAATATTAATGCTCCTCTCAGAGAGATCTACTCGAAAAAAACAAGAATAAATTAAATACCTACAGATTTTTCTAATTCCTCTTTTTGGTGACATGCCGTCATTACATCAAATTACCGAGATGGGCCTGCTCCCTTTTTTTTTCTTTTTGGGTGAAAATTATGGAATATAAAGTATATGTAAATGGAGCAAAGGAGGAAAAAAAAACCTGTGAAGGAAGAATAGGAGGAGAGGCATTAGGTATTCAACGAGCGTAGTAGCCAGCCAATTAATCAAGAAGTGGGGAGAGAAAGATGCAGAAGGGGATGAGTTCGCCCTTCACGTTGATGGGGCCGGCGCAGGGCAAACGCTCCGACACCTGAGCTCGCGGTTAGGCATGCAGAAAGGGATCATGGGAATATCTTCCCGTCTTTGTCTTTCTCGTGAAGGATGGAAAATGTCAAGCTGTTGTTTGGCTGGATTGAGGGGGGTGGGGAAGAATCGAGGAGAATTCACAGCCTGGTGAGGCAAGATTTTAACTCTTTGAGGCAATCTGCCTGCCCTCCGTCCCCAGCCCCCAGCCCCACCTTCTTCTCCTTCTCCCAGCCTCTCCCCCCAGCACATCTGTAGGGAACTCTGCCCGCAAACAGCAAGTGGGAGGGAACTGATTGATGCTGACATGCAGGCTGGGGCAGGCAGTGTGTGTGTGTGTGTGTGTGTTCCTTTGCACATGTGTCAGGAAAGGGGGTGGCAAGAGGCATTTTTCTTCTCCCCCATAAATGTTCTTTGTTTGCTCTGGAAGTGAGCACGCATGACCCTTCTCTCGCCAGCCCTGTCGGGTCCCCTTGGAAGTGAGCAGTGCCTCGAAATCTGAGGGTGGCTGCAAAAAGGATAGTGGTAGCAATGAGGTTTTGAGGCTCTGGGGCTCCCTCTGCGTGGCCCTCGGTGTCCTGAGCCCACCCGGGAGGGTGGCCTGACAGGCGTCCCCTGGAGCAGTCAGAATTCCAGTGTGAGTCTGAGGAGCTGACCATCTCTGGGCTGGTGCTAGAGGGAGAGCTCAGCCTTATTACCCTCACCAATAATGGTAATAATACTGATAATAATAATAGTAGTAATAATCTGCCAGCATCCATCAGCAATGACTTATCCTGACTCCTTTAAATTGCCATGTCATTTCACTATTTTTAAACTCTGGCAAATCCATGATTCCAAGAGAAAGTGTGTCATCAGATCACTCATTGAGAAAATGACTATTTGATTCTCCCCACCTGCCCCGGGAAAGGGCACTGAATGGTCCACACGGAGATGAGGTGCTGAGGGCAGAGATGGAAAGGGACTTGGTCTAGACCGGGAAGTGGGCCCGGAAGGGGTTCAAATCCACATCTGCAGTTCTCCCTCCGATGATTACTGTAATTTTGGCCAGAGATGCAAAATGCCCTCCCCACTGCTCCGCCATCCTCACCCACGACCAGCCCGTGACCCCTGCTGCCTCATCACGTGAGCCTAGTGTCAGCCTCAGGTATTAGATTCAATCCACGCTCGACGTGTCGTCCATGGGCCAGCAGCATCTTCCCACCTGAGAGCCAGCGAAACACGCAGCACCTCCGGCCCCAGCTCTGCTGAATCAGAATCTGCATTCTGTGATTGGTGTGTAAATCAAAGATGGGGAAACTGTTTTAAGACAAACATGTCGCCCATATTCACTATCTGAAATCCGGATGAATCTGATGATAGAAGGCAGCTTCTACTTCACACAATACGGTAACGGGGAGCATTTGCTGGGTCTAGGCGTGGGCACAGTTCAAGTGTCCCACGTGCATTGTCTCAGCCCATCCTCACAACCTATGAGATGGGCACTGTTGACACCTCATATTACAGTGGAGGTCACGGAGGCACAGAGAGGTAAGAGGACTTGCCCAAGAACACACAGCCTATAAGTGGCATTGCCAGAATTTGAGTCGAACACCAGATTCCACAGGCTTAACCTCTGGGCCAGCGACGCTCAGACTTGCACGGGAATTGCCTGGAGGCCTTGTTGAAACATGGGTTTCCAGAGCCCCATCACAGAGTTCTGATTCAGAGGTTTGCGGTGGAGCCCAAGAGTTCACGTTTCTAGCAAGTAGCCAGTTCCTAAGCCACCACGCTGATGTTGCAAATCCGGGGCCCAGGCATTGGGAACCCTGCTCATGGCAGTGTCGTCACTTCTGCTAAGAAATCGACTGGTTTAATCACCAACTGTAACCAAATACAATCAAGATTTGCTTAAACTTCACAATGTGGATCAGTGCCCCTGCCCTAAAAAGAAAAAAAAGGATCGGGGGGTGGGGGATGCATGGGAAATCCCAAACGACTAAAATACAAAGGAAAGGGTGCCCCAGAGGAGGTCCGGTTGCCTTTTGCAGCTCTCCTGTTTGGTGGCGTTAGCTGTCCTGGCACTCCGTCACCATGGCTAGTTAAGGGCACAGTGCAGCATCATTGCTGGAACAATCCCTTCCTTTATCCACCCTGGACCATACGCAGGGTTAGAAGGAGTTCCCTCCTCTGTTCACTAAACAGACGTTTACAAGGCCTGGCCTGTCCCAGCGGGCTCTGTGGGGACACTGGAGACTGACCCAGAGGAGACACTGGCCCTGTCCTCTGGCCACACCCCTCCATCGCAGAGGAAGGTGGGCACCATCCTGAGGACGGGGTCCTGAGAGGCACTCCCAGGGGAACGTTGCTTTCTTGCAGTTGGATGCTTTTTGGAAAAGTTGTCTCTGTTAATGGAATATAAATAAATAAGTTTAAAATAAAAAATTGAAAGTAAAACCCCAATGTCCCTCTCCCCAATGACAATCGCTTAAAATTTTGGGGCAAACATCCTTTTAGATCTCTCTCTCTCTTTATTTCTCTTTCCCTCCCTCCCTTTCTCTCCCTCTCTCTCCCTTCCCATCTCCTCCCTCCTTCTCTCCTCTTCCCTCCCATCCCCCCCATGTCTCTCTCTCCTTCTCCTCCACGTACAGATATATGACTAGGCACAGATATCCACATTTGAGAGCAGTGGCAGAAAAAGGCTAGAAGTCCATCAGCCAGTTAAGGGAAAAGATGTCAGGGAAAAGGAGGAAATATATGCTGAGATCTTGGGGTGTAAAAGGATACAGGAGAAGCTGCAGGGAAGTGCTAATGGGGGGTGCGGTGGGCATCCTCAGGGCCTGGATCATGGATGGACCCCAGGCCTGGTGTGCAGTTTGGACTTTACCCTAAAAGGAAAAGGGAGCCATGGACGGTTCTAGGCAGGGAGAAAACTGGGTCTGTTTGCCTTTCAGGGAGAGCTCTCTGATGGTTGGTTTGGGGCATGGACTGAAAGGAGAGATGCCAGATGCGGGGCACTGGCTGCATCAGGTTCACCAGAGCGAAGGAACGTTAAAAGAATAATGATGGGATGCCAAGGAGGGGGTATGTTTGGGTACTGGGCGTTCCCTGCTCAAGGGAAAGAGGAATCCTAGTCTTTGATGTCTCCCTTCTGCAAAAGCCAAGGAAGTGCGGCAAAAACACGCCCCGAACTTGCCCTGGGTAAGTCTCTTCACTTCTCCAGCCTCAGTCTGCACATCTGTAAACTAGGGTTCAAATTCTCACTTAGCCAAGTGTTCAATCCACAAATGGGTGCAGTTTCGTCTTGCAAATTGTCAACTTCTTTACCAACAAGTGACTGGGGTAGCTGCTCTTGTCCTTGTGGTTGATTGTGTTTGTAGCTCTTTACTCATTTCGTTGAACTTTTCACAGGCTATCTTAGTTTCCATCCTCTCGCATCTTTCTTCTTCTGCCTCTACAGCAGCACTGTTGAATAGACCCTTCTGGGATGATGGAAATGTCGCACATCTGTGCTGTCCAATACAAGAACCACTAGCTTTATGCGGAGCCCTTCAAATGTGGCTGATGTGACTGAGGAACCACATTTTAAATTTTTTTTTTTAAAGATTTTATTTTTTCCTTTTTCTCCCCAAAGCCCCCCAGTACATAGTTGTATATTCTTCGTTGTGGGTCCTTCCAGTTGTGGCATGTGGGACGCTGCCTCAGCGTGGTTTGATGAGCAGCGCCATGTCCGCGCCCAGGACTCGAACCAACGAAACACTGGGCCGCCTGCGGCAGAGAGCGCGAACTTAACCACTCGGCCACGGGGCCAGCCCCCCACATTTTAAATTTTATCTACCATATTGGACAGCACAGACCTAGGGTGGGACTATGTCTTATTCACCTTGCAATTGCCCCTTTACAGTGAATGGATGGATAGATGGATGGATGGATGGATGGATGGATGGATGGATGGATGGTTGGGTAGATGGATAGATGGATGGATGGATGGATGGATGGATGGATGGATGGATGGACGGATGGTTGGGTGGGTGGATGGGTGGGTGGATGGATGGATGGATGGATGGATGGACGGATGGACGGATGGACGGATGGAAGGTTGGATGGGTGGACGGGTGGACGGGTGGATGGATGAGTGGATGGATACATGTATATATGGATGGATGGATGGGTGGGTGGATGGATGGATGGATGGATGGGTGGGTGGGTATATGGATGTATGGATGGATGGACGGATGGATGGACGGATGGGTGGATGGACGGATGGATGGATAGATGTATGGATGGATGGATGAATGGATGGATGGATGGATGTGTAGATGGATAGACAGATATAACAGATGTTTACTTACTACAGTTGAAAGATCTCCCACACTGAACTCAAAAATACCAGGTTGCGGGGGGGCCAGGCCAGTGGCAGAGTAGTTAAGTTCACACGTTCTTCTTTGGCGGCCTGGGGTTCGCTGGTTTGAATCCAGGGTGTGGACCTACGCACTCCTTATCAAGCCATGCTGTGGCAGGTGTCCCACATATAAAGTAGAGGAAGATGGGCACAGATGTTAGCTTAGGGCCAATCTTCCTCAGCAAAAAGAGGAGGATTGGTGGCAGATGTGAGCTCAGGGCTAATCTTCTTCTTCAAAAAAAATCAGGTTGGTGTATTACGTCACTTGCAAGTTGAATGAACTAAACCAAATCGTTTCCTCTCTTGGAACCTCACTGTCCTTATCGGTAAAACGGGGATAACGATAACCCCAGTCTCAGAGGGCTATTATGAGGGTCAAAGGAGATAGATGTGATAGCGTGCTACAAAATATAATAACAGACTGTTCAAGTGCGAGGCACTATTATTATTTTTCACGCTTATTGAGCAATTGAATAAATGGAAGAGTGGCTCCTGATGCATAGTAGGTCCTCAACAAAGAGTTGATAAGTGGAGGTAAAAGTGAGTAAACTATTATGCACAATATGAGGCACAAGCCAAGCGGGGGACCATAGTCTCTGGGAACAACCTGAGAAAGAGACATTCAGGGAAATGCGCGCTGAGGGCCCATTGGAGACAGACATGCTGGCCCTGGGCACAGGAAGCGGGATTTTGGAGTCAGGCAGATGTGGGTTCAAGCCCCAACTCTTCTACTTTCTAAATCTGTGGCTTTGGCCGAGTCCCTTCACCTCTCTGGCTCCCATTGTCTCCAGCTGTAATGACGTTGGGGAGGGCCCCCCGCTTCAGAGGATTGGAGAAACATTCCATGAAGCGCAGCCTGTGAAAGCGCCCAGCTCAGAATCAGCCACGCAGCATGTGCTCAGGGAACGTGGCTCCCTGAACGTGGCCAGACCTGGGCTGAGCGAGGGGCCAGAACAGCTAAAAAGGGGGAGCGTCTTCCATGCTTCCACCAACACGAGAAGAGCCGGCATTCAGAGTGCCACCTGTCTGTCTGGCGCTTGGCTGAGATCCTCAGGTGTAGTAACTATCTTAATTTTTCCAAATGGCAACCCCTCCAGGTACATTCTATAATGACCGTATCCCCATTTCACAGATAAGGAAAGAAAAGCCCAGAGAGGTTAGCTAGCTTGTCCAGAGTCACACAGGAGCTGAGATTAGAACTCAGGTCACCTGAGACCCCATGTTCTGTACTTGTAAAGCATAAAGATAAGATGCACCGTCTCTCAGTATTTAACTATGTCATAACTAATTTTAATTGAGTCCCTCCCACACACGAAGCATTTAACACACTTTATCTACAAGTCTCACACTATCTTGTGGGGAGGCATTGTCAGTCATTGTCATTGTATAGATGGTGAAACTCAGGCTCAGAGAGGTGAAGCCACTTGCCTCAGGTCACACAGCCAGGAAGCATCGGATTCTCAAGTTTGCAGCCAGGCTGCAGATTCCAGGGTGGCAGCATGGCGGCGCTGGCTCCATGAGGAGGGTAGAGAAAGGAGGACAGTCCGCAGGTGGCTTTCCTGGAGGGACACACACTTCCTTCCTCCTGTGGGCCCTTCCAACCTGGAAGAGGGTGCCCTGGGCCACAGGGCTTTGGATGGACTGAGCCGCTAGTGCTCTCTCCCCACTTGGTCTCCCTCACTGGCTCGTGCCTTCCAGCAATTTCTTCTTCCTGGACCGTGCCGTCTTGGGCTTCTGTGTACGCTGTGAGTTTCTCAAATGCTGATGTAAAGACGATACATTCCTACGTTTGGAGCAGAAACGCTTCCACCCCAATGGCCCCGGGAAAGAGTGCTGAGCTGGGCTTGGCTCAGGCGCTGGGTGGGCCTCTGGCCTCCATGGTCCCATCTATAAAATGGGCAGCTTGTCCAGGAGCTCTCTGAGCCCCTTCCAGCTTTGAGACTCATCCGCTCTGCTCCTCAGCTCTCTGACCTGAGTGCTAGACTCTTGGAGACCCAGCTGGCAACCTAGGCAACTGACTATGGGGGTTGTGCCACCCATCCCAGGGGGTTTGCGTCCTCTGCTTCAAAGTCCCCCATGAAAACAGAAACAGCCCCGAAAGACGATAACAGCTCCCACGCTGGAGGATTGGACGGAGCCTTTGGGCACGTGTGGAGGGGAGCGGACCCTGAACAGGAGGGGCCGTATCTCAGGGGGCAGCCGACGCTGAGCCAGGGCGCTCTCCGTGTATCGCACCCACAGCCACACCTGTCCTCATCCTTCTTCTCAAGAACAGAAATACCTGGCCCTGGGATAGCTGAGCTCTGGGAAAATCGTTCCCGGTTCTTCTCGGTACTTTGTGAGTGACGCCGTAGAAACCGTATGGGCATACATGATGGTCACAATCAATCCTCAAGTGGAAAAAAATTATTAAGTGCAAAAAGCAAGTTACAGAGTAATATGTGCGGTCTGATGCTGTAGTTTAAAGACACATACTATTCAGATGCATATCTATATATATAACTATAAATTTTAGGGGAAACGATCCTGGAGGCGCACACAGCAGAATGCCAACGGTCCTTTCCTCTGGGCAGTAGAAAAGAGGAAATTTCTAAATTTTCTTCCCATAATTCCATGACCTGCAAGTCACAGACACAGGAATAGCACAACCGTTTACTCATTTCCATACATGTTCAGCACCTGGCCTGGCACGGACGCCTGGGAGGGACACAGTAAATACTCGCTGAATGAAGGAGGGGAATTTTTCTGCCCATTTTCTATAGTGCACATGCCTTATTCTCACAAAGAGGAAAAGTCAGTAAGCGCGTCATTGTTAAGTAAATATTTTCAAAAGGGCAGGAAACGGGTCTAAATGAAGTGCCATTGTGGGCGCTTGGACGGAAGAAGGAAGAAAGCTGCCCTGGTGGCAGGATGGAGACACGGGGTGGGGGTGGTGTGACGCTATGCAGTGGGTGGCGGGCGGAGGCTGGCACATGTTCTCAGGCTGCAGGGACATCGTGAGGGCACCTTGGATGCAAAGGGAGCTGCAGACAGCACACCAGGGTGGCGGCATTCACGCCATATTGGTGCCAAACCTGTCCTTCCCATGCAGAGGCCAGCAGCCTCCAGGATTCCAGAAGATGAGGAGGGTGTGAAAGCCAATTGCCAGTCCAGCTTGGATCACTGGTGCCAAGGAACCTCACTGCAGAGCCACGTTCCTCTCCTCTGTCCTGCCCTTCGGGCCAGGCTCCTAACCCCACTCACGCTCTGGCCGGCCTAGCTGCCTCTCCAGCAAACCCATGACCTCCAGGTGTGAGGCCACAGCCTGACCTCCGTGCCTAGCTCTTGACAGACCCCCTGCTCCAGGCCCACGACGGGCAAATGTGCAGGTTTCAGGTAGCTGGGCCCAGGATTGAGTTGGATCCCTCACTGCACCCCTCTGAGCCTCAGTTTTCACATCTGCAAAATAGGGACGGTGGCCCAGGAGGCCAGGGCCCCCTGCTGTCGCCCTGCAGACTCCTTCTTCATAAAATGCCCCAGGGAAGTCTCCTGGCTCCTCAGTCGGCAGGAAACAAGATGAGACGATGATTTCAGGCCATTCCTTACAGAAGTCACTGTGGTCCCCAACTGCAATGAGCTCCAAAGATGCTCTCCAGGTGGCCTCGATTGCCAGAAGTGGAGGATTTGCAAAGAGGTGCTGGCCCATGTGCAGAACAGGCGAAAGGCCATGTTTTCTCTCCCTGTCACGGAGCATCCAGCTGTTCTTCTTCAAATCCACAGCCGTGACCCGGCTCTGGGCCCACAGTTGTCGGTGAAACGCTGCACTCCTGCTCAAGAGAGCTTCCCCGCCCTGATTGGCTTTGTTTGCTTTGATTTACGGCTCCTACGTTCGCGGCTGCGGTTGCTAAGAGTTGCCGGGCCTCGTCTTGGGGTCCCGAAAAGCCCTCATTTGCGAGATCCTGAGCCAGAGGGAAAACAAGAATTTACTGAATTATCAACCAAAACAATGAGTTCTGAAGTGTCATAAACTAGCATGGCAGAGCTGGACTCAGAGCAGGCAGACTCGGGTTCAGATCCCGGATCCCCACACTCTCCCCCTGCCACCTTGTGCCTGTTACTTCACCCTGCAGAGCCTCTGTTTTCCCCCTGGCAAAGGGAGAAAAAGTAACACGGACGCGCTAGTCTGTGGGGGCCGCTGGAGCAGATCACCGCTGACTGAGCGGCTTATAAACAACAGACGTCTATTTCTCAGGCTCCTTGGGGCTGGAAGTCTGAGGTGAGGCTGTCAGCACGGCCAGGTTCTGACGAGACCCTTTTCCGGGTTGCAGACTTCTCCCATCCTCACAAGGTGGAGAGCAGAGGACGTGAGCTGTCTCCTGACTCTTCTAAGGGCACTGGTCCCATTCATGAGGGCTTCACCTTCATGACCAATCACCTCCCAGAGGCCCCACCTCCGCACACCATCGCATTGGGCATTAAGTTTCAACATCTGAATTTGGGGAGACACACGCATTCAGTCTACAGCAGGGGAGCTGCAACCAAGACTCGTGAGGGTAAAAACAGTGATGTACAGAAAATGTCTGGCGTCGCGTAAGGGTTCCTCCCTTCTCTGGATTGAGGAACCGGGGACTGGAAACCGTGGGCCCTGGCCCCCAGCCACGTCCCTCTCCAGCCTCCGTTTCCCCATCTGCAAAGCAAGAGGGTGGGCTCCGACGTGTCTGGGAGACCCTGCGGGTTTGGGTTCCAGCTCTGCCGCTTGCTGACTCCGTGACGCTGGAGAAGTTATTTCTCCTTGAGGCAGCCAGGCCTAGGGCCGAGTTGGGTGCGTCGCTCCACCATGCTGAGCCTCAGTTTACTGGTCTGCAAAATGGGAATGATAATGATATCTCCCTCACGTGGTTGTTGGGAAGGTTCAGGAAGTCATTCGCATAGCGCGCCAGCTTTAAGCACAGGGCCCAAGATGCACCTTGTCCCAAAACAGGGAAAGACGTGCCCACTCCACAGGTGGCGAGGCCCCGATGCGTGTGGCGTGCGTGGCCCACCCTAAGAAGTCTTCTTCCACGGGAGGCGTCTTCTCAAACATCAGTCCCACTTTCCAGGCGGTCTGAAGTCTGAGGCTGAGGGGATGTCTGTATTTGCTACCTGAGACCTGCGCTCCAGCCTGCGCCCGGGCATAAAGAGCTCGCACATTGCCCTCGGTTGGTACCCTAGCTGCCACCTTCCCCCCCAACACACACACGCTTCGCACACTCCAGGGGTATTCACCGGGCCTCCGGAACTTACTCTCAGAACAAAGACCACACCACCTGCCTCCCAGCTGGTCTGTGCTGGACGTTTTCCCGTCACCCCGTCAGACCCGCTGTTGGCCCTGGGACCACATTGAGGGCTCCCTGGCCTCTGTCTCCCAGTTGGGTTCAGGAAAGGCCCAGGAGGAGAGGGGAGAAGTGAGGTCGGGGTGCTCCCTCCCGGGAAAGTCACCTGGAGCTGGCTGCTTCCTGCCCCTGACTGGCACAGCTCCATCAGCTGGTCCTCCTCATGCAGCCTCCCCGCCCTGCGGTTCTAGAAACCTCTCAGCTCAGGACTGGAGGTGTAGCAGCTTCCAGCTGTTAGGAACCCCGGTGCGGCCACTGCCTCTGAGATTTCCCTGCATCCCGCCCCCACTTATAAATAGTCCCTTTAAGAACACTCCTCCAATCAGCCGGAGGAGAGATTCACTCTGTCTCCTGCCCCAGCCCAGCCTTCCAGCCTCCCCCTCCACTCCCTACCTCCACCCCCACCTCGCAGAGCAGATCGTCTTCCCAAAGTGCCCCGTGCGCACAGCCCCTGCCTTGCACTCACACCTCCCACGCCTCTGCCTTGCCCCAAAATCCCGCCCCCCTTTCTGGATCTCTCCCACCAGCCCCGTCCACCCGCCCTGGAAGGTCGAGGCTCCGTGCACCACCGCCAGCATCCCCGCAGACACTCACTGGGCACTTCTGAGGCGCCACGTACCACGCACGCCTCACTGGCTCCTCTCAGCCCTTGGTCCCTTTTGACAGAGGAGGGAATACACTTGGCTTTCCAGCCTCCGCGCTCACGCCCTGAGGTTCCCGCGAGGGCAGTGCTCTCCCAGCTCCTCCTGGCTTAGCCAATTCCCGCCCAGCCTTGGCAATTCCAACACCACCCACTCCAGGGCCTTTCCCCTTCTGGCCCGGCCCCATGAACTTCCCTTCCCCTGAACTCATGCAGCGCACAGCTACTTCATTCAGCTCTGAGACATCCCGTTTGGGTTGTTGTTAGGAACAGTTGTCACTTGCCTAGTCACCCACAGTGTGACTGGGGGAGCACAGAGGCTGGGGAATCAGCGAGGAGGTACAGGATCCAGGCTGATCAGGGAAATCCTCTCTAGGGAGATGATCCAAGCTGAGAGTTGACAGCCCAGCAAGCGGTAATCAAGGAAGAGAGTTTTCTGTAGAAGGAGTAGCATGTGCAAAGGCCCTGAGGCACTTCTGAGAATTACCACTAGTTTATTATAGCCCACCAATTCTCAACAGGGGCAGTTTTTCCTCCCAGGACACATTTGGCAATGTCTGCAGATATTTTGGGTTATCACAAGTTGGAGGAGGGGATGCTACTGGCATCTTGCGATAGAAGCCAAGGATGCCGCCAAACATCCTACAACGCACATCCCACCACAGAGAACTACCCGGCCCTGATATCAACCATGCCAGGTTGAGAAACTCCGGTACACCAGCAGCAGCAGCCTCATCTGGGAGCTGATTAGAAATGCAAATTCTCTGGCCCCACCCCAGACGCGCTGAATCAGAAACTGGGATGGGGGGGGTTGTAACAAGCCCCCAGGGGATTCTGAGTCTCCTTCTGTGAGAGCCGCGCGTCCGGCATTGGTTCTCAGCCCTGGCTGTACATCGCAATCACCTGGGTGCGTTCACAGCACATGGCGACCAGCCTCTACCCCAGATCCCCCCGAATAACGAGCCCAGGGGCCCAGGGGGGGGGATTTTTTGAAAGTCTCCAGTTGCTTCTAATGGTAATGAGAACCACTGAGCGAAAACAAAGAGGTCAAACTCCGGGAGGGGAGGAAGGTCCATGAGACCAGACCAACAGGGCCTCACATGACAGGCTGAGGAGTGTGGGTCTCACTGGGAGGGAGCTGGGGAGCCACATGGCTGTAACAAGGAGGTGGCTCTCCCAGACAGTTTAGAAGGATCTCTGGTTACACAGAGCGGGCGAGATGGTGGAGGCTGGAGGCAGGGAGACCAGAGAGGAGGCCGAGAGATTCTGGTGGCCTGAGTTGAACTGTGACCCCCTAAAAGAGACGGTGAAGTTCTAGTCGCTGGTACCCGTGAACGTGACCTTCTTTGGAAACAGGTCTTTGCAGACGTCATCAAGTTAAGATGAAATCCTATCAGACAAGGGGCCCCTAATCCAATGACTGGTGTCCTTATAAGGAGGGGGCATTTGGAGACACACAGAGGTGCAGACACGGACAGAGAGAAGACAGAGGCAGAGAGGGAAGTGACGCAGCTCCAAGCCAGGGCCGGCTGAGGACCACAGGAGGCCAGGCGGAGGCAGGGAGGGAACCGTCCTCCTGGAGAGCAAGCAGAGGGAGCGAGGTCCTGTCGACACCTTGGCGTCTGACTTCTGGCCTCCAGAACTGTGGTATAAATTTATGCTGTTTTAAGGCACCAAGCGTGCGACACTTTGTTATGGCAACCCCAGGACACTAGCACAGGGCAGAAGCGGCGCAAAGCCCAGACCGGGGGTCCAGGGGCATCAGCTCCAGAGTCCTCTCCTCCAGGCCGGTGCCTGGCCCCTGAGGGCGGCCTCGGGCCAGATGCTATGAGCGGCAGCCCAGGTGCGCACGGGCTGCCAAGCCCCCTGGGACTGGCGGGTGGGTGGAGGGCAGGGAGATGGAAGGATCTGGAGTTTGCTAGGGGAGGTCGTCCCTGTCCTGCAGGTCTGAGGAGCCTCGGGTCCCAGGTCCCACAGAGCAGGGGCCGTCCTCAAACTGGGCGGGGCTCTCACAGCTGACTCGGGTGCCACCCTCGGAGAGCCCCAGGCATGGGGAGCCTCCCATGAGGAGGCCTGGGGCAGACATGCTGAGGTCTCCCCCAGCATCCATGGCCCCTCACCAGGGCCATTCCTGTGACCTCCAGCTAACCTCCCTGCTTCTGCCCTTGGCCCCTCTGCCGCCCTCTCCACACAGCAGCCAGGGTGCTCATCTCGAAATATAAGTTCGATCTTGTCTCTCCTCTACTTAAGAGCCCCCATGTCTCCCAGCCCACTCAGAGTAAAAGCCAAAGTTCTTATGATGCCCCACAAGGTTCTACATGATCCGGACCCAAGTTGACTCAATGACCTCATCTCCCCCTCCCACCTGCGCTGCCCCAGCCACTGACTTTCTTGCTGTTTCTTGAACAGGCACATACCTGCCTCAGGGCCTTTGCACATGCTATTCTTTCAGCCTTCAATGCCTTTCTCACAGATATTGGGAAATACAGCACCCTTGCCCTCTTCAAGTCTTCACTCGAGTGGCGTCTTTCTCCCTGAGGGCTCACAGACCGCCCTACGGAAAGTGAGACCCTCTGCTCATCACTTGCAGCCCCCTCACCTTGCTCTTTTTTACACAGGCAACTTTACCTCTTTCCCTTCTATACCACCAGTTTGTTTTGCTTCCTGTTTCTTACCCCTCGTGGGAAGGAGAGTTCCCATGGGCAGCATTCTGGTCACTGACATGTCCCCACTGCCTAGTACTGTGCCTAGCACAGAGCAGCACCCCATGAAGGCTGTTGATTGAACAAATAATCCAGCCCTGCCTTTATTGGATGTTCACTGCATGGCAGGCCCTGCGCTAAGAGCTCCACGCCCATCATGTCACCTGATCCTTCAAACCCAGGAGGATGGAGCAGGGAAGCCACCCCCTTCATTTGACAGAGATGAGGAGGCCGAGGCTCGGGGAGGAGAGGTGGCTTGCCCAAGATCACTCACCTGGTTAGGGTGAGCCCACCATCTTCACCAACCGACACAGCATGAGAACGGGTGAGTCTGGCCCCTTCTGTGGCCTGGTTAAGTGCCGTAGCTGTTTCTGAGCCTGGAGCTACCTTGTCTCATTTAATTAACAAATATTGGTTGAGTACCTACTATGTGCCAGGAGGTGTGCTGGGGATTCAGTAATGAGCTAGAGCTGGAGTCCCCTCTCCTGGAGTGAACAGCCTCGTGGAGCGGCTGTCATCCCTCAGATCCGCGGGGTGGTGAGGAGGAGGAGAAGAATGGGGAGGGCAAAGCTACCTTTTACTGAGCACTTCCCGTATGTGCAGCCACGCGTGGCTGCTTTACCTGCTCTCACTAATCTTTCTGCCCCTCTTTAAGGTGGGCATATTATTATCCCTCATGAACAGATGAGGTAATTGAGGCACAGAGAGGGATAGGGCCTTGCCTAAGGGCACACAGCTGGTAAGTGGGAGGGGGAACTGGGAATCCCCCCCCCGCAATCGGATAGCAGGCCCCCCCTCGTCCCCTCAGCCCACTCCCCTCCCCGAGGCGTGCGCGTCTGCGAACACGGCACACGGTCCAACCCACCGAGAAGGTATTTGCAGTGATAAATAACACGTGTAACAGAAGTTTATACAAATCGTTAGTGGAGGATTTACGTGGCGCAGGCTGGGGGCAATGGCCTGTGACCGGTACCTCTAGCTGTTAGCGCTCTGCCAAACGACAGCATCGCTGCCCGCTGCAGTCCGCGGCTCTCCCCATGGCACCGGCAGCCGGGCACAGCCGGAGGCGACGGCCGCTTGCTCTGGGGCTCCAGACGCTGTGGCCCCCTGAAGGCCTATCAGAGGCCCAGCCAAGGAGTAAGAGGAGGGGTAAGTCTCTCAGGGCAACGCAATCAAGTGTTGAGGTGGCGGGTCCAGAAGACAGCACAGACGTTCACTCATTCATTCACTCATTCATTCATTCATTTTTTTTGCTGATCAAAAGTTTATTGAGCACCTACTGTGTGCTGTGCAGTGAGCCAAGGGGTGAGATCTAGTGTGAGCAAAGCTAGCTGAGTCGTGCCCTCCTGGGCTTACCATCTAGTGGAGGAGACTAGATTAAAATCTAACCATGCAAATAGGAGAGAAACACTGTTGCAAGAGAGTGTATAGCAAACGGACCCAGCCCATGGCAGGGGGGATGTGAAGGGGGACGGGAGAGATGCGGATGAAGCAGCAATGCTGGATGTGAGGTCTGAGAGAGCAGAAGGCGAAAATCATCAGAAGTAGGCAACAGGAATAGCACGTGCAAAGGCCCTGTGGCAAGATCAAGTTGCCAAGAGATGACTTGTATGCCTAAAGCACAGAGACTGAGGGCAGAAAGGGTAGAGAGATGGGTTTGGAGAGGTAGGCAGGGGTAAATCTCACGGGGCTTTGCGAGTTGTGCTACAGGGTTAGCCCTAAAAACAGTGGAGAGAGCAGAATACACAATAACATGATCAGATCTGCTCTCTTTAAAGCCTCTCTGCTGTGGGGTGGAGGATTGACGGGTGGGGTGGCCAGAACGGATTCAAAGAAACCATTGAGGGGACTCCTGTGGTTATCACAGGAGAGGCAACGGTGGGTTGGCTAAATTCTTAGAGAATTTGTTCCAAACCGCAGCTCTGACACCAGCTCAGTGGTCTCGGGCCATCGACTTTCCCCGAGGCTCACCATCACCATCTGTAAAATGGGGTAATACCACGCAGCGCGCAAAGCATTGGGAAGATGGCGTGAGATGTTGAAGTCCACAGGTCAGCAGGGGAAAGGAGAGCAGAAGCCGCCTCGGGCCTCCATGTCGCTCTGCACCCCTCCTCTGCCCTCTGCTCTCTGATTTGATCTTGGAATAATCTAAATCCAGCCTTTTCTCTCCTTTTTAAGGGACCTGCAGGAAACACATCTGCTCAGAAGACCCAGCCCTGGTGGACATGGCCATTGGAGGACCAGATGCTCTTCAGGGTCATCCGGCTGAGCCTGGACCACCCCTTGGCTCGACATTCAAGGCTTTCAACACTCCAGCTGCAGCTCACAACCCCCTGAGCAGACAAAAGGAGAAGGTGGAAGGACGGGCCCCGCAGTCTCGTAGACCACGGTGGGAACTTTGTTTTCATTTTTTCCCACGTGCCATGGGAAGTTGGTGCGAAGTTCCCGGTGGGAGAGCGACAGAATCCGACTCTCAGATTTGGAATTCAGCAGGATTTGCTGTTGGAGAATCGATGGGAGAGAAGCAGGACTGGAAAGAGGCGGGAAATGGAGAGAAGCAGACAAATGCAAGATGAAGTCTGTGGTCAGAATGGACGGAGGGAGGAGGAGGCTGGGGAGTGTGGGTTGGGGCCCCGGGTACACGGAGAGGCCAGGGGTGACTTCCGGGTCAGGGCTCAAGCAACGTGAACTCCTCGAGTTGAAGGACCGTCACGTTCATCACTGTATCCATGACGCCGGCGCATAGCGGATGCTCAACGTCTGGTCTTGGAAGGAAAGGAAAATGAAATCCAGGGCTTGCGGACAAGAGTTTCTTAATGGAGGTCATCCCATCGCCAAGGGGAGTGTGGGGATGTACTCTGCTGTGGGTGCGTTTCCCATTATCCTGGCATCTCGTGAGTAGAGGCCAGGGATGCTGATAACATCCCACGATGCCCAGGGCAGCCCCACACCGAGGAGAACGGTCCCCAGTCCTGCGGGAATTCCGAATGCCCTTGGAGATGAAATTCCTACTCACTAATTATCTGAGGCTAGAACTTAAACCCATCTTAAATAAATGCAAAAATCTTTTCTGCCCAGATTTACTTCACGTGGGATTTTCCTGAAACGCAGCTGCAGTGTAAACTGAAGTTTTATCCAAACTTCTCTCAAGAGTTGTTTTCCGTGTTGGAAAATGCAGCATCAGCCCCAAAGCGGCCGGTGGGAAGTGAGTTGCTGCCCTGACACACCCGTGTTGGTCGACTTTGCAGCAGCCCCACTCACCATGGCCACAATGCCACCCAATCATATGAATCTACTAATTTAGCTTTCATTTCAAAATGTCAAATATAGAGGAAAAATGCCGACAATATTCAACAAAATATTTGTCTGAAATTTCAACTTATTCATTGTAAGTTGGTACCAGCGTTCTGTCTCCTGGCACATAGCGACCTCCCGATAATTTACATGTTGAGAGAGATATTATTTTATTATAAATTGCTTTCATTTGATTTCTCCTTTCTATTACAGTTAGGGAATTATATTGATTTTTTTTTAAATTACGTGGGTCTGAAGATGAAATGCATGAATTTCATTTCAGGAGGGTAAAGTGGGCATTCTAAAATATATGTGATGAAAAGAAAGGGTTGGGTCCATTGGCATAGAGACCCGTGGTCCTCCACCATTCCCGTATTGATGGGGCACGTCGGCATTTAAAGTGAAGAAGATAGAGACTTCAATATCCTGTAATTTGCAGAATAGTCCCATGCAGTGAAGAATTGTCCTGAGTCGCAGATGAATTTTAAATGCTCTGCAGAGAATTCATGAAGGCAAAGCCCTATTTACAATCAGCTGAGTCTGGCCACATTATTAGTCAGTTTGTGCTGTGTAACAAAGAGTCCTCAAAACTCTCGATGGCTAACGACAAGCATTGACTTCCCTTACTGATCTACAGGCTGGCTGGACTTAGTCTGGGTTGTTTCCACCTGTCTGTCTCCCTCCGTGGACCAGCATCTGCCTGGAGCATGCCGTTCTCAAGCAAATAACAAGAGTTCAGGGGGCCGGCCCAGTGGCGCAGTGGTTAAGTTCACATGTTCCGCTTCAGCAGCCCGGGGTTCACTGGTTCAGATCCCGGGTGCAGACATGGCACCTCTTGACAAGCCATGCTGTCAAGAGTCCCACATATAAAATAGAGGAAGATGGGCACAGATGTTAGCTCAAGGCCAGTCTTCCACAACAAAAAAGAGGAGGATTGATGGCAGATGTTAGCTCAGGGCTAATCTTTCTCAAAAAAAAAAAGAGTTCAAGAGGCCATGTGGAACCACTCGGTAGGTTTAAAGCCTCTTTCTGCATCGTGTCAGCTCCAAGGCATTGGTTTCAGTAAGTCACGTGGGATAAGCCCCACCTCCAGTGGGAGGGGCTGCAAGTCACATAACAAAGGGCCTGTGGGTATATGGAAGGGTGGAAAAACTGGGGAACAACGGTCAATAATCCCGCCTAACTTTGTTTGACATCTAAATGCAAACCACTGCCACAGTTTTCCTTTCCATGCTTAGTAAAACCTTATTGAATAAACGCTTTCACTACAGAGTATAAAAATGGCACAAACACTTTGAAAGAAGAAAAAAGAGGGTGGGTAACCCACGTGCCCCAGCCCTCCTAGTTCCTGTACTGAAAACCGACTGTGTGCCAGGCACTATGTATGAGATATTTTTGTCCTCAGCAACAAAGACCTGATTGCCTTCATCTTATGGAGGATAGAACAGAGGCTCAGAGAGGTCAAGAAACTCACTCGATGGCACACAGCTGATTAATGTCAGAGCCAGCATCCAGAGTTACACACACAGGACTCCAAAGTGGGCATGCTTTCCATTTCATCAGAGCATCGTTCTGTGGATTGGAAGAGCCAACCCTGGCCCACTGCCTCTCGGGAACCCTCAGCTGCTGAAGTCAGCCTCTAACACTGGCTGAAGCCATTTCTAGTTGTAGGAGGCAAGTTGAGTAACTGGGAGGTGTGACATTTATTTAGTTACATATCTCCGGTGGGAGGTTTCGGGGGCCATTAATGCAGTGTGTCCGCATGGCGAGTTTACATGCGACTTCTTGTTCTTGCTGTCTCTATTCCACGGCCCTCACACTCAATTTCAATTCAAAGTTTGGCAGTCAAGGTGTCAGCGCTAAAAAATGGAATGGCCTCCCTCCGAAATGAAATAATTTTGTTGTTCAGTTCCGAGCGATTTTGTAATTTCATGCTTGTGTATGATAATTTTATGCTGTCCTGCCTCACGTAACTCAGTTCTGGCAGATCCTGACAGGTGATAAATACAATCTTTTCCGCCCCGCGTGCGACAGGCTGGTGTTGGGGGGGGGGGATGGAAGAAAACGGCAATTTCACATCTGAGGCCAGTGCACGACTGGAGGCAGCGGCAGCTCCATTCTTTCATAATTTCACGCCTGGATTCCAGCCGGCGCCACCTCTGTTGTGGCTGAAGGACCCACGGGTCAAGGGAGCCTTCTTGAAAATAGGACGTGCTGGGCAGGGGCCAAGGGGCTGGCTGGTGGGGAGGAGGTGAGGAGAAAGTGATGACTTTGGGCCCGCCCTGGGCTGGTGCGTCGTGGGCTGGCGATGCTCAGTTTATGGTGTCGCCCCTGTTGGCGTGCTCTCCTCCGCATATTCCTATGGAATGAATTCCTCTTGGAGGGATTATTTTTACAAATATATTAAACATTTGAAAGATAGCCATTTCCAATAATCAGAGGGAGGGGGAGGAAAGGAGGGAGGGGAAAGGGAGCAAGGGAGAGGAAGATAGAGAAAGAGGGAGACGGAAAGAGCAAGAGAGAGACGGAGGGAGAATAGGAGTCCTTAACATTTATCACCACGCACTGCGACTTTATGACTACTGCCCGGTATTGCTCCTGAAAAAAACAGTTCCTCCTCCTGAGGATGAATGAGTCAAAAGGATGTGGAGGAAATGCCAATGGTACAGAAGGGGACGTCGTGGTGGCTGAGGAAATGGACGTCGAGGCAGCAGCCCTGGGACCAACAACGAGAGAGATGAGCCCCCTTTTACTCACACAGCTCGACTTAAGGCACAGCCATGCCTCTGTCCCCACCCCACACCGTCCCTAAGGAGGCTCTCCTGCTGCTAGGGGAAGGGCGAGGAGTTGTTCTGGCTTCAGCTGGGAGGAGCTCAACAAATGGCTCATCTATAACAGCTATAATTTATTGAGCATCAAGTGTCTACGAGGCAATGTCTCAATGTCTCAAGGTGCATGCATCCTTCTCTTAATTTCGCAATGCCTCAAGTGAAGAGAGACTACAAGGACACCCACCTTCCAGACGAGGAAACTGAGGCTCAAAAAGTCTAACCAAGTAACCAAGGTTACCATATCAGTGTCCAGGAGCCACCATAACAAATGACAAGAGAGTGGGTGACTTAGAACGACAGAGTTAATTCTCTCACGGTTCTGGAAGCTAGAAGTCTGAAATCAAGGTGTCAGCAGGGTTGGTTCCTTTTTTTTTTCTTTTTTGAGGAAGACTAGCCATGAGCTAACATCTGCTACCAGTCCTCCTCTTTTTTGCTGAGGAAGACTGGCCCTGAGCTAACATGCTTTCCCATCTTCCTCTACTTTATATGTGGGATGCCTACCACAGCATGGCATGCCAAGTGGTGCCATGTCCGCACCCACGATCTGAACTGGTGAACCCCGGGCCACTGAAGCAGAATGTGCAAACTTAACTGCTGTGGCACCGGGCCGGCCGCAGGGTTGCTTCCTTTTGGAGACTGAGGAAGAATCTGCTGCATGCCTGTCTCCCAGCTGCTGGTGACTGCCAGCAATTCCTGGCCTTTAAGCACCTCCCTCCAATTTCCACCTTCATCTTCACGTGACATCCCTCTTCGCATATCGTCTCCCCTTCTCTTCTAAGGAACTTGTCATTAAATTGAGGATTCATCCTAAGCCGGGGCTATTTGGTTTCAAGATCCTTGCCTTAATTACATCTGCAAAGACCTTTCTCCTAAATAAGATCACATTCTGAGGTTCCGTGTGGCCATCCTGGCGGAGGGGGGGCTGCCAGTCAATGCGCTCCAGTCACACAGCTCTGACGTGCAACTGGCTGCTCAACCTCTGGGCTCACTGCCTTCCGCCACGGGCTGCCCCTGCAGCAGCTCACAGCCGGCTGACAGCTGATGGGACAGTTCTGAGGGCGACAGGTTCAGAACATGGGTGGCTTCAGCATTCCTCACCCACTTGGAGAAGGCACCCTGCATTTGGTCCCTTCACGAGACTTCTGGGTTGAGCTTGGGGTCCTTTAAATCTGTTTATTAGTATGATTTCCAAGCATCTTAGAGCTGGAGGAGATCTCTAAGGTCTTACAGATTTAGGGACCATTTTCACAGAATCACTTCTTGGGTCTTCTGAGGGTCATCCACGGACGTGAACACTGATGTCTGCTGAGACTGCACTACGGCCCATAATGACGCTCCGTCGCCAACCTTCCCCATAGCTGAGAGGTGGGTACTGTGACCCCCATTTAGCACCTGAGAAAACAGAGGCTCGGTGAGGTGGAGCTCCTTGCCCAGGGGCACGCAGATGGTAAGAAAGCACACAGCAGATTTGACCCAGTTCTGTCTGCTTTCAAGGGCTGAGCTCTTTTCTCCCCAACCAGACTGAAGTCATTTTCTTGAGCTCAGAGCTTCCCAGGCAGATAGAGGTCACAGGGTCACTCTGCTCTCAAACAGTCTACCTGGACCCCCCCTCCCATGTGGCGTTTCCACATCTGTGAGTGCACCCGCGCCCTGGGGACATCAGCCCCCTTCATAATGATGCAAATGATTATGGCACCCATGTCCTCGTGCTACCCATGTAAACTAAAGGCCTGGAGATTGGAGTTGGGTGATAGCACTGGGCAGAACGACGTGGTCCCTGCCTCCATGGAACTTACAGTCCAGTGGGCAAGAGGGAGATAAAGAATAACCTAAAAACAGTCCTAAATTATGATAAACATTGTAAAAGATTCATGAATATCGTTAAGGGGGTATTTGTAGGAAGACTCTCCAAGGAATGATGACTAAGCTGGGACCTGAAAGATGAGTGGCAGCCAAAGGGGAGGGGAGGGGACATCCCTTCCCAGAGCAAATAGCATTTGGGCGAGCCCTGCAGGGGGAGGGCTTGGTATGTCCAAGGAGATCAAAGAAGACCCGTGTACTGGAGCACAGTGAGTAAGAGAGAAGAGGAGCAGAAAGTTGTGGCGGGGGGGGGGGGGGGTCAGCAGGTGCCAGACCTGGCCTGGGGTCAAGGGCAGGAGCTAGAACGCCATCCTTGGGAAGCGGGGGAAGACAGGATTCAACTTAGGTTTTTGAGAAGAGTGCTCCCCTGGGCTGGTGGAGAAGAGGTTGAGGGGGATGAGGAAGCAGAAGTGGAGTGAACACGGGGACCAGGCTGGGTCTCGCTGCTGCTCAGGGGTGAGCGGATGGTGGCCTGGACCAGGGAGGAGCAAAGGTAGCCAGACATGGTCAGACTCCAGAGAGAGGCGTCCATGAATCTGGAGACAGAACTGACAGGACCTGCTGATGGATTTATTAGACGTTCAAAGAAGAGGGAACAATTCAGAGGAAAGTCTATCCTTATACTCCTGGGTTTCTTAGAAGACTATTTTTTCCCAGCTACTGGAACTTCCATAACAAACTCTTTGTTCTAAGACAACTTGCTGATGTCTAAAGAGAGCTTTGTAAGCGACGCACAGTCATCAGAGGAAGGTCCCTGGCAGCTCATGTTTGAATGCCATGTGGACCCTCAAACCTGCACAGAGAAGGGCTGCCTCTTGGCCAGAGGGACAGCTACAAATTGCCCAGAGACTCTGGCAGGAAGTGGCATCTTGGGGATGGATCATTTGGCAGCCTCTCTGGAAAATGAGCTTTCGGATGTCTGGGCATGTTGCCCACAGACTAGCTTTATTCTCTCTTTTGGGACAGTCACAAATAAATCCCTCCTTGTCAGCTATCTTTTGGAACCGTCAGGCTCTGCAGGATGAAAGTCTTCAGCGGGAGTGCCCCCCCAGACCCATTTCGTGATCATAAGTAGGCTTGCCCCTCCTCCAGAGCTCTGTAGATTTGTGGGTACATAAGCCACAGGGCCCTGCGCCATCAGTGGGCCACTTGAGAGTCTGTCTCAATCAGGCAATCTTGAGAGTCTGACTTGGAGAGATTGCTGAGAATATGAGGACACTGAGGTTCAGAGTGGCCCAAAGATTTGCCCAAAGTTACGCAACAATCACGGGCTCCAACATGGAAAAGAGGAGGAGACACCTGCCTTGGAAACCATCAGGGAGAGACATGTTCCAGAGAGCCTATCAGTGTACAAACAATAATAATATCTTGTCTTACTCATCGCTGCATCCCCAGATCAGAGTAGAGGCTGCATAGAGCAGATCCCACCAGTATTTGAAGACGGAAATATTACATTTACTGAGGACTTACTCGTGGGTATTGGGTCTCCATGTCACCTTCCTAATAAGCGTACCTGAACATAGGGGAGGAGGTCGAGTGGTCCCATACACCTGGTCCCAGAGTCTGCGTCCATGCACTCCCCACCTCACCTGGAAGCAGAGCCCACTCGCCAATCCACAAAGCATCCGATGGTTATGTCAGCCCACTGGAAAGGTGCCATCACCACGTTCTGCGGGTTCTGTGGAGCCCCAGCTCCATGACCGTGAAGCTGAATGGTCAAGTCATGTGGCCAACCAGCCCTGCAGTTAAGACATGGAGACTCCCTCTGCCACTTCCTGGCCATGTGACTTTCCTGGAGCCTCAGCTTCTATTCTGGAAATATGATGGGAAGAAATGGATGCCTTGCCACGTAAAGATGCTGTGAAGGTGAAGGCATATGGTGGAGGAGAAAAGTTTTTACCAACTGGAAAGTGCTCTGTCCATGGGTAGAATCTGATTATCTAAAAGGCTCTTTTGCAACTCAAAGCTGTCACATCTGCTCTTCCCTGAGCCCTGCTCACCCCCCAACCCGTTCACCTAACAAACTCTGCATCCTCCTTCAGGACCCTGATGAAGTATCTCTTCCTCCAGGAAGCCCTCCTGAAACTTCCAGACTGAATCAGATTCCCTCTTGGGGGCTCTTGTTGCACACTTTGCATCTCCTCCAAGCGGACAGCACCTTTCCAGTCACTTGATCATTGTCTCACTCCTCACGACATGATAAGCTTGTGAGGCCAAGACAATGTCAGCCTCAATCCACCCCATATATTCATTTATTCATTGATTCAGGAATTGTGTGCTGAGCAGATACTCTTCCAGAATAAGAGATGCAGTGGTCACAGAACAAATGAACTGGCATGTGGGAAGACAGAATATAAACAGTAAACATTACAGTGTACTGGCAGGTCGTGATAAATGCTATGAAGAGAACATAAAACAGGACAACATCAATCTTTATTGACCAGGAACTGATCACAATGATTTGCTGACTCATTTAATGATTATACCTGACTGTGATCTCATTCAGGGTAGGGACTGTGTCTGATTTTCCCATTTCTGTGACCCTGATGCCTAGCACAGTGCCTAGTGCCTAGGAGGTATCCAATAAATATTTGATGATTTAATGAATAAATGAATGAATGAATCAATCAATCAATAAAGTAGATGAAAGAATAAATGAAAAGATGATAGATGGGTGGGTGGATGGATGTGTGGATGGATGGGTGGATGGGTGGATGGGTGGATGGGTGGATGGATGGATGGATGAGTGGATGGGTGGATGGACGTATGGATGGATGGATGGGTGAATGGGTGGATGGGTGGGTGGGTGGATGGGTGGGTGGAATGTTAGACTGAATAACGCCTTCCACAAATATGCCCGTGTCCTAATCCCTAGAACCTGTGAATGTCACATTAGGCAGGGAAGGAACTTTGCAGATGGGGAGAATAAGCCACATTTTTCAGGTGGACCTGATTTAGTCACAACACTCGTTATATGAGTGAAACAGGAGAGTCAGTCAGAGGAGAAGGTGATTTGAAGACAGAAGCAGAGATTCAAGTGGTGTGCTTTGAAGATGGAGGAAGGGGCCACAAGTCAAAGAATACAGGCAACCACTAGAAGCTAAAAAAAGGCCAGGAGACCAATTCTTTCCTGAGAGCCTCCAGAGGGAACCAGCCCTGCCAACTCCTTCACTTTAGCCCAGTGACACTGATTTCAGGCTCCTGATCTCCAGAACTGTGAGAGAAACAATTTGTCTTCTTTTATCTGCTGAGTTCT
The DNA here is from genome assembly GCF_041296235.1 of Equus asinus. Lineage (NCBI taxonomy): Eukaryota > Metazoa > Chordata > Mammalia > Perissodactyla > Equidae > Equus > Equus asinus. The sequence continues at coordinate 89,816,330 of NC_091797.1, read as the reverse complement.
TGATAATTTGTTACAGCAACACCAGAAAACTAGTACAGATTTATAAGTGGGTGTGGGGGTGAGTGGAAGGGTAGATGAAGGTATTGATGTTGGGTGGGTAGATAGGTGAGTGAGTGAGTGGATGGATGGATGGATGGATGGATGGATGGACAGGCGAGTGGGTGAGTGGATGGATGGGTGGATGGATGGATGAGTGGATGGATAGATAGGTGAGTGGGTAAGTGGATGGATGGATGGATGGATGAGCAGACAGGTGAATGGGTGTAGACAGGAGGATGGATGGCTAGAGAGGTGGATGGGTGGGTGGATGTGTGGATGGATGGTTGGACTGATGCATGGATAATGGGTAGATGAGTCAAGGGATGGCTGGGTGGTTGACTGAACATCCATAAATGTTCAGACGGATGGATGAAGTGTAGAGTAGGAACATGAACCTGATCCTGGGTCACTAGCATCTTGCAGCTTAGAAATTGGTATTGGAGGGCTGGCCCCATGGCCAAGTGGTTAACTTCCCATGCTCTGCTTCAGTGGCCCAGGGTTTCGCTGGTTCAGATCCTGGGCACAGACCTAGCACTGCTCCTCAGGCCACGCTGAGGCAGCGTCCCACACAGCACAACCAGAAGGACCTACAACTAGAATATGCAACTATGTACTGGGGGACTTTGGGGAGAAGAAAAAGAAAACCAAAAAAAAAGAAGTCTGGCAACATATGTTAGCTCAGGTGCCAATCTTTAAAAAAACAAAAAAGAAAGAAAGAAACTGACATTGGAATAACCAGAAGGTGAATTTTTCCCACAAGAGAAAAATCAGAGCAAGGTGGTCCAGGGCAAATTCATAAACACACAATGATAAAGGTTTACATTAAGTCACGGATGGGGGCTTCATGGCCGTGTATTCTCACAGTCTCAAGGCCCCCATCTCACAGGCCACTATCCACGCACCCTTTTCTCTCGGCGCCGCCTTCCTGACATCGAGCTGAGGAGTGTGGCGTGGTACAAAGAGGCCAGGTTTGGTGTCAGATGGCTAGGTGACTCCCAGCGCTGCCCCCTGCCGGCTGTGCAGGTTTGGGCAATTTGCTTTTCTCTAAGCTTGGTTCCCCTGGGGCCAAACTAGAGGAAAAAACTGCAGCCTAACAGGGTCACAGGGAAATTCAGGGCGCTGCGCGCTGTGTCAAGTGCTCCTCCCGGGCTGGGCATACAGTAAGTGCTCAATCAGCCACAGATGCACTGCTACGTCATGGTTTATTTAACCTCTCCCCTATGGCTTCCATTTGGGTCACTTCCAATTTTCCCTCCATTTTAAACACCCCAACAGAAATGCCTGGAGTTCCTGCTTTGCATACATCATGATTAATCCCCTAAGGTAAAGCTCCAGATGTAAAAACTGCTGAGCCAAGGAAAACAAACGCTTTTATGGCTTTTGATACACTGAGCCAAAAAGTAGACGGGCCCCCTTGTAAATATCGTTCCATAAAGCATCAGCGGATGGTGAAGGTGCCAGATTTAGGGATCGGCCCCTTTAAAATCCAAGATACCGTCCAGGGATTTTCAAATCATCTATGTTAAATTCCCTTGTTGGACAGATGGGAAAACTGAGACTCTGAGACGGGGAAGGACTCGCCCAAGGTGGAGACAGGTGGAGTCACAGCAGCGATAAAAACCAACATCTATCAAGACTGGGAGGCTGTGATAAACACCTGCCACGTCCTGGACCATCCTGTCCTCATAAGACTTCTCCAGACTAAGCGTCATCCTCCTCTCTACACACATGGGGAAACGAGGCCCCCGGAGAAGTTAAGCACTTCGCTCGAGTTCACAGAGCTCATAAGTGAGGAGGCTGGTGTTGGAGCCCAGGTGGTCTCGCTACGGAGCCTGGGCCCTAACCACTAGGCTACTGTTGTTTCCTGGAATGGCTGACTCAGAAATTAAGAGCTTCCGTGGACATTAGACTTGGAGAGCACAGGGTCCTGGTGGCCCGGCGGAGGATGGGCAGGAACATTCTAATAGAATTGGAACTTTCACAGAGCCTGTTTCAGTGTGGTGGCTCTGCTCCAGCCACCATCCAGGCTCCTAATGAGCCAGTGTCCCCCGCCGAGTGCCACACGTAAATTCTTGCCCTTCTAGACCATAAAGCAGGTGGCACTGCCAGCTTCCAGGTCCCCGCCCCTCTCCCCACCCCGGTCGAGGGGATTCCCAGAGCCACCCCGGTAAATTCCAGCTCCAGAAGAGGTTTTGCAGCACCCGCTCTGCTCCGCGCTGGCAAGTGTGATAATGGAGGGCCAAGGAGGAAAGTACCACAAATTATGGGCTTGCCTTTGTTTACCCACTTTGGAGTTGTCCCACGTTTTCCTTCAAAGTGGAGACCACAAGGGAGGTCATGAAACCTGTGACAGATTCTTAAGTAGCTTTGTGACAACTCAAGGAGGAGCCACAGAAGGGCGTCTAATCTCAACTCTAGACTTGCTTGCTGTGTGACTTTAGAAAACTGACTTAACCTCTCTGGGCACCCTCTTTCCCACAGGCAACAGCAAGATCCCTACATCCCCACTGGCTCTGCACTGCTTCCTTGGAAGGCCCCAGCCTTAGAGCATCCTTATGACAAACTCGCCACCAAATCCAGCCTTTGCCAGAGTGAATGCACCCCTTACCCCTCCTGCAGGCCACAGTGCCCCCATCGCCACGCATCTGAAAATTAACTTCATAACTTCCCATTTTGCCAGCACTCCATGAGTAACCGTAAATCACCATCGGTTTGGCTTGCCTATTCTTATACATGGCCCTTTTAATGTCTCTAAGAAAATATAAATAAAGCATACATAACCATTAGAACCCTCGGAATCGTGAAAAGTACATAAGAATTTATTTGTCTCCACGTGGATCATACATATTGTATTAAAACCGCATAAAGGGGTTTAATAAAATGGCAGAGAGGGAGGCGGGAGCGCGGCGGCTCGGGCGGGGGGAGGCGGGAGCGATCTTTCCTTGCTGCCTGTTAAATGTTCCGGCGGATGAACCCTGGATTCTGCCAGGAAATGAGTTTGCCACCGGCCTATTGGGTCTGTCGCAGGAGGCCGGCCTCAGCGCGGTCATCCCTCTTCCGCGCGCGGCAATACATTACGCCGCCTCCATTTTTCATTCCTCGCTGCCCGAAATGCAAATTTCCTCTCTGTTGTTTATATTAGGTTTTCAAATATATGGAAATCCAGAGATCTGGAGGGGAAATGCCAGGGCCACAGAGGCACTCAATCTGTCTTTTTCCTCTGACTGACTTCTTTCCATCACTTACATGATGCAGGGGTGGGGGCTGAGTGCGGGGTACGAGGGACCAGGACAGGGAAGCATCCCCCGCCCCCCGGGGAAAAGGGCCCCCGAGAGCAGCTGGTGAATTGGGGGCTATAGTTTGAGCCACGAAGGTCTGGAGTGGCCTCATTGATGGCTGAGTGCTCACAGTGGACCAGCAACTACTCCAGACGCCGTGGGTGGGCGAACAGATGAGGCCCCCGACCCTCCCCTAAGCAGAGACAACAGGGGGGAAATTCCTGCATTCTGCAACAAGAACATATTGCGCACCTATTGGATACCAGGAGTCGGGACACACTAACACCTATGGCCTGAAGGATCATTGAGTTCGTCTTGAACACAGGGCGAAGCGTTTTAATGAGCGTCTCATCTCATTGTCCCAGTCATCCCGTGGCGTGAGATTATCACTTCAATTTGGCAAATGGAGAATGATGATTTCACATAATACACTCCGGTTCCCAGCAAGGAAGAGAGAAGGCTGAGGTTTTGTTTATTTGTTTGTTTTTTGGGTTTTTTTTTGAGGAAGATTAGCCCTGAGCTAACATCTGCCAATCCTCCTCTTTTTTGCTGAGGAAGACTGGCCCTGAGCTAACATCCGTGCCCATCTTCCTCTACTTTATATGTGGAACACCTACCACAGCATGGCTTTTGCCAAGTGGTGCCATGTCCACACCCAGGATCCAAATGGGGAACCTGGGGCCACCGAATTGGAACGTGCGCACTTAACCGCTGTGCCACCGGGCTGGGCCCCAGGTTTTGAACTCTGGTCTTATAAGCATCAACGCCCATGTTCTTCTACACCAGAGATCAGCAAACTCTTTCTGAAGAGGACCAGATAAGAGATATTTTGTGCTTTCTTTGCAGGCCTTAGGTCACTGTCGCAGTGACTCCACTCTGCTGTTGTATTGCAAAGGCAGCCCCAGCCCAGACGTAAACAAATGGGCGGGGCTGTGTTCCAATAACGCTTGATTTACAGAAACGGGCTGTGGGCAGGATTGGCCCGTGGGCAGTCGTTCACTGACCCTGCTGTCTTGAGGCTGCCCCCGACACCACTGGGGACTCCATGTTTCACGGTGACTCACCGAGATCACATCTAACGGATGCCGATGTCTCGGGAACCGACAAGGTCTCCCAGGATCTTCCATCGTTATCATCATGCTATGCGTCATCCTTTTCCAACCTCGCGGGGACCCGATGAAGTCGGGATTTGAGTTGTCCTTATTTACAAGGGAGGAAACTGAGGCTCGGAGCGCACTCCTGCTCAAGTCCACCACTGAGGCAGAAGCAGAGGTGGGATTCAGAGCCACTGGGCTGGTGCCTGGTCCAGGGCTCTGGGAACAGGGTGACTAGAGCAGAGGCTGCTGCTAGTGGGAGCCGGGACTGCTCTGGAGTCAGAGGCAGGACGGAGGCACATCCCAGCGGGATGGGCCCCAGCTGCAAGTCTGTGTGGCCGGCAGGAGAATGGAAGCCGCCTCCCACAACCCTTCTCACAATGTCCACGCTCGGGGGGAGCACCACGTGCATGAGGATGGAGGCAGAGGTGGTGGTGACGCTTCCACTCACCAAGGAGCCCCAAAGGTTGCTGGGAAACCACGAGAAGCCGGGGGAGAAGCCTGGGATAGACTCTCCCTCCCACCCTCAGAAGGAACCAACCCTGCCAACACCTTGATCTCGGAGCTTCCAGAACTGTGAGGGAATAAACTTTCATTCTTGAAGCCGCCCAGTTTGTGGCTATTTGTTATGGCAGCCCCAGGACATTAACACAGCTTTGTGTGTGGCCGGCATCCCGAGCACCAGCTCTGAAACACCCCTGAGTTTTCCAACCAGAAGCCCAGCTCGGAGAGGCTGGCTTTCTCTCTCTGAAATGTTAACAGGCCCGTCCACAGGCGGAACTGGCAACCTTGGCCATCTTGGATTGTGTGCACACACCTAAGATGTGGCACACATCTCCAACTGTGTGCCAGGCCCTGTGGGTGTGGAGCTGGGAACCAGATGTGCGAGGTCCCTCCCCTCACAGAGCTTGAGGACCCTGGTGTGTTAGGAGGATGCCAGCTTCTGTAGCAGACAGAGCCCGCAATCTCGGTGCCGTCAGCCAACAGCAGTGTATTGCTTGTTCTCCTGGATTCCGTTTGGCAGCAGGAGGGGAATGGGGTCGGACTATGAGCACAAGTGATGGGCGGGGACCAGGCTACAGGAGGCTCCGTCGTCTTCAATGAGCACTCATAAGGTCGTGATGGAGGGCAGGGGAGAGAGAATGGGGAAGTGTCAGTCTGGAAGTGGCGGACGTCACTCCTGCTCGTCCCGTTGGCCAGAATGCAGCCACATAGCCCCATCCCAAAGCAGGAGAGGTTGGTGGAAACACAGCCAGGAGAAATGGAAAATGGGTTTACTAATCAACTAGCTAGTGTGCTTTGTCTACAGTGCTAGGCATCACGGTGTGATAGAGAAAGAGGGTCAGGGCTGACCCCAGCCCTCAAGGAACCCCACACAGTCTGGGGGGTGAGGCATAAGCACAGAGCCCAGAGCGGCTGCAGTGGAGGCAGAGCAAGGCTTGAGCCTACTGTTCGAAAGAGCGCACGCATGGGTCAGAACTTCCCCAGCCCTGGGTGCCCACCTGTGCCTCCAACTGGTCACCGAGGCCAGCTTGCAGGGATACCACGACCCCACTCGGGGTCACCAGCGTCCCAAATTCAATATAGGAGGATGAACTATGGGGGAAGTGAACCAGCATTGTTAAGGGCTGCCTATGGGCTAGGAACTAAGATCCTTAACTCTCCTCAAATGCCCATAGCAGCCCCCGTGGGTCCATCAGTGAGGGAATCGAAGCCCAAAGAGGTAAAACCACTTGCCCAAAGAACACAATGAAAAGGTCAGAGGTTGAGCCTGCCTAGCCCCAGGCCTGTTGGACTCCAGAAACCCTCGGCTCTTTTCTATGCCTCACATGGAGAAGAGATAGACAAATGGCCAAGATGCACCTGAAAAGATGCTCAGCATCACTGATCATTAAGGAAACACAAACCAAAACCACAATGAGATGCCACTGCACGCCTGTCAGGATGGCTACTGTGAAAAAACAACAGGGAATAACGAGTGTCAGTAGGAGGTGGAGCAGGTGGATCCCTTTTGCATCGCTGGTGGGGTGTGAAATGGTGCAGCCACTGCAGAAAACAATATGGCGGCTCTTCAAAAACTTAAAAGTTGAATTACCATATGATCCAGCCATTCCTCTTCTGGGCGTGTGCACCCAAAAAAGTAGAGAGCTGGGTAGTGAAGAGATATCTGTACACCCTTGTTGACAGCAGCATTGTTCACAACAGCTCAAACGGGGAAGCAACTCGAGTGTCCGAAGACAGATGAATGGGTAAACAAAATGTGGTATGTCCATACAATGGAATATTATTCAGCCTGAAAGAGGAAGGGAATCCTGACACCTGCTACAACATGGATGAACCTTGAGGACATTATGCGAAGTGAAATAAGCCAGTCACAAAAGGACAAATACTGCGTGATTCCGCTCACGTGAGGTACCTAGAATAGTCAAAGTCGTACAGACAGAAGGTGGAATGGTGGTCCCAGGGGCAGGGGGGAGGGGCTGGGAAGGTCGTGTTTAATGGGGACAGAGTCTCAGTTGGAGAAGACGAAACATTCAGGAGATGAGGGATGGTGGTGATGGCTGCAAAGCAATGTGAATGCACTTAATGTGGCTGAACTGAACACTTAAAAATAGTTACGATGGTAAAGTTTACAAAATGTGTATTTTACTAAAAATTTAAAAAGAAAGAGAAACGGAGCACTCTCTCTAGAGCCTGCAGATTCAGAAGGGGTGCTGAGGGGGCGGGGGCCGGGGCAGGGCACTGACCAGGAGCCCCTGGTGAGAGCCTCAAGGCCGAGCCCACCCCGCTCTGGCCCTGGGCTCTGGCCTCTGCTGTCCAAGTAGCAGTTCGCACCTCCATCAAATGGGAACATTAGTCGTCTCTTCCTCCTCTCGGTGCTGGGTCTGAAAACGCTCTATAAACTCTAAAGTGCTGTGCTCTGCAGTGTTGCCATTTTCCGTGCACCTCCTGGTCATCGAAGGTCCACACTTCTTCGACCTTGTGGCTGGAGCCAAACGCCCCCCACCCCTCCCCAAGGTCCCACATGCTCCGGGCGCTCGTTATCTGAATTCCATTTCTGTCCTTCATGCCTTGGCAACTGAGATGTGTCCCCTGAGGGCGTGAAAGGGCCCCCCCATTCCTCTCTGCACCCAGACGTTGCTCAGCACAGGCGTGGGGACACCCGAGGTCCTGAAGACACCCCCCTCCTGGAGCTGGAACTTACAGCAGCGTCTCTCTTAAAGAGAGCCCTCTCCCCTTTGGGAGGGAAATGATGGGGCTGCAACTTTGGGAGTAAGACACTAGAGCCAGGAGAGCAGAGGAGGTGACCCCAGGTTGGAGGTAGCAGCATAGAGCTCCTCCCCACCCCAAAAACTTCTCCAGAGCCAAAAGGCAGGAGCAAGAGAGGGCTGTGCCAGGCTGAGCCCTGCGCCCCTGTGCACCCCACACCTTGTGGGATCCTCCTTTCATTCTGCCTCCCTCCAGAACGCCCCTTGAGTCTTTCACATACTCACTCACCTACCCAAGAAATCCGTACTGAGTGCCCATCACGTTGGGACACTGGAGAACAGCACCGGCTGCCATTCTGAGGCTCTCTGCAAAGTGCTCCCCAGGACCTGGCACATGGGGAGCCCTCGACACCACCGCGTGTTCCCCCAGGGGACTCTCATCATCTGAATTCCCCGGGAGCCGCCCCCACCTTCTGAGATGGCAGGGCAGGGCTGCAGACATCTCTTTTCCTTCCTTCCACCTGGGCTCTCTGGATGAATGCTCCAGCCTCTGGATCTTTGGCTTCTGATCTCCGTGTGGGTCTATCCATCATTAGCCAAGGTCAAGTCGCAGGTGCCTCCTATCATTTCTCAATTATGGGTGGCCCCTGGGCCAGCACCATAAAGTGGGCTCTGCTTGGCTCACATTAATTAAATATCACAGGCTCCAGGGAAGAAGCCAGGCAGGGAGGCTTGGCAGCCGGCCTCTCTGGAGTAGCAGCTCCTTCTGGAGGTAAAAATATGTTCATTCATTCGTTTGACAGACATTTATTAAGCCCCTCCTTTTGTGTGCGTCAGGCACGGTGCTAGTCTCTGCATATCCAGCAGCAAGAAAGACCAACACGGATCGTGCCCCATGGTGCACATGCAGCAGTGGGAAGGTCCCCAGACTTCAAGACACATGTCTATGAACCGGATCGATAGCTTCAAGACACATGCCTATGAACCAGAGCGATAGCCTGGACAGCAGAGCCTCCAGGCTCAGTGGCCAGGAAGAGAAGATTCTGGGTGAGTGGACCCCTGAGAATTGCCTTCATTTGTGAATTCAATAAGCATTTAGGATGGAGACCCGAGGCAACGTGGCTCAGGGCAGAGGGAGCAGCACTAAGAGGAAGGAGACCTCCTTTCTGAAGCTTTCTTCACACTATCACTCGATTCTGTGACTTCCAAGTTATATTTTGGCATTTCCCTTGCCACTGTCCAGAAAAAAAATGCTGACTAACTCATGTTGAGCCCTCACCACTTTCCTAAGGGACAGAGTGATGGCCCCAGCCCTGGCCTCCCTGACTCCAAAGCCCTGGGTTTTTCACCACACTGTGCAGAGAAAAGATCCAGGGTGAGACCAGAATAGTGAAGGGCAAATGATGGCACAGGTTGCTGGCAGACGTGCTTTGGAGAAAGACCTCCCCAACCTGTGAGCTCGTGATGGGAAAAGATGTTTCGGCTCCTGTCCTTGGCGTTCCAAGGTTTAGGATTCCAGCAGTGCTCTGGCTGTTATAACGGAATAGTCAGAGATGCAGATCAAGCTCCGCCCACCAGACATCTGTCACCCAATCACGTATGGGGACGACTGGAAATAATAATTAACATTTGCTGGGGGCTGGGCACTGCTCTACATACTTTGATGGTATGGATTTCACCCTCATAATAACCCCATAATTTTTCACCCTTGTTTTACAAATGAGGAAACTGAGGCACAAAGAAGTTATATAACTTGTCCATAACCACATGGTCACACTACTGAGATGATGGCACAGCAGCATGTGAACCATGATGTTTGGGGCTGGAACTCAAAGCCTTAAATTACAGGAAATATCACCTTCCCCAATGCATGCCAGGAGAGAATTAACTGAGAAATTAGGGAGCATTTGCTTATGTGTGGAATACTATGAAACCATGAAAAATACAGTTATTAACATATAGAAAAATGCAGAATGAAAAAGTCGGATACAGAATTACACATTGTACTATTTCAATAGTATCTAAAATGCCAAGGGAAGATTGGAGGAGAGTACCCCAAAATAAGTTCAGGTATCCATCCATCCATCCATGCATCCACCCATCCATCCATCCACCCATCCACCCACCCACTCATCCATCCACCCACCCACTGACCCATCCATGCATCCACACATCCACCCATCCACCCACCCACTAATCCATCCATCCACCCACCCATCCATCCATCCATCCACCCACCCATCCATCCATCCATCCACCCACCCATCCATCCACCCACCCACTGACCCATCCACCCATCCATCCATCCATCCACCCACCCATCCACCCAACCACCCACCCATCCATCCATCCATTTATTCACCCACCTGCCCATTCATCCACTCATTCATTCAACAAGTACTTACTGATGTCTCTTTGTATCTACTACCTCTGAGGTGAGCACTGGGACTACAGGATTGAAGAACCACATTAGAGGTGTTCCCCGCCCACCTGGAGTGATCTGCCTAGTCAGAGAAGCTGCAATCAAGCAATTAATTTCACCTGTAGACAGCTAATGGTGATTGCGACACGTTTGATGTAGGACACCGGCAATGGCATCTAAATGGCAGAGGCACAACCCTAAACTTGAATGGGGAGAAGGGCAGGACAGGAGGGTTCCAGGAGGAAGTGGCATTTAAGCTGTACTCTGGAGAGAGAGTAGGATTCATTCATGGTCAGAGAATGGAGGAAAACACTCTAGGCCGAGGAAACAGCAGTCTTCAAAGGCCTTGAGAGGGGACAGTTCAGTCCATTCCAGAGACAAAGAAAAAGCGGACATTGCCGGAGGCGGGGGTGGTGAGCGCTGAGCAAGAGGTGGGAAGGTGGTCGTTTTGTCTGAGTTCTGAGATCAATGGTAATTTTTTCTCCCCATCTTTGTAATAAGCGTACATTTCTATAATAATGTGGAAAAAGGTTTAAAGAGGGTTAAAATAAAAGAATGAAGCTTCCTGAGGAAGACAGAGAAAATCCAGGAAAAGGTTGTCATCACAGAAAAGAGACTGGGGCCAGAAACAGAGCTGGGGCGGGTGAGGGAGGCTGAGACCAGACCCTAACGACCCCCCACTCCAACCTCCCTCCCTGGCCGGGCCCTCCTCAGGGGGCTGTGAGCAGGGAAAACAAGAAGGGGGAAGAGTTGAAAGGATCTGGCATGTGGAATAGATATTAATGTCGCAGAAGGGGGAGCCGGGGGGAGGGCAGACTATTAAAATTCTGTAGTCCTGAAAAATACATAAGTCTAAAATAAGACTAATGAGACATTTACTGGTGTGGTTGCCTTGCATTAATGACCCTGCTGAGGATAAGATCGCAGAAGCCTTTCAATGTAATTACCAGGCTAATGATTAGCTGTGACATCACTGGAGACTGGAACGCAGCCCGTGTTTTGGATTGCTTTCAAAGTCAGGACGCCGCTGACCGCCTCGCTGCCTGAGCAACCTTGGGGTGTCTGCACCCTACTCCCTGCCCGTGCCTCCTACTGCTGCGGCATGTGGCTTCTGGCCAACACCCCCCCACCAAGTTCCCTCCACACCCTCTATGCCTGCATTCCTGGACATTTTAAGGAGACCCCCGGGACCAGGAACTTCAAGCAGCAATTTGTCAGCACCAGTGGGGGTTGGGGGTGGAAAGCCTGGAAAAGTAGGAGCTAAGAGGATGTCCAGAAAGAACCTTTAATGAAGAAGTGATGCATTAACTGGTGAACGCTTTCAAAACCCGTCTGCCCCGTGAGACCCGAGCAAGACACAGCAGGCGGCACGTAATGCTTCGTCTCCGAGAATCATTGGCTCTGAGCCCATCCAGCCCACCCATTTGAACAGATGGGGAATGCTGAGGCTCAGGAAGGAGAGTGGGCTTCCTGAACATCACCCAGCAAGCCTTATATTCTCCATGTGGATTATAGGAAAATAAAAGTGGAGAATGACAATCTTCTCTCGCCTTCTCCCTTCTGGAATCCACAGCTCTCTAGACTTCTGATTGCAGCTCCTGTCGTCAAAACTCAGAAGGAGTTCTTACTAGCTGTTGACCTTTGATTAGGACTCATGCCCTCCCGCGTGGGATGAGAGAGAAAAGACTAGACAATGGCGTTGAAGTGGGAAAGATGTGCCGAGACTAGCTGTCGTGTGGCTGAAAGACTCAGGCCCTTGTTCTGTAGAAGCTGAGACGCCAGGGGAGCGAAAAGAATAGGGCTGTGGCTCCTGGACTTCAGACCAGCTGACAACGCTAGGGACACACAGATCCTCATAGAGGGCAGCACGTCCTCTTTAGTGAGAATCCGTGCAGAGTCAGGTTGCAGGAAGCATCAAAGGCAGCAATGATGGCGCAGGAATCTCCAAGGAAGGAGAAGACAGTCTGGTGCCATGTAAGGAACACGATGGAGTGAGTGGTTCAGAACCAAGACTAGAGAATAGGGTACTGTTGAAGCTCTTCTCTTGCCTGAGTTCGGCATAGGGCCATGGATGATGCCGTAAAAGAGCCATTTAGATCCAGACAATAAGTGTCCAAGGAAACAGCTCCCAATGGGGACTGAAGCAATGGGTCATCGGACTGAAAGGAAGAGAGAATGGAGAAGAAGGGCACAGAGAAATTCTTCAGAGAACCCCTCACGGGAACACTGACGTATCCCCGGAGAGCGCAATGCATGATGATGCGTGATAAATATCTGTTTCCTTTCCGAATTCCTAGAAGCTCATCTTCCCGAAGCTGCCCCTCCAGGCTCGTGGGCACCAGTAGTGCACGTCCCTTGCACGTCTGGAAGAGCGTAGTTTGGGGAAGTGCTGTCATCTAGGAGGATGGAGAGAGGGAACAGAGATGGACAGAGCTCTCCTCCCACCACTTTACAGAGGAGGAAACTGCAGTCTGAGCTGGGACGTGACTGACGCACACACACCCGGGCATCCTCTCTCCCAGGCCACAGCTCCTCCACGCCACATTTCAATTCCCTCCTTCCTGCATTTCAATTTTCATAAATCCAAGATGGCGGGCTTATCCGGGCCTCCAGCTCAGAAACTAAACTAGAAGAGAGAGGGATGTCTTAAGCAGATGTTATAACACGCAGTCGGCTGCTCTGTTTGCGGGACGGACAATAATAAGATTGAAAGGAGAGCAAAGGAGAGCTGGTTTTCCTTGAGACTTGAACATGTCAGAACTCAACAGAGAGGCAGCTGTGAGGTCATGGGTGGGTGCCAGGAAGAGAACAGACCCCACCCCAAAACACCCAGGTTTAAAGATATGGAGGGCGGCTCCCATCCCTCTGGAGCCCAGGTCAGCTCCAGGTTTGCCCTTCTTAGATAAAGCCACTTATCTCTGGTGCCTCCACCACCCACCACCTCCCAGAGCCCACCCAGCCTTCAAGATCATCTCAGGGTGTCAAAGCCAGAGACACTTCCAGTGTTTCAGTCCTGATTCTATCCCTCAGCAGCCAGGAGCGTTTGGAAGAGTGAATTAATTCCTCTAAGTGGCTTACGTCTGGACTGATGACCACCTCGGTCTCATTTGTCTCCTCCCTAAAATGGTCAAGGCAACTAATTTAGGTACCTGGAGACAGGCAGTGTGCCACATGAACCCGCGGGTCTCTCCTAGGATCTGATTTCTTTTCTAAAAGTTTATCTCACCTTTAAGTCTCTGCTCCCAAGGTAACTGGGCGTATTGTCCCAAAGGCAATCAGATCATGGGAAAAGCACACAGAGACTCTCATTTCAGCCGGAGCTGTACCACTTACAAGCTGTGGTTTCTTGCATGTGTTTCTTAGTCTGTTCAACTTCATGCCTCCAAGCATGAATTAGGTACAATAAAGACACTCTTTTGAGATTTGCTCCCTGGAAGGAGAACCTAAGACTGGGCCCGGGGCCAGGACGAGATGAGACAGTCCGGTGCCCAGAGCACAGAACATAAGGAAGCCCTCATTCTGAGGCTCATCCATGGCCAGCCCCCGAGAGTGAGCGCCGCCTTGAATTTTGCACCTCGCCTGAGTGCCTTTTTGCCTTGTCCTAGCTTCATCCCTGCGGCCCTGATGAGGACCCTTGTGCAAGAGATTAATTGCAAGAGAGCTCTAGAGAAAAGCTTTTAAGAACAGAGAGGCGGGAGGCGGGTGGAGGGGCCACGGCAGGGCTGGACATCCCACGGGGAGCTCTGGAGCATGAATGGCACCAAAGTGTTGCCCCACGGGAAGCCAGGGGAGTTCCTGCAAGAGTGAGTCATTGATGACAGGTCGTCCCGGGCTGTGCATAACTCTCCGGGTATTTCTGAGCAAGATGGCTCCGGAAAGGGGGGAAGCTGGGAGCTGTCAGCAGGCAAAGTAGCTGGGGGCTGGGTGCGCTGGCCCTGTAAACAGGACCAGCCATGTCTACTACAAGGCCCTACTCCAGAGTGGCTGCGAGGTTTAGAGAAGGGGATGTGTAGACGGTGCATCTTGTTTCAACGGTGCATAGCAGGCTTTCAACAAAGTGTCGCTAGTATTACCCTGGACAAAGCCGCAGCGGGGCAGGCTCCATCTCCACCTTCTTTGCTGTTCCAGCCCCAGCGCCTAGCTCAGGGTTAAGCTCACACAAGATGCTCCCTTATTTGCCAGGTGGATGCTTAGTTGTTGCTGGTCTCCATTATTACCAATATTTTGGCCGAATCTGCACGTGGAAAGATATGCAGATAAACTGGATTACTCTTTCCGATCTTGAGCTGGCAAGATGCTGCCAGGGGAGAGGATCTTACACTCTATTTTGGTTTTTGTTATTTTCCTTTTGAGTTCCCAGTGGACGGATGCTCAAGGCAGCCTCTCAGCTTCCCAAGCCGTGGGGTGAGCCGCCCGTCCTGGCGCTTGCTCTGCTCTCTCTGCTCGAGGTGTCCAGCCCCCTGCAGACCTTTGGCATCCTCAGATCTTCCCCTTTGGCCAACCCCAAGCCAGACTCCTATGTAGATCACGGTGACCCTGGGCTCTTCCTCCAGGACAGGACTGTCCTTGGCTCCTCCACTCTGATTGGAGCCTATTGACCTTTGTCAAATTCCCACCAAAGCTACATCCAGGGATAGAGTTCTTCTTTCATATTTTGGAATCCAAACCTTCTTTTTCAGCAACAGGTCCAGAATGTTGGGCTAGGTAGTCTGTGCTCAATCGCTTACAGTCTTGGGAATACAACAGGCCCACTGTGACACCCTCTTGCTGTGTGACTTCAGGCAAATCACTTCACCTCTCTGAGCTGCAGTTCTCTCACCCAAATAATGAGGAATGGTTCCATTCATCTCACCGGGTTACAGTGAGCATTTGATGAGATACTGGGAAAGGAGAATTTGATGAGTAACTCGTGCTATAGAAACTTCGGTGGCTCCCCATTGCTGTATGATGAAGTCCAGTCATTTACAACACTCACAAGGCCACGCCTGATCTGGCTTCTACTAAATCTCAGACGTGTCTGAGCCCTGACTCTCCATGATCAGCCACCCTGGCCCCCTTTCTCTTGTTCACAAGTTCCAAACACTCCGCCACTCAGGGCCTCTGTATGTGTTTCTTCTCTTCCCCCAACCCCTGCTGCACACATGCACACTCCACCAAGTTCACCTGTCAGCTCTCATTTGAAATGTCACCTCTTCCGGGCAGTCCTCCATGAGCTCTCCCTAAGACCTTCTCACTCTCTGTCCTTCTGCTTAATGCACTTTGTATGCAGTTGGCATGATGTCCCACTTAGTAATGTCTGCCGCACCAGACTGTGAGCTCCGTGTGGGCAGCATGGTGCCTGGATGTTCAGCCCTGTACCCCCAGTGCCTGGCATCGAATAGGTGCTCAGTGAACACGTGATGAGTGAGTGATTGGCACCCCTGCAGCTCACTTGAAGCAGGCTCCTTATGCATCCTTTCCCGGAGCCTTGTTCGGTGGGTGCTGGCCGTCGTAATTGCAAACAGATGCTGCCCCCACCGGCCCCTGTACCCCGCCTCCGGCTGCCTGCCTGCTTGGGTGCTGTATATTTCCAAGGCATTACCCTGCGTGATGTGCATTTACGCCACCCCAGCAGCTTGATCTTCCCCTCACCGGCGTCCATTGGCATAATCAACGGGGGGCCTGCCCAGAACCTGCCACGCTTGTATTAATGTTGGCTCACGGAGAGATTTATTTCTTCCCAGCACAGCTCGGGCTGGTCCCAACTCGGCTCAGACCACCCCCCCCCCACCCCCTGACGCCCCTCACCACACACATGCACATGATCTCAGTGTTAAGCCAGCTCCCATTAGCTTCTGGGAGGGACAGCTCCTTGCCTGTTGCCAAATGCAGTCAATTAACTTCAGAGGGTTTCAGAACCTCTGCGTCATTGGGACTGAAAAGTCATTTCCCACTCTGCTAAGGGTCGCAAGCATGTTGGGAATGTTCCCTGGCTTGGAGGTTTAAATGCCAACCCTCGGGTCAGATAGCTGTGTGGTTTGAGTGAATAATTTACCTCTCTCATCATCAGTTTGCTCATTCATAGAATGGGGATGATATTAGTGGGAGAATGTCATCAAGTTGCACTCGCATTAAATGTGTAATTCAAAAAGGAGGAACAGGCTAGTCCCAGCCTCTGGAGGTGGAAGTGGCATAGGACAGGGTGTCTATTTCCACCTCGGTCCAAGATGGAATTAATCTGCAGACTCTGACCCCTCCTAGCTCCAGTCACACACACCCTGCAGGGAGGAAGACAAGCGCGTCTGCCCTAGATTCAGCCTGCAGCCCTGCTCACCTGATTCTGTCCTTCCATGGATCCCCGAGCTCCAGTCACGCCAAACTTTTCACTGCTCTCAAAACACACCCCCTTTGCACATGCTGTTCCCTCTGCCTGGATTTCCCTTCCACCTATTCTCTGCCTAGAAAACTTATATTCATCTTTCAAAGCCCGGATCTAAAACCCCCATTTGTTTGTAGTTTTCCCCACTCCCTCCCTTTCCCCCTCAGCCCCGAGCAGAGATAATTTCCTGTGTCCTTGAGGAATCTCATAGAAAGTTCTATTTCGGTACTTTTTACACTGCACCGTGACCAGGCTTTTCCAGCAAATGGTGTAGCCCCCTGTGGATAGGATCCCTGCTCCTCTTCAATCCCCAATTGCCTAACTTGGTGCCCAGCACATGATGCGAACTTAAGTCATGTTTGAGTGAATTATTCTTTGCATTTTCAAAGCTTAACACCAAGACTGGGGCATATTAGTTACCTAATGAATGTTTGTGGAAATTATCAATTAATTATTATTCACTTATCATTTATCTCTATAACCTCGGAGGCTAGTACTTGAATGAATGAACCGTGCTCCAAATTCTTGGCACTCAGTATACTGCCTGGAGCACAGTAAATGCCGAGGCAAGGCTCAAATGAATGTTTATGCCCCAATGCCTGGAACAGTGTCTAGCTGACTACTGTTCCTGACAAACCCCACATTTCTTCAGCTCAAGAAAAGCCAGTGTGTCTTGCTCACCTGATGACACAGTGCAGGTTCAGATCAGCAGAGGTTTGGGGGAGGGGCTCTTCTCCACCTGTTCATTCAGGGACCCAATATACTGATGGCTCTGCCACTTCAAACAAATGGCCTTCTAGCATCACCCTGGTGTTGACACCAGGAAAAATCATGGAAGACCACATGTAGGAAGATTTTACAGGCCAAGCTAGGGAATGACCCACATCACTTCTGTTCACATCCCATTGACCAGAAGTCAGTCACGTGGCCACGCCTAACTGCAAGGGAAGCTTAGAAATGAGCCTAGCTTTGTGCTCAGGAAGAAGAGGAACTGTGTTTGATGAGCAGTTCAGCAGCCCTACAAACTAGTCAATCCCCAATAAGCATTTGAATGAATAATGTGAGTAATAAGTTTTTCTCTACGTGGATTCCAGCATGATGTTTGCATGTAATATGTGCTCATTAAGCAGTTGAAATCATTCATCTCTGTATCCTCAAAGCTTTACATGGTGTCTGGCATGGAGATGATACTCAGGAAATGGATGGATGGATGGAAGAATGAATTTCTGTAAGCCCAGATCCTAATATAATTCTTGGCATATATTAAGTGCTTAGGAAATTGTTACCTCCACAAACCAGGGCGATGGGCAACTCTTACAGACTCTCGCCTTCCTGGCCTTTAGACCCTGATGCCAAGGCCCATGGGAGCTGTCCTTGGTCCTGATCCTTTTGTCCACACCAGCCCGGTCGCTCATCCCACCCTATGCAATGACCTGGCCAACTTCCAGCTTCTGAGCTGGAGCGAAGTTGCCCCCACGTTTCCCAGGTGATGTGTGTTCTACAGTTCTGAGCAGGAGCAGTGGAACGAAGGGGGTGGGGAGACAGAGCAGGGTTTTCGATTCAAGGTCTGCTCCCTGCTTGAGTGATCAACATCATTTCCATACTATAATTACATTGCCCAATCCTCTCCTGATTTTACTGCTATCTTGTAAGCCGTCCCGGTTGTGAGTAATTTAAAGCTATATGAGATGTCAGACCCCGTGAAACAATCACCCCTCAAAGAAATATGGCCCTAGATCATAATTGATAAGTCCCATTAGGCAATGGGGCCTCTTATTTCCTGTTTGGTCTCTTCTGAGATGGCCTTGTTGATTTGCCTAATGTAGGCTGTGTCCCCAGTATTGCTGAGGGAGAAAGATTCGTCTGGCTTTGGGGGACGAGGACTCAAGGGCCCGAGGCCAAGGAGGGGAGTGGGAGGAGAATGAGGCTGGGATCGAGGAGGGTCAGGGGCTCCTGCCTAGACCAGATAGACCCTGGCTGGTTTTCCTCCATGGCCCACATGATTTGTCTGATGCAGAGAACGCCTACAAGAAGAGTTTGAAACTACTGAGATTCAGATCAGGGTTCACAGGATGTGTTCTTATGGAGCTTGATTAGGATAAAAGGAAGAGGGGAAGCATCTCGTTCTGAGCCCAGAAGTGCTCCCAAAGTGTTATCCTAGAACTCTGAAGGTGGTCCAGAAGGGACACCCGTCTTTGCAAAGGCAGCTGTGCCCCTCCAATCCTTCGGTCTCCTTTGCCCTGTCTCTCTCCCTTCAGCCTGATACTTGAGCTGAGCTGGGATGTCTTGAGAAAATTGTGGCTCTATTGTGCACTGGTGAAATTCGGGACTGATTTGCTCAAATATCTTTCCCCCATAGCCCATCCCTTCATCTGCTTTTCATAGGTCCAGGGCTCAGAGAGTAGCGGTCTCTTCTGTCAGATAGTAAAGCAGGCTGGAGTGAAAGGGAAAGAGCACTGAACTGGGAGTCAAGCACTGAAGTTCTAGGCCCTACCCTGCCACCAACTCACTGAGCTTCTTTGAGCAAGTCCCTTCCCCTCTCTGGGACTCAGTCTCTCCATCTTAAAATAAGAGGCTACTCTAGAATATTTTGAACCAGCTGCCAGCATTTAAAAATCATGAGGTTCCAGGGACTGGCCTGGTCGCACAACAGTTAAGTTCGCACATTCTGCTTCAGCGGCCCAGGGTTCACCAGTTCAGATCCCAGGTGCAGATCTATGCACCGTTTGTCAAGCCATGCTGTGGTAGGCGTCCCACATATAAAGTAGAGGAAGATAGGCATGGATGTTAGCTCAGGGCCAGTCTTCCTCAGCAAAAAGACGAGGATTGGCAGCAGATGTTAGCTCAGGGCTAATCTTCCTCAAAAGATATAAACAAATAAATAATAAAAAATAAATAAAAATCAGGAGGTTCCACATTAAGAGGTTGATTGCTCCTCTCATAAATTCTGATTGGAAGCAGTTCTCAAATTCCCATATGGCCTCAAACTGTTGGAACTGAGGGGCAGCTGCCCCGTTTAGATGGGGCATGGGCTATCTAGTTAACCACAAGCCCCACTACTCCCTATTGTATTACAGCTTGTTTGTCTTGTTTATGTTATCAACCGGCCTTTGAAGGCGTATGTGTTTGTGATTTCTGGATATCTGTCCCCCACCCCAGCTTTGTCAATCCACAGTAAACTCACTCTCACACAGGAGCGAATGGCTGATAACCACTCCCCTGTGACGACTTCCCTCCAACACTAATTAACCCTGAGCAGTGTGATTCAGCACCATGGACAGCCCATCGGGGGCCCATCCTCCCAGAGCCCACCATGTCCCACCTCCTGGGCAGCCACCCCTTTCCCTGGGATTGTGAATACGCTGATACCTGGAACCCCGGCACTCCATCTTCTTACTACCACCTAAGCCCCAAGTCTCCACTGCTTCTCTTCTCTGCCTGATTGATTTGTTTGTAATTCTGCCATTCCTCGTCATCGGGCCGGGAGAGCAGGGGCAGAGGGGGCTGGAGTTGGGGAGGGTGATTCTTCTCTGGCAAGGCATGTCAAAACTGCCTGTCTATCTTTTGG
This sequence comes from Equus asinus, assembly GCF_041296235.1. Classification (NCBI taxonomy): domain Eukaryota; kingdom Metazoa; phylum Chordata; class Mammalia; order Perissodactyla; family Equidae; genus Equus; species Equus asinus. The sequence goes on along the minus strand of NC_091797.1, from coordinate 89,796,362 downwards.
GTGCAACTGCTGTTTCCCAAACGCCACCGTCCATGTTGCTGTAAAGAATGACGGATCTGATATCGTATATTACTGTTGTGCACTTTCGTTTTTGATATCTGTTTTTCCTTCCAAAATCCGCTGAGTGATTGAGAGGCTGCGGTTGCTTTTTTGAGATGCATCTTAAGGCCTCCTTCATGAGCAACTTGGCCAGGCAACGCGGATCGTCGGAGATAAGGGAAAATTGTCAAGTGTCTCCAAGCTGTTTCTTGCTGGCGTCTCTTTGCAAGGTCCCCCGCGGCGTCTCTCCGGGAGTCCATGGCTGTTGGAAGGAGATTGGTCGATGAAGTCGGTCTAAACTCCTTATAATGACTTGGCTCAGTACTCGAAACCCACCACAATTTGGAGCCCACTGGGTGCCCACTCTGTGCCAAGCACTGTGCCAGGAACTAGGACACAGGAGGGAAAAAACAACATCTCTACTCTGAAGGAGCTCGTATCCAGTGAGTGAGACAGACAATTGAAAGGATCATGTGAAATAGCTAGAAGCGATATGCATCTGGAAGAAAAAGTAATCTGGGTAAAGAAGGATGATGGTGGTGGCTATTTTAGATGAGGATAGTCAAGCAAGGCTTCTCCACGAAGCGGTATTTAAACAGAGATCTGGACAAAGTGGTGGCGCAGGGCACGAACGTACCTGGAGGAAGAGCCTTCTGGGCAGAGGGGACAGTAAATGCTGAGGTCTGGCGGCTAGGACATGCCTGGAGGACTAGAAAGGTCTTTGTGGCTGGAGCAGTGAGGGGAAGAATGGAGGCAGCTGCTCCCACCGACCCCGGCCTTAAGTTCTCACTTGGGGCCCTGTATCCATCGGGGGATCTCCAGAGAAACAGGACCAGATGGTACACAGATAAAAATCTAGACCCTGACCTACTAAAAGGTTTATTTCAAGGTCTTGGTTCACGCAATTTTTGGGGCTGGCAAGTCCCAAGTTGGAAGGCAATGCGGCAGCCTGGAAGAGCTTAGGCGGAAGCTGGTGCTGCAGTCTTGAGGCAGAATTTCTTCTTCCTGAGAGTAACCTCAGTCGTGCTCTCGAAGCCCTTCACCTGATTAGATGGGGCCCACCCAGATGATCCGGGATTACTTCCTTTATCTGAAGTCAATAATGGTAGATGTTAGCCACACCTACAGAATATCTTTCCCAGCCACACCTTGATTAGGGTTTGATTGAATAACTGGATGCCTGAGCCCAGCCAAGCTGACACGTACAACTGCAGGCTCTTTGAGTCCGCCCCCCATACTATTTCCGCCCTGGTCCCTGCTCACGGCACCCCCTCTGCCTACATCTCCAAGAGCACCTCCTACCCTAGCGGCCAGCACGGTGTTCCGCCCTGAGGATGTCCTAAAGAGATGTTGTTGCTGTTATTTTCTCAGCCACCTTACATGTCTTTAGAGGGACTAGAGAATTCATCACCAATCAAAAGAAATCATTTCAATGTCCATATCTGGGATTCAAGATGTTTGGATCTCAGAGCGGGGAGCTTGGCATGGGGAGCCAAGCCCCAGGATCTTAAGAAGTAAGGAAGTGCAGGTAACGGACACCTTTGATTCTGGGTTGGGTCCAGCACTCTTGACCCCTTAGACAAACCGCTTCTGGCATAATTGTTAGCAGGGTGAACACCAAGTTCTCTGACCCTTTGCAATTGCGAAGTATTATCCACAAATCATTTCATGTCCATGAGCTTATCTGAGTCTCACAGTCCTCTCTGTGGATAAGGAATCTGAGGTCCAGAGAGGTGAAGGGTCTTCCCCAGGGACACACAGCAGTAGAGCCAGGCCTATAATCCAGGTCTGCTGCCCACACCCCCCCAATTCTTCCCCGATGTCCAGTCCACCTCCCGCCTCGGGAAACAGGGCTCTTTCCCGACCCAGAACAGACGGGCTTGCCCCACCTCTTCCGAGTCTCTCAGAGGGCCGGCAGGTGCAGGACTGATCTGTGATGCTCTGAACCAGCTACTTGCTCTCCGAGCTTTTACATAAAAGCAGAATGACAGTGCCAGACTGAGTCAGAGCTTGAGAAGGCTGTGATGTTATCCTTAAGGACACGTCATCCACGAGTGTATCCCCACACCCCATCTTCCGTCTACCCGGCTCTGGGGAGAAAGAATGCCAAGTCCTGTCTATGCAGCTGCCCCCGTCTGTCCAGACTGCACCCTCCCCACCTCTCACAGCCTGTCTCTCCCAGCTCCGCCTAATCCCGTCATCTGCATTGGGACACTCACTGTTGGGTTAATATTCCTTACCCCAGTTCTGATCTTGACACCCCTTACCCCGATCTTCAGCTCCCCGTGGACTTCAAGAAGGAAGTCTGAACTCCACAGCGTGGCATTCGAAAGCCCGCGTGATGAGGCTGCCAGCACCTCCTCCAGCCTCCCCCCACCCTCAGACTCCTATACCCCCCAAGGGTCAGGTCACAGCCAATGTGCTTGTTCCCTCCAAGGCTCTGACCTTCCCACCCCGCAACCTCTGCTCCAACCCTTCCCTCCGCTGGAAAAGCCTGCTTTCTGCATTCAAATGTGCTTGAAAAAATTCTATCCTGCTGTAAGAAAAATGAGTAAATAAAATGTAGCACATTAAAAGTGAGAACATCCCTCTCACATGACACCATTAAGAGAATGAGAAGACAACCCAAGCGACACAGTTGGAGACATCTTCCCAATAGTATGTTTGGTCAAGGGTTCATATCTAGAATATACAAAGAACACCCTCTCACCAATAAGAAAAAGATAGACAACCCAACAGGAAGAAAACAGGCAAAAGACTTGGACAAGGTCTTCCCCAAAAGAGGATGAGCAAATGGCCAGTAAGCATATGAAGGCGTGCCCACCGACGTTAGTCCCGGCGGCAATGCAAATTAAAACCACAATGTAATACCCCCTCCCCTCCACAAGAATGAAAATGAAGTGAAGGAAAAGGAAGATGACAGAAAATACGGAGTGTGAGCGAGGAGACGTTGCTCAAATGCTCGAATGCTTCTGGTGGGAGTGTTAATTGGTGCAACCAATTTGGAAACCTGTTTGGCAGCATCTTCTAAAGCTCAACACGCACACCCCTTGACCCGGCAAGCTTACTCCTAGATCATGCTCAACAGAAAAGCGTGCATATGTTCACCAAAAGACACGGACCAGCGTGTCAGAGCAGCACCGCCGGGATGGCCAAAAATGGAGACAGCGCAAGTCTCCAGCAATAGCAGAACGGGCAAGAAAAAAAATGTGGCGTATTCACACATTGAGATTCTGCACAGTAACGGGAATAAATGAGATACAATTGCATACAACATAGATGAATCTCACAAACATAACAAGCAAGAGAAGCCAGACACAAAAGAGGGCATACTGAATATAAAAATGGGCAAAATTAACCCATGCTGCTTGAAGTGAGGTTAGAGGTTACCTAGGAGTGGCTGGCTGGGGTCTCCAGGGACTTCTGGGAAACTGGCATATTCTGTGTCTTGATCAGGCTTCTGACTACATTTATGTTGTGAAAATATATCAAACTGTGCACTTCTGGTGTATTTATACTACTAAAACAAAGAATTTAAAGAAATTCTATCTGCCTCAGAAGTGCAAGGCAGGTCCTGCCAGGAGCAAACAAGTCCGCCCCACCCCCGTTCCTAGTTCATGTCGACCTTTCTACATGTGCCTGGGTGAACATCGAGATCAGCGTGGGTCTGTCTCCCCTGCCAGTCTGTGAACCCCTTGAGAACAGAAGCTTGGTCTGGTAGACTCCATTATTTCATCTACCCTCTGACCCCATGCCACCACATCGTAGGTGCTCAAGAAAGTACACGCTGAATTGAATAAGTGCAGCATAGCAGGCAAAGAGAGTGTCAAACTCAGGTAGACTTGTGTTTCCATGCTACCTCAGGGCCTTTGCACTTGCTGTTCTCATTGCCGGAAGCATCTCTCCTGATGTTCAGGTGACTTGTCCCTTCCTCACTTCATCCAGCTCTCTGCTCTAAGTCATTTTCTCAAGGAGTCCTTCCCTGAACCATCCACTGTAAAATAACACGATCCCCTTCATTCTCCAATCCCTTCCCTGGTTTTTAGTCATTGTTGTTATTCTGTTTAGAAACTTGATCCCACCTAATACAATATGCATTTGCCTATTTATTTATTTATTTCCCTTTCCTCCCCCCACCACTAGGAAGCAAACCCCCAGGAGAGGAGGAACTGGATCAGGTTTCTTCCCTGCTGGGATCCCAAATGCCAGAATGACACCTGGAACTCAGCAGGCTCTCAGCAAGTATTTGTTGAACAAAGGAGTGAATTCGTGAATTCCCAGCTCTGGCCATTTTCTTGCTGTGTGACTTTAGGCTCATGTTAGACATGAGAGTCTCTGAAGTTTGCTTTTCCTCATCTGCAAAGTTGGCCAGTAGCAGCACCCATCCCCTTGCTGTGAAGACTGACTTTGACCATCCATGAAAAGCACTTCTTACAGCCCGGCACAGCGCGTGCCCTCAGGAAATAGTAGCTGCTCCCATCACCTTGTGCTCCTGAGATGCCCAGCTGGCATTGCAAATCTCTGAAATTGGGTGCCTCTCACAATTGATGTGCCCTCATGTACTCAGAGGTGGCCGTGTGTGTTTTGCTTTTCATCTTACCCCTTGTGCCTGGTAGAGGGCCTGGCATGTGGAAAGCCAAGAAGAAGGAGTAGATAAAGTGCCGGAGCAGGAGTCAGGGCTCCTGGGCTTCTCCAACGCCCTCTGTGTGGACTTGGAAGAGACTGTGGTCCTTCCAAGCCTGTCTCTGCTGTGCTAAAATGGGGAGATGGACCAGGAGATACCCAAAGTCTTTCTGGCTTAGAAAAACTTTGGTGCTAGCATCAGATTACCAGGGAGGGGGAGCTTTCCCACTCATACACAGTGTATCACTGCCCCAAACCCTCCCCTGAGGGCCAACTGCCTTCCTGTCCCATTGGGACCCACGGATGCCTCAAACACCACACAGCAAAACCGAGCTCAGCATCTTCCCCCAACCTGCTCCCCTATCCCCTGCATTCATCACCATTTCTGATTCTCTTCTCACATTTTCACCCAGTTGGGTACCAGATTTGCCCACTTGAGCTCCCCAATGTCTCTGGACTCCAGTCCCTTCTCTCCTCCTCACCACTTCCGCCTAGTTGGGACCACCAGCATCTTCTATCTGCCCCACCGCAACTAACTCTTTCTTAGTCTTCGCATTAGATAGGGGACCAGCTGAGCTACTGTCATAACAAAGGGAACTCAGCGTCTGCATCTAAAATCAGAGAGGTTCATTTTTCTCTCGTCTGTCACTCAGGATGTAAACGGGCTGCCAAAGTGGGCAGGTGTCTCTGCTCCATGAGACCATCCACCAACCCAGGTTCTGTCCAGCTTGTTGCTCTGCCATCCCCTTAAGCAGGAATTGGCAAACATTCTGTAAAGCGTCAGATAGTAAATATTTTAGGCTTTGAGAGCCATGTGAATCTCAGTCACAACGACTCAACTCTGTTGTTATGGTGAGAAAGCGGCCACAGACAATAGGCACATGAATATGTGTGGCCGTGTCCCAATCAGACATTATTTACAGACACAGATGGCCAGCCAGCGTTGGTTCACAGGCAGACTGTGCCAATCCCTGCCCTACGGTGTGGTCCGCATCACCGTGTTGAAGCTGTCTCCCCATCACCATGACTACATCCAAGGGAAAAGAGAGAGAAATGTGGCAAACCACTTCCTTTTAAGGAGATAATGTGAAAGTGGCACCCATCACATCCACTCGCATTTCATTGGCTTGGACCTAGTCACGTGGTCACACCTAGTTGCAAAGGAGGCTGGGAAATGTAGTTTCCAGCTAGGCAGCCCTGTGTCCTACACAGTTTCAGGAGATTCTATGACCAAAAGGAAGAAGAGGAAAGTTGAGTGATGGGGGACCATTCACAGCCTTGACCCACAGTCTCCAAGCCTAGAGTTCTAGCCAGCTCTTCTCTTCCTCCTCCAAGCCATTGGTCACCCATTGTCCATCCAGAAGGATCATCCTAGAGCGTGAATATGATCACGTTGCTCCTGTGCTCAAGATTCTTCTATGGCTCCCCAATGACTTCTGGAATCATCAAGTCAGTCAACAAATACTTGTTGGGTCCTGTTGTGTGACAAACGATGCACTAGGAAATGAGACTTTACTGGCGACAATAAATAAAACACAGCCCCTGCCCTCAAGAAACTTTCAGTCTAGTGGGAGCTAAGTGTAAGCTCCTTCATTCGACTCCCGAGGTCCCCAGTGGCCTCACTCTCCTCACTTCCACCCACCCAGTCTGCACCCTCTGCAAAAACACACCAATGCTCCATCATGGCTCTGAGCCTTTGCACATGCTGTTCACCCCTACACAGAAGGTTGTTCCCCACTCCATGCCCTGATCTTCGCTTCGTTGATACCTACACCTCCTTTAAGAACCAATTCCGGTACCATTTTCTCTTAGAAGCTTCCCTGACCATTCCTTGGCTGGGCCAGGTGCTGCCTCTGGGCCTCCACAGCTCCCTCTGCTGCCACTGTCACATCCTTGATCACTCTGGGTTGTAATTGTCTTTTCTCCAAATAGCCTGCGGGTCCCTCATCGATGCACGACTCTGGTTTATTCACTTCATATCTCTAGGTCTTTGTAGTGTGGCTTTGTAAGGGGTGGTGGATTAATTAAAATTTTGGAAGAGAGAAAAGAAGGAAGAAAGGGAAGGAGAGAGCATTGGGTGGGAGGGAAGAACAAGGAGGGAGGGAGAGAAGTAAGGAGGAAGAGAGGAGGGAATGAGAGAAAAAAGGAAGGAAGGAAGGAGGGAAAGAAGAGAGAAAGAAAGGAAGGAAGGAAGAAATGCCCTCCACACCCTAAATCCTTTCACTTCCCCTCCTGCCACAGGCCCTGACTCTTGGCCATTAGAAAGACGAAATTAATGAAGTTTCTACCGACGTTCTCAAGTCTGAGAAATGACAAGTTACCAGCAAGCTTTCTTTTTTTCTCATTGTCTCCCCTTTCTTCCCCCCACGTTTCCTCTTTCAATGCTTTATTTATCTCTGCCTATTTAATGATGATACAACTCACAGCCTCCTTTCTTTTTGCCCTTAAACTTCTGAATTTTTAATCGAGCAGTGTAAACTTCATTTTTTTTTTTTGTCTACTAGATATGAAAGGTCTTAGGCCCTGACAAGGAAAATGAGTGATGAATTATGCAGGCAGCGAGCTCCAATCTGACTTCTGTGATGTGTGCGGCTATCATTGCACAAACTATTTCGTCCCCCGGATCCAGGAAATGTGGTTTTACACTTGCTCAGACGTCTTTACAAAAGGGTGACAGCAGATTTCATAAGTAGAGAGAAACAAGAAAACTGGACTGTTTTTCCAGAAACAGCGTGAGCTGGGATGCCCGCCTCCTCCTGGCCCCTCCGAGTGTGGACTCAGCTCCCTCGCCCACGTTGGGCAGGAGGCCATGGTGTCAGCCCCAACCGAGAAATCAGGTCTGGTGCCTTCCCACAACGATGGCCATTCATCAGGCGTGACACTCAGTGACTCAGGGGACAGGAAATGGGATGTGGCATCTCCTGTCAGAGATTCCGAGAGTCGGAGTCCATCTGCAGCATGGGCATCCCCGAGTAAGATGAGATGGAATTCATTTATTCAGTGCTTCCTTCCACTAGTATTTATTAAATGCCTATTTTTTTTGACAGTCACTTATCGAGACCTTGGGGATACCTCAATGATCAAGTCAGACACAGCCCAGCTTTTGCGGGGTATATGTATTTGTACAGGAGACAGAGAACAGAATAAACCAACTAGGTGATTCCAGCTGGTTTGGTGAATGCTGAAAAGAAAATAGAACAATGCAGAGTGATGATGGGGGATGGGATAGTGACACTTCTTTAGAGGTGGGGGCAGGAAGGCTTATCTGTGGAGGTGACGTCTGAGCTGACATGCCGGTGAGTGGAGGGGAAAGCAAGTTCCAGGCAGAGAAAAGATTCAGTGCAAAGACCCCAAGACGGGACTACAAATGGGGTATTTCCTGGACAGAAAGATGAGCCAGGTGACTAGAGCATATTGAGTAAGGAGGTTTTTCTGGGTAAATCTTACCAAAATTGAAGCCCAGCCATTAGACCCCAGGTCTTTGCTCAGTGTTTGAACAAAGCATTTTATGTTGCTACTCAGGAGGCATTGAATGTCACAGCCAGAAGAACTTTAGAGGTCATTCATTTAAGCAGTGAAACTGACCACACAGAGATTTCGCTGGGCTGTCGAAAGCCTGGAGATACTGACTTACTGAGGCATTGGAATTGACAGTGCCTAACAGCACAGAGCTCTGTGGTTTATAAATCACTTCCGTACCTATGATTTCAGTAAACCCTCTCCCTGACCAATGAGGTAGGCCTCTTCACTCCCATTTTACCTACGAGAAAACTGAGTTCCAGTGAGATACAGAAGCATACGCCAGTGCAGCTAGTAAAGAGGCAATGCTGGAACTAGGACCCAATCATCCTGCCTCTATGCTCCCTCTGTTTCAAGGTCCCCAAATCTCTGAGCCCTGTCATAGAATAGAGAAAGTTCCATGTTGGAAATAACAACAGCAGGATTTCAGCCCCAGCTCTGTGCCTCTTGGGCTGTGTGACCTAGGCCAGGTTCTTTCCCACTCTCAAGCACTTTCACCCTCTGAATTGATAATGACGACTGCCTTATTACGTTGAAGAGACCATGTTGAGACTACGGCTGCACACAAGCATGAGGATTTCACAGCTGAGAGCACAGTAGGGTAGACTTGAGTTCAGGTCTCAACTCTTCCCCTTACCTGCTGGATGACTTTAGGCAAATACTTTGAGCCTCCTTCCTTCATATATAAAATAATGGAAACAGTGTAGGTAGAGCTATTGTGAGACTCCTGTGCGATAAGGAATGTAAGCCACCTGGAAGATAATCAAAGTTCAAGAAACTGTATCATCATCATCGTCACTATCATCATCAACCATCATCACCATCATTACCACCATCAACCATCACCATTATCTTCACCACCATCACCGTCTTAATCATCATCACCATCATCATCAACCATCATCACCATCATTACCACCATCAACCATCACCATTATCTTCACCACCATCACCATCTTAATCATCATTACCATCATCACCATCGTCACCATCATCATCTTAATCATTGTCACCATCATCATCATCTTTATCATCTCCACCATCATCATCATCGCCATCATCATCATTGAAAATATTAAGTGCTATGTAAGCTGTGAAGCACAGTCCAGATGGAAACAATCATTACTATGGCAGTTTCCTGCTAAATGCCAACCCCTCTCTCACACCTAGCGTAGTACTGGGAGAAATTTGGCCATGAACCCCTGTGTCCACTAATTCCTTTATTTGACTAAGACTTATCGAGAATCTTCTATGTGCCAAGCACTGGGACAGGCAATAGGGACCCAGCTATGAATAAAAAATGGACATAGTCCTTGCCCTCATGAAGCTCACGGGCTGGAGGGAGAGCCCAGGAGTAAACAATTAAACCCACAGATCAATACCCTAATTACAGGTTACTGTGTTATTTAATTACAGAGGGTGATTAATGGCTGGACTGGGAAGGACTTTTCAGAAGGTTTAGTGCCTCAGAGGTGACAGGCACACCGAGTTCTTAAATCAACAAAACATTGGCATGTCGTCAAGCAACCTCTCTTGGGCGTAAGGAAAAGGCCTGGATTAGAAGCTGGTGAGTGTGGCTTTGCCTTTGGAGGCAAATATCGCACACTCACAAAACACAAATGAGAAGGACCCCATTTGTCTCACTCCAGGGCTGGTGGAGGAAGAAAGGAGAATAAGAATGGACTGCATCCCCTGGGCTGTGTTTGTACCGCTTCATTCCGTGTTCATTAAGAAGTGCTGACCCTATTGAACACAGAAGGGAACTGAAGTGCCAGGTGGGGAAGTCACCAGAGTCACACAGCAAGGACAGCCAGAGGAGGGAACACACCCAGGTCTGTGGACTCAAGGGTCCCAGATTGTAACCCCTGTGCAATTCAGCTTCCTTTTCCTAGAAGTCTTGGATATTTAGGGCTGGGGTGGATTAATAATGGAAACTTGCATGAAATACACAAGTATTCCCTTCTCCTAAGCTGTAGAGCAGCTTGCAGACCTGGAATGGATGAATCCCCAACGAAATGTTGGAGCCGGTGGAAGTCAAGTCAGGCTTCTCCAAAGACACACCCTCCTGAATTGTTGCCTGACTAGGATTTGGGCGTGCAGAAAGCACTTAACAGCATGCCTGGGGCACTGAGGGCTGTGGGTCTGGTGGCCGGCTGCCATCACCACCACCCCCATCCCCCACCCCATCCACCTCCTGCTGGAAGAAAGGGAAGTCCTCGGCCCTCCATACTGGGCTACAGGGAGCATAGAGGACCAGAGAATGGACTCTGCCCTCGGATCTGGGCTTCAGTCACAGCTCTGATCCTCAGCTTCTTCTTCTGCACAGGAGAACCAATAGTCATACCTGCCTTATAGGATGACTGCAAAGATTCAGGGAAGGAATACAGTCAGGTTGTTGGCACCTAGCAAATAATAGCATTTGGTAGCGACTATTGTCAACACTACAGCCAGAAACAATGTACTGATATCCAATCCGAAGATGTGACAGCTCACTTTTGATAAAGGAATTGTGCCTTCAATTCTCTCTGAATAATATTCTACAAAGCAGGACGTTTTCAAGAGACTCTGAGGGAGAAATCATCTACATGAGAATTTTTAGAATAAACACCCCCTCCCAACCCTGTTTTTCCTTTTCCTGTAGCAGTCTGTTCTCACCCTTCCTGGTTTCTACCACCTACACACTTCTTGGTGTGTTTACTTGTTTATTCAACTCTTTGTCCCACTTGTCTACTATTCTTCTGTATCATCAGATTCTAGCACCCTACCTAAGGAATAATTATGGAATAAATGGATTAAAGTGAAGCTGGGAAGAGTCCACAGTGAAGGCATGGGGATACCCTTTATGAGTTCGAGTCTAGCTGAAAAGTCACCACCTCCCAGAAGTCTTCTGGGATTCCTCTGCTCTCTGCATAGGGGCATCAAGGATTATGAAAGGAGCACAGGGAAAATGTTATCACAGACCTGATTTGAACCTGTTCCACCACTTTCTAGCCTGGGATCTTCACTGAGCCTCAGTTTACTTACCTAAAAATTTGGACCTGTCTCTGGTAAGGACTCTCCTTAATCAAACTTTAGCTAAGCTCCTCCAAGTTCTATCCTCAACTAGGCCTCATCCTTGGCCTGCTCTCTTTGGCCTGCCAAGCCCAGGTTTAGCAAAGACTCCTGATAAGCCAGTGTAGCAAGAATCCTCCCACTTTTGATATCTAATCAAGTTCCTTTTAACGGTTTTCCATCCACCAATTCCCTTGCCCTGCCCATTGCCTAAAAAATCCCCAATCCCAGGGGAAGGAGATGAAAACAGAATAAAACAAATCTTGGTCACAAAGAGAGATGTGTCAAGCTTCGTAACACCTCTAACGATGCTCTGCATCTCCACTGAGAGCGGGTCTCAGGATATCCCACGCACCACCACGCCTTCAACAGGGCCTGATCATTGTCAGTTGGATTTGGGTCCAATGATCAATGACCGTGCCCATAGAAATCCAGTTTGTAATCACAGAGTTTTTATGGCTTCCCCCAGGGCTGAATCATGGTTATCTGAAAATCCACGAGACTTTTTAGTTTCTTGGCAGTTTAACTTAAAGCTCCAAGCCTCAACTCTTCATTTTGACCCCGTGGGTAGAGAAGGTTGCGTTGAGGTCTTCCTTCCTTCCTCATTCTCCACTTGCCACCGTTGTGACCCGGGTCAAGCCACTCAACCCTCAGAGACTCGGGGTCCCCGTCTGTGCATTGGGCATACGTAACGGCTACCTTCTAGGGTTGTGGTGAGGATGAAATGAGAAAAGTCGCACCGAAGAAGAATAAGCAGGAGAGAGGAAGAGGAGGAGGAACATGAGAAGGAAGAGGAAAGAGAAGAGGAGGAGGAGGAGGAGAGGAGAGCAGTGGCACCCATCACAGTGTGCCTGGCACACAGTAGGTCTACAACGATTAGGGTTAGCCCCCTTCCCTTTCTATAAGGTGTGACATCGTGGAGTCTTGGACATCTGAGTTCTAGCCCTGCCTATGAAATTGAGACCATCCCACTTACTCTGATCTCAGGTTAGCATTTACTTGCCTTTGTCCTTTAGTGCTGGTGGTCATTGAGCAGAGCGGACACCTACCAGCCCTTCCCGGCTCCTCTAATCTCCCAGAGCCGTGGTCTGTGCTCTTCTGCGTGGTAGGGACGGGGTGACTTGTATGGTTACTGCAGGGTGTGTTCACTGATGGAGTAAAAGGATACCGAGGCTTCCGAAACCAGGATTCAAACCCCAGGTCTACCTCTTAGAGGTGGGGGGACACAGTGAGTTACTCTCCCTGGAGCTACTGTAGCGACCCACCTGTAAAGACACCCCCTCCAGGGATGATGCGTCCAACCCCCTCCCCACCCCCAGCTGCCACGGCTCATAGCTGCATCCTCACTGAGACGTCCTTGGTGGCAGGGAGCTGCCTTGCCCAAGGTCACACCTCTTCCTGGTGACTGGCTGATGTGGGTATAAGAAGGCCCAGGCTCATACCTCGATTTGGGGCATCTCAGATGTTTATCCCAGGTCCAGAGCTCCCCGGACAATCAGCTGAGGCCTTCGGAGCAGCTCTATGGTGGATCAGCGTCTCCTTCAGCCCTTTCCTTCCTTCCTTTGTTTTTTCCATCTTTCCTTCCTTCCTTCCTTCCTTTCTTCCTTCTCTCCATCCTTCCTTCCCTCCTTCCTTCCTTCCTTGCTTCTTTCCAGGTGTATCTCCTGAGAACACTCCCCAATAAACCTTCCATGTGCAAGTTTCCATCTCGGAATCTGTTTCCTGGGATCCCAATCTAAGACAACCCCTCTGAGCTTCAGTCCACTCGTCTGAACAGCGGGGTACTGAGAGCACGTCCTAACTATGCTTGGCCCTCAGGGAATGTGTCTTGAATGACAACATTCCTAAGTACCCCTCTTGCAACGTGGTCCACTCTCTTGGGTCTAATGGAGCTGACAAACATGAAGCTCCCACTCCACACCGGGCTCCAGCCTGGGTGCTGGGGTACACAGTACTCTATTGCACAAATGCTCGAATACAAACCTCTAGTGCCTCCTGCTGCAGAAAGACTGCCCTGGCTCGCTGAGATCCCATCCAACTTAACATGACGAGCACTTATTGAGCACCAACTGTAGTTCCCTCACAGTGCCGGGGACCGGAGACACAAAGAGGAAGAAAGTACCCTCCTTAAGCAGCTCAGGGTCCAGGAGAGGAGATGGACGAGCAGATGGACGATGACAGCACCACGCGACACATGTGTGACAAACAAGATTGCATCAGAGAGGAAGCCCAGATGTTCTACTGTAAGGTTGCCTGGTTCAAATGTCGCCTTTGCCACATTCCAGCTTTGTGGCTTTAGGACAAGTTACAAATGTTTATTGAGCACGTGCTATGGGTGAAGGCCTGTGCTGGCATTGGAGAGACGACAGTAGCAAAATGAGTGACACGACGTGGTTCATTCCCGCCTGGAGCGTATAGTCTAATGCGTAATGCCACCTTTTATAACTTGCCCAAGGTGACAGCATTGGTCCCATAATGCCTAGGGTGTGTGTGTTTTCTGTTTGCCTGAAGGCGACAGTTGGCCAGCAGACCCTTCCTCCAAGGGTCGGCTGTGGGGTTCTCCATCCTTAGACCAGATCCCTGAGCTCAGAGAGCGAGGGCAGTGGATTCCACCAAACGCGAAAGAGACACGCCTTCGCTCCACTGCCATTCACGAGGAAGCTCCTGCCGTCACTGTCCTGATGTCAGCGGTGGGACTGCCACGCTAGGAGCCTCATTAATTTCTAATTAGGCCCTGTTCACCAATTGCTCCATTTTAACAGAAATAAATGCGGACATTCTTCGTCTGTCAAAATATGTCTTAAAGAGGAGCGACCAAAGAGAAAAATCCAAATCTTGGTTGCTCACGGGTATCACCGTGGGATTCAACGGAACCGTCTGCCTGGAGTGCAGTTGACAGGGCTGCTGGTGGATGGACCCGAGTCACGAGCTTTGGTTTTTCAGATCAAGTATCAGTAACCCAGCCCTACCAGCACGCTGGTCAGGAGGAGCTGAGAAACGCCAGCTCCACGAGACCTGAGGTGTCATGCAGAGGAGCACAAAACTGGAGCCTCATTCAGCACATCCCTCCTGGTCTTGCAGACGGAAACGCTGAGGCCCTTCTGCCTGTATCACCCTCAGTCTGACGCATGGATGGAGAATCTGACCCAACAGGCTTCCGACACCCTAAGGAGAGTTTCCTCCAGATACGGTGACCCCACTGGAGAGTCCAGAGACATCTAGAACTGTGGAATGTTGGATCAGGAAGTAACCTGGAAATCATCTTGACCAAGCCCCGCTTTATAGATGGGAAGACTGAGGCCCAGAGAGAGGAAAGGAGATTCCCAAGGTCACACAGCAAAATCAAAAGCAGAGTCCAGGCCTCCTGACCTCCAGCCCAGAGCTCTACCCACCGCACCCCCCACCCCATCTTGTATCTGTTTTTAATTCTAACGCCACTGTGGCTCCTACAAATCCATTCGAGTAAAGCTTCGTCTTTTGCCCAAAGGAGAGGAGAGAATGCCTTCCATAATTCTATCATAGAATGCACTGAGTGGTGAGTGGATGAACAAAGTATGGCCCAGCCACACGATGGAATATGATTCAGCTGCGAAAAGGAGCAAAGCACTGACACAGATACAACAAGGATGAACCTCGGAAACATGGTGCTCCGTGAAAGGAGCCAGGCACAAAAGGTCACATATCGTGTGAGTCCATTTATAGGGAATGTCCAAAAGAGGTAAATCCGTGGAGAAGGGAAGCAGACTGGTGGTCAGTAGGGGCTGGGGGAGGGGAAACATCAAGTGACCGCCTCACGGGTGTGAGGTTTCCTTTTGGGGTGATGAAGATGTTCTGGAAGTAGATAGAGGGGGTGGTTCCACAGTGTGCTAAATGCCAACAAACTGGACACTTTAAAATGGTGAGTTTTATGTTATGTGGAATTTACACCAATAAACAAACACATCCCCCAACCTCCTAGACGGTACTGAGCTCCTCCCAGGAGGCCGATATTTCCTTGATGCTATCTTGACGAATTCTTGCAGGGTCCAGTGGGGCTGGTGGTATAGGCGTCGCGATCCTAGTTAACCAGTGAGCCAACTGAGTTGCAAGAGCTTCAGCGATGGGCCCAGGAAGGCTCAGCCACCCAGTGGAGGAGCCGGGATTCGAACTCATGGCCGCTGAGCAGTCTACTCGCATGGGCACCTGCCCTTAGGGAATGCACAGCCAGACACAAACTCTGAAGAGCAGATGACCGTGACAATGGTCTGACAGAGTCTCCAGCTCATCTCTTCTGGGCGCAGACGAGGGATAATTAGCTCCTCCTTGGGAAGTTGGTGCATCTGAGAAGACAGAACATACACAGAATCTTTTAAAAAAAAATAGAAAAAAAAAAGTAGAGTTTCGATTGTCAAAGAAGGAGGCCTGGGCAGGGGAACCCTGTCAGATGCCTCTAATCCTTCCCAAGGGAGCTGGTTCCTTGCAGTGCTTGGCCAAGTGGTTCCTTGCAGAAGTCTTTGGATGAAACAAAATTGAACAGGTTTCATTACTGCAGGCCTTCTCAGAGGCTTTGATTTCCCACTGTGTTCTGCGATTCTCCAAGAGTCCCCTACATAACGTGCAGCACTTCCCAACTTATTCGACTCCAGGGCCTTCTCTCCCAGTCCCCTGACCAGGGATCCCAGGGGCTTGCACTGAGTATCACACATTTGGGGAGACCCTGCATCAGTGGCTGCTGCGGCTCCGACATGAAGGAAATAAGAGATTGTAGGCAGACCGTGATGGGGACAGAGAGCGCCTGGACCCCAGCCAGCCCCTCTGAGTTGTCAGAGCAGATTCCCTTCCCCTGCCAGGTTCTTGCGTTTAGGCTAGTGTGAACTCTGTCTCCAGGAAAAGAGGAGAAGCTGAGTGAAGGGGACGCAAAAGGGGAGGGAGAGAGAGAGAGAAAAAAAAGAGCCAGAGAGAATGGAGGGAAGGAGAGAGAGAGGAGGGGAGGGGAGAGGAGATGAGGAAGGCGGAAGGGACGCGAAGAAAAGGGATGGAGACAAGCAGATAAACAGACGGAGGATGAGAGAGAAGAGCCCCAAGCTGGCAGGGTCCCCTCCAGGCCCGGCATCATCAGCTGCAGGAAAAAAACCCCAGGGCCTCTCAGGAAGAGGCAGGCAGCCACTAAATTAATGAGGTATTACCCACGATGAAGGAAACAATTAGGACGTTTAGCACCAGAGATAAAGCAAACACTTTTTCCATCAAAAAAATATTAAAGCTAATTCAATTGGAAAAGAGGCAACGGGGAGCGGGCCTTGGAAGCCCAGGGAGGGGCGAAGGGCTTGCTGATGAGTGTGAAGAAGAGACAGAGTTCCCCAAACTCAGATTTGTTCGCGAGGAGGACGGGGAGGGGGTGCTTCAGGGGCGCCCCAGCCGGGCTTGAATAAACAAGTCGATGTCAGCCTTTCCTTCGGTAAGTGAGAGGGCGATGGGCAAGCCGCACGTCCCCCAGTCGGCAGACTTGAAATGAGGGATCGATAGGGCAATTTCATTGAGCTAATTAAATCAGAGCTCAGGGGGCTGGTTTCTTTACAGCTCGGGACCAGGGAGCCACTCTGCTGTGCAGGGCAGCGTGGCGCTTGAAGGCCTGGTCCCGTCTCCTGTCCCTGGTTTGGTAGTTGAGGCTCTTCCAGCTTCTACCGTGCTGACTCCTTCTCGCTCCTTCCTCTACCTCCCAAGGCAGCCCGTTCTGCTATTCGGAAACTCTCAGCATCAGACTTTGAATTTGCTGCTTTCTTGTCTCATTTCATTGCTAAGACAACACTCTGCAGTGGCTCCAAGGATGACCACCATCTCACAGATGAAGACATCGAGGATCAGAGAGGTGAAGGAATTTGCTCAAGGTCACACAGCTGGTGAGTGTTCGAATCCGAATCCAGTTTTCCAGGAATCTCAATAAAGAGGTCTTGACCACTGATTCTCAGAAAGTCCAGCCAGTCAGACTTCCAGCAGCTTTAACCCACGAGGGCCATACTCTGGTTCATTCATTCCTTCTACACACATTTATAACTATGAGCCAGGTACCAGGGCTGGTAATGAGAACAAAATGGGGAAAAGGCGGACAGGATCCCTGCCCTCAAACTAGCAGGGGGAGACAGACAAAAACAAGGTAACCAACCAGTAAACAGACACTTACAAAGGGTGCAGGGGCTGCGTGGAGCAAAGGGAGCTGTGACAGAGAGCAAAGGGCTCCTGCAGAGGTGGAGTCCTCAGGGAAGGCTTCTCGGAAGAGGTGGCATTCATAGTGAGGCCCAAAGAATGAGAAGAAGCCAGCCTGATGGGAGGCAGAAGAGGCATTTGGGGAGACCCTGGGGTGAGAATGAGCTCGGAGCTCAAGGGAGCAGAAAGAGCCTGGAGCCTGGTGATGGGGGGGCAGCGGTGGGAGATGAGGAGAGACTGGGGGGCAGGGCCAGATAGTGCAGAAACTCCGGGGTGAGTCTTTGAGTGTGTTGGCTCCTGAGTGTGACGGGCAGTCCTTGGAGGGCTCCAAGCTGGGGAGGGACATGACTCAATTTGTGGTTTTTCATGTTTACTCATCCGCTTTATAGAGGAGGAAACAGACCCAGACATGGCCAGTAATTTTCTCAGAAGAACAATGCGAATTCGTGGCCCGGAGCCCAGGCGTCCTGATGCCCGGCCCAGAGCTCTCTTATCTGGCCACGAGCCTCTCCTGCCAGATGGTACGTGCCACGAGAACCGCTGCCCTGTCTTTCTGATTTGTCAACATATCCCCAGCATTCAGCCTCTGTCGGGTACACGCTAAGTGCCCGCTGAATGTTTGTTGACTGAGTTAATGACATTAAAAGGAGGACTGGAGACAGACTTGACATCTATTGAGCACCTATTGTGTGTAAGGCGCCACGACCGTCACAATGGGACCAGAGTGATGACAGATCCCCTTTCTTTACGAGATTCTTGGCTTTCTCTCCCCCCACTTCCTAACTCACAGCCCCCACTCTGGGTAAGCCAGCCTCTCCCCCAGGTCTCATGTGTCTCACGCATGTGTCCCCTCTCCAACTCTTGTCTTTTGTCCTTGCTGTGCCCCCACCTCACCTATCCTCCTTCTGTCTTTTCAGCTGCCCAAGTTAGTTCAGGCCTTTAAGATCCGCCTCCTCTGTGACTCCCTCCCGTCAGTATTTCTCTGGACTGTCTCTGCACGTGCTATTTATCTATGTCTGTTCCCTCTCAATACTATGTAAGCCCCTCAAGAGCCCTTGCAGTACCGGACCTAAGGGAACGGTTGCATAAATCCTTGCTAAAGTGATTTCTAGGGACCCTGGGCAAGTCGCTCCCATTCTTTGAGACTCTGATTCCATGCCTGAAAGACAAAGAGATCAAATTTTATCAAGGATAGCAAATCCGTGGCACTCATACCATTGCACCCACTCCGTTTGTCAAAGCAGACATTACTAGTGGATCACTGATATGTTTTCCCCACTGCAACTAGAGGTACATTTAGAATCTCTTCCCAATGCAACATTCCAAGTGGCCATTACTAAGAAATGCAAAATTTGTGAGCAAGATGAAACCTATTTGCCGCTCCTTGATGCAATAAATTCTAAGAGATCTTCATATCTGACCTTTGGGGATCTACCACGGGCCTGATGCAAAGAATATGCGATTAGGAGACTGAAACCTAATTTACAGATTATGCAAGCTTGAGTCAGCCCCAGCTTCCATGAATCTCAATCCCCTTTTCTGTCTGGGGCATATCTTGTAAGATGTGATCTGTATATATGCCACAGCTTTTTACCTGTTGTAAGAAGGAAAATCAGATTACCAGGCTTGTTATAATTGTGTGCAAAGTTATTAAGGTCTAGGTGAGGAGGCCTGAGGATTTCTCCTAGCGCTGCAGGAACTTAATTTACTGATTTGGATTTTTTTTTTCAGTCTGTCCAAGACCATGTCCGCTTTCCTTCTGCTCCTCGACGGTGCTGCACTTACACACAGTTGTCCTGTTTAGCTTTTCCCAGCCAGTGTGATCCGACCAGATGCCCTGTTACCCCCGCCCCCTCCCTCGGGGCAGTACTGTAAGCCCCCCGGAGTTCCCCAATGAGTGTGGGTTGGTTGGTTCAGTTGCCTTGGCACAAGGAGAGTGGCTAAGGGAGCCCCAAGCTTCGCTGTTCCCAAACCCACCAGGGGGTGAGACCCCCGAGGGCAGGCCTGACTCAGGCGCAGCTGTGTCCCCAGCACCCAGCGCCGGGGCCAGGAGCCTCACGGACTCTCATTAAGATCCATCGAAGGGATGGATGGAGGGAGAAAAGGCGCTGACACCGTTGAATGCCCCACCCGTGCATTCCGCGCATCGAGCTTCTGTGCACACACTGCTCACGCTCGGACACAGTTATGTGAAAAGAGCAATTAGCAACCTTTTAAGCCTGATTGCCAACTCCTCCATTAATCACTTGCAATTATAAACCCCAAATCTTCAAAACAATTGGTCCCAGATGCCCACTAGAGAGAAACGCTAATAACCTTCCTTCTTCATCTGGAAATCTCTGCTCAGTTGGAGTCTCTGGGTCACCGAGGGGTGGAGAGGGCACGAGTGGCTGAATGGCCTGACATGGGAGCGGCCACCCTGGAGAAGGAGGCAGAAAAGCCACCCTCCAGGGGCCGGAGGACACTCTGGGGGGGGGCTCACCTCATCTTCCCCTGCCTGCTGCTCCCCTGTCACCACCGCCAGCCTGGGCCATATATCTCCCCATGCTTTCACCAAGCCACGCTAATTCCACATTATGAAGACACTCTCTCTAATTACTGCAGCTAATTATCTCCTCTCCGCCACCCCAGTTGAGATGCACGAGAGCAGAGTAGCCCGCAAGGCCTCGGACGTGGCCGGCCGCCTCCAGCCACCGGCCACCACTTTGCCACCACAATGACACCCCGTAGCTGACCCCCATGTTTCCGGGGGAAAGGAGGAGGAGGAGGGGTGAGAGATGGCGGGAGCCTGCTCGCTGCTCAGTCCATCGGAACCCCCTCTCGCCGCCGGTCCCCTGCTGCGGGCAGCAGGCAGTTCAGACCTGAGTGAAGCAGCTAATTAAATCAATATGAGATAATGAACGGCAATTAGAGGTCCGGCTAGGCACATCTTCTCTTGTAAATACTGTTTCTCTCCCAACGGGGAGCTCTTTTTTAATAATCTGTTTGTGTTTCATTTCCAGGAGCCGTAATTCCCCCAAGAAGCACTTGGGGAAAGTGATTTGTTTGTCTGTCTAATCGCCAAAGCATTCAGTTAGACCCGTTTGTTTTGCTGAGAGCCTGCTACTGCTGGAGAGAAGCAATTCGCTTCTCTCCTCTTTTTTTCTAATTTCTGTTTCCTCCCTAAACGTTCTGATGTTGGACCAGACGAGAGAACGCATTTTAGAAATCTAATGAGCTGCTTTCTCTCTCTTCCCCAGCTCCCTCTCTACCAATTTGAAGGATAATCAAACCTAGAGGCCTTAAGAGATCACAGAAGGATTGAAGGAAGCCTGGCAATTCCCCGTCTACAGATGGAAAAACTGAGGCTCAGAGTGGTCATCAATGGCTGACAAGCTAACCACGCTCCCCTTTCCCATTCAAATATGTCATCAATTTCCCCTGGTACCCAGGGAGAGGATTGGGAGGGCGTTATAAGGAACCCTCTGCCTTCAAGGAGCTTACAGATTTATCTGGTGAGACAGGCTAAGGCTCATATCAATTAGAAAGCAATTAAGTGCCTAATTATGTGGCACCAACAAGCTCAAAGAGTTCAGGGAAGGAAAAGCTCCTTTGGGGGATGGAGTGGAAGGAGAGGACGTCAGAGCCATTTGCATCTTAACTCTATCCTATCCTCCATCAAGACCTGTTTTCTGAGCTCTGGACTTTCATATCTTCCTCTGGATTCCCCACGGCCCCACAAGTCAAAATACCCAAAATGGGCAGCATCATACCCACCCCCAGCCCCACCTGTTTCCATTCCTGTGCTCTCCGCTCAGTCAAAGGCCCTCCAGATGCCCCGTTTTGCAGTCTAGAGAACTCGATTCCTTTCCCCTTGTCATCGACACCCAGTTGGTAGACAGGACCTCAATTGTGTTCACTTCGCTCCATCCCACTACCCTGGTCCCAGCCACCAACCCCTGGCACCTGGATTCTTGCAACATTCACTCTACGCCCCTGGATCCAGCCTCCCTTCCTCCCAGTGCAACATCCCCACGGCAACCCAGGGCCCATTCTACGATGCTACCTGGCCAAGTCATTCTCCTGACTAAAACCCCTCTGTGCTTCCCTCGGGATAAAGGTCAAATACTTTACTGTTGACCTCTGGCTATTGCTTACATTTTTAGCCTGGCCCTTTTCCAGCTACACTCTCCCCTCACATACACACATACACACTCCATGTTTCAGCTTTCAGCCTCACAAATAGGCCTTGCCCTTTATGCACTCAGACCTCTGCAAGTGCTTCTTTTTCCACTCAGAACTTCTCCTCAGACTTCCCTCTAAATGTCTGTAGTGGCCAACTCTTATTCTTTCTTTAGGCGTCATCTTAGAGAGAACCTCCTCCAGGAAGCCTTCCTATCCTTCACCTCCCCGGGCAGGGTAATACCTCTTCTCTGGGCTGCCATAGCCACTTTGCCAACACCAATTATACAACTCACCACATTTGTGTGATATTACAATATTGTAATATCTGATCACTTCCTTGTCTGGTCATTTTCCTCTCTGCTCCACTGGCATAAGCACTCCTTGGGGTCAAGGGCATGGTTTATTCTTCATCAGGCCTCCCATTACTTAGGAGCTTAAGAAATACTCACTGAATGTGTGTTGAATTTTAAAAGCTAGAGATAATCTTAATATCCATCTAATCCAACCCCATCACCTTTCAGATAGCAAAGCTGAGCCCTCAGAGAGAGGAAGAGGGTTTCCCAGGGCCATGTGGCAAAATGGCAACAGAAAGAGAGTAGATCCACGTCATGATGACTGCTCTTTCAGCATCCAATCCACCATGTTTATTGGATTTCTATAAAATTTGTATTCATTTGACTAAATATTTATTTAAATATAAATGAATGAGCATATTATTGGACTAACTAAACGCGGAGTGAACATGTGCCTTAGAAATCTGGAGATGGCTAAGATACGGACCCCATCCTCAAGGATCACACAGTCCAGTTTGTAGGGGGATAGTCAGCGACATGACAAGTTACTACCATGCAGCCTAGGAATTGCAGAAATAGACATACAGCGAGCACAGAGGTAGGGTTTATTGGGATTGAAGTGGCTCTAAAGGCTTGCCAGAAGGTGGTGGGCAATATTCATGAAGAAAATAAACCTTTGCAGGCCCATGAGGATGAAACATGACAAACTCCAAGTGAAACTCAGCACTTTGCAATTTACATCTCATTCCCCTTCTTTTGAACAAATGTCATCCTCCACACAATCCCACAGATTACGGAGGGATGAGGCCTTCACCACCAAGACTGCCACATCACCTCCGATTTTCAGGAGAGGGAACAGGGTCACAGAGAGCTAAGTGTTTTACCCAAAGCTACAAGTGAAACATTGTAGGGGAAACATTGCTGAGCACTTTTGAGGAAGAGCAGTGAAAGAGAAAATTTTGGATTGAAAAATCCCTTTTATCAACATAGTTGTCCCTGTTTGTGGAACCCTAGTAGTTTCTGGTCCCCCTAAATGTGCCCTACATAACCACCCTGCTTATCTCCTCAACTGGCCTCCCCCACTGTACAGATGGGGAGACTGAGTCTCAGAAGGATTAAACAACTTGTGCAAGACACGCACCTGGTCAAGACTGAAGCCGTGATTTCATCCAGGTCTTTCTCTACTCTATGCCTGTCTTTTGTGGAGAACACAGCCCTCTTTAAAGATGGCTTGAAATCTGCCAGACACGTGCTCGTGGAGCATCGCTGGAACTCTTGTGGGATTTGGAATAAAAAGTTGGGAGGCAAGTCAGGAATTCAAAGGACCCATTCGTTTTCCAGCCAGAGCCGATGACAAGAGTTATAGGTAGATGAGACTAGACAAGGCTCAGTGCTGTTAGAGGGTTGAAGGTTATTCTTGAACTTGTAGGACGTGTGTCATAACCTGAAGGTTGTATCACGGAGAGGAAATCAGGAGGATTTCTCCGAAGTAGAGGCCGTGGACCAGAGTCACACGTGGGCTCCCCTCCACGATGTGTGAGCGCTGAGGCAGACATTTCAGCACCGCGGACAGCTCCCCGATGCCATGCTCCCTGGCTTTTGGGGAATGAGCAGTTGAGTGGCTGCTCAATCACTTTTTTTAATAAAAGAAAAGAAGTAAGATCTTAATGTGGAATTTCACCCCCAGGGGGTCATAATTTCTCCCTTTGGTTGAGTGACACATGCAACACCAACAACCTTATAGCCCCGGCTCTTCCGTGGAGCTCCATCTAAGGTACTAATTTCCCACAAAGTCCTTGCTTTGGGCTTCCTTTGAGGCACGTCTGTCCCCACAGAGTCTGGAACACCAGATGACCTTTTGAGGAAAGGTGGACCATCAACAGTCTGTCTTCTTGGGATCCAGTTTTTCCAGGGTTCAAGCCAGGCTTTGTTCAAGCTCAGGTCCACGAAAGGCAGATGTGGAGAAAACAGGATCAGCTCTGCCAATTTCCCCATCGGGGAAAGGAAGACGAAGCAGGAGACAAAAATTTAGCCTGCATTAGGAATTGGGGAAAGTTTAAGTCACGACTATGACATTTTTAATATCTACTAGGCATTTTCTACATTTCAAGCACAGTTATAAACATGATCTCATTTAACTTGCCCAACCACCCTGTGAGAAAGGTCTTATTAATCTCATTTTATAAATGAGGAATGTAAAGCTCAAAGAAGGGAATTGACTGGGCATAGGTCACATAGCCATGAATTGACAGAATCTGGCTTAAAACTACAATTGTCTGACTCAAGTCCTTGATGTTTCTACCATACTACCTTGTCTTTGGTGGCCTTCCTTCATCTTTGAGGCAGTAAGACTTGTGACTCTTGACAAGGACACAGAAGCAGGACACCGCTAACCTATCCCGATGGAAGGTGGGGCCATTCGCCCTGGTCCTTGTGGGATCCTGCATGAGTTTTTCTCCTTTCGTTGTTGGTCATGATGCTCATCATGATCAAGCAGATTTCACTCATTTAAAAACATCAAACCTAATTTTCTCAAGACAGCAGAAAGCCCTGGACAGGAAGCCTCTCACCCACAATTCACTGTTGCCAAAATGCCAAATTCACCTCCTCCTCTTTTCTTCTTTCCTGTCTGTAGGATGAGGTCCAGGGTAAATCTGTAAACGTGGCCCTTTGATCACACTTTCCTACCTACAGCAGTAAACCCACCTGCTACCGAATTACTCTCTTCTATTTTCGATTTCTTCCTTCTCCTATCCCTTCAAACCATCATAAGTCACTTTTGACTTGGAAGAAAAACTGCCCAGGTCTGATGTAAAGGAAGAAAATGGGCTTTGGAATCAGGTAGAGAAGGATTCGCATGAATCCTCCATTCCTTCTACCTCTGTGACCCTGGGCAAGTTTCTGAGGTTCATTTATCTCATCTGTAAACTGGAGATGATGCCTACATTTAGCTGCTATAGAAATTAGCAATGATGTATATATAGGTCACAGCAGCTGTGGTAATAATAATATTAACATGAATAATAAAAATAGCAATTACTAACTTATTAAATGCTCACCTTTTACTAGACACTGTTTTAAATGTTTTATAGATAATAATTCTTAAAGTCCTGATAGAAACACCATGTGGTTATACTATAAATACCCCCATTTTTTCAGTTAAGGAAAGTGAGGCACACAGAAGTTAAGTAGTAGGCACTGGATCACTCAACTAGTAATTTTCTGGGCTTGTGCAGAGTACGTGTTCAATAAATAGTAACTCTATACCCCACTTCTCCCTCAGTCTCCAGCATATGCCTCCTTTCTTCCACTGCTAATGATCTAGCTTGTCACCGTGACCACTGGGAGCTCTGCTTCTCTCATCCATAAAGTGGGTATCTTGCCCTAATATCTGGGAAAGCACTGAAGACCCAATGACATAAAACATGCTTAGTAAATATTTGTTGAAAATCGATCTGTATTTTGCTCCACTTCCTTCAACGTCTGGAATTCTAGTTCTGATCTGATCCTACCACAATTGCTCTGCAAATAATAAAATTGCTACATCTAAGAGCCTATTCCAGTTTTCATCCTTAACCTGACAGGTGGCCTTGCCACTACGGACCACTACTCGTAAGACTCTCTCCTTCCTGGCTCCCAGAAGCCTGTCCTTTTCTGTTTTCTCTTTGCCTCTGGGCTCCCTTCCAAATTCCACATGCTAAATGTACCCCTGTCCCCAAGGTTTAGTTCCAACCTCTCCACTTGCTTCTCTCCTGCCTCCAGCCCCTGGCTTCACGGCCTGGTTCTGTGGAGAGGACTCCTATTCCAGTTTGAGTTCCCCCATAAGCAGAGACTCCGAGCCAAAGTTTTGAGTGTCAGTAGTTTATTTGGTGGCCCCAAGAAACAGTGGGAGGGAGCTTGCAGAAGTGAAAGAGGGAAGAGATGACAGCTGATCAAAGGTACAAAACTAAGCCAATACCACTGTGGACAACTAGGTCTTAATCCCATTGGAAAATTCTGGGGTGTAGTATAGAACACGCTATTCCAAATTTTCCCACTTGGGAGCCAGGAGACAGGGGCTATTTATTCACCAACTCCCTGCAATCATTGTTTGAGGGCTGCCCCTGGAGCGTGTTACATTCCAGCGTGCATGCATGCAAGCACAGTAGGCGCCAGCCAACAGCAGTGCCCTGGGATGTTGGAATTCAGCCCAGCCAGATCTACAAAGGTAACACCCCAGGGATGTGGGTAGGGGCACCAACAGTGTCTGCAGCAACTCCCAGATTTGCATCTCCATCTACAGCTCCTCTCCCAAGTTCCAGACCCAAATTCCCAACCCAGAGTGGTCATCTCTGCTGGACCTTCCTGGGCTCCTTAAACCCAGTAAGGCCATACCAAACATCCCACTTCACTATACCCCAAACCAGGAACCCCACCCCTGATGCCATCATTTCAGGCTCACTGTGCATCTTCTCTGTGCCCAGAGTGGAATAATTTTGCCTGTTGTGTATCCTCATCCCAGCACCTTCAGCATATCCCCAAGAGGCACGAAGCCACGAAGGCAAAAGCCATTTTGGGAGAACTCTTTACTACTGGCCCTGCCACCTCCTACCTGCACCCACATCAGTGACTCGCCTCACCTCTTAGAGCTTCTGTTGCATCATCCACAAAATGGGCATTTCCGAATAGGATTTTTTGAGTGTTATGAAACTATGTCTGAAAAAGTGCCTAGTCTAGTTTATAACACACAGTAGGTACTCAATGTTTTATAGCCATGATTGTTCCAATCAGTGATCAAGTTAAATTTCTTTTTTTCCAATGCAATTGCTTATCTCATACTAGCCCCTCTTATTTTGATTTTCTAGCTATTTCAAGAGTTTGCAGGCTTAGCAGAACACGGGATTTCTCCAGTGGCGGCCCCCTAACCTTTCTCCAGGCCCTGACTTCACTCCCCTCCAGTCCTCCTTGAATAACAATGCCAGACTCATCTCCTTGAAATGCCACATTCATATCAGATATCACCAGGGGCTCACAGCCGTCTTCACAGTGACCTTTAACCTCCTTCTCTATCTGTCTCTGCTTTTCTCTGGCGAAATGCCTCATGCTCTCTTCTTTATGTTGATTCACTCGTCAAATATTTATTAAGTCCCTACTATGTACCAGGCACTGTGCTAGGCACTGAGAAAATGTTCATAAGCAAGAAAAAAATGGCATCTACTAGCCTGGAGTCCTCCATCTCGCCTTTATCCACGACGTTCTCCAGCTGCCTACCCCACGACACCATCAAACCCTCTCCAGAGACGCATCTCAGTGTGCCAGGAGCAGGGATGGTCCCAGGGGCAAAGGCCAGGCTAGCCATTTTTGATGGTTGACCTTGCGGCAGTCACTTCCCTCTCTGAGTATCTGTTTCCAAATAATGAGAAGTTCTAGCGGCAAAGGTCGGCGTGGGAACTGAATAACGGCTCCCTAGGGATGCTCGTCCTAACCCCAACCTGTCATGATTTCACCTCACGTGGCAAAGGGGCTTCAGCAATGTGATAAAGTTAAGGGTCTTGAGATGGAGAGGTTATTCCTCAATCTCCCTTCTAAGACGGAAGCAAAGGGGGTCAGAGAGAATAGTGGAATATGTGACAAGGGAAGCAAAGGTTGGAACGATGCTGGGGAAGGGCTGGGCCTCGAGGAGCTGAGAGAGACGGGAGATGAGCACTCCTCTGCACCTGCGGCAGGAACGCAGCCCTGCCGACATCTCCGACCCCCTGAGCTATGAGATGATCAATGCGTGTTGCTTTAAGCCACTACGTTTGTGGTATTTGTTACAGCAGCCATAGGAAACTGGTACAGTCGCTGTGAAGATACAGATGGGTGTGGGGACCTTGACCACCAGAAGGTCACCTCCTCCTTAATGGCCAGACTGAGGCTTTGTCTGGGACCGTCCCTGCTCCCAGGGCACTGAGATGCCGCTCGGAAGAGGATGTGAGGGAGAGCAGACTGTCCGCACAAAATGCCAGGTATGTTGGAAGCCATCAAATGGACTCTGAGGGAGTGAGGACAGGAGGAGCTCAGATTCTCTCTCCTTCTGGAAGCTTCTCTAATCCTCATAGCCCACCATGCTTGCTCCCTCACCTGGGCTTCTGTAGCAGGTGCCATCTGCAAAGCACACGTCTACGAAAGATGCTTACGTATCTTAGCCTGGGGAATTGTTGTCCCTGGGGTTCTGTCATCTCATATGCAATGTGCTTAGTAAGTGAGCATCATGTCCAAAGTGAGGATACAGAGGCCCAAAGAGATAACATGACTTTCCCAAGAGCATGAAAAAGAGCACAACAGAGGGGCCGGCCCGGTGGCATGTTGGTTAAGTTTGTGCCCTCCGCTTCAGTGGCTCGGGGTTCGTGGATTCAAATCCTGGGCGTGGACCTAGACACTGCTCATCAAGCCATACTGGGGGCCTCCCACGTATGAAATAGAGGAAGATGGGCACAGATGTTAGCTCAGGGCCAATTTTCCTCATCAAAAAAAAAAAAGAGAGAGAGAGAGTACAACAAAGCAGGAATGCAAACCCAGTGGTCCTGCCTCCTGGCCAGTGCTGTGTGAATTTCTGGCTGGCCTGGTCTCTGTCTTAATCTGCATCCCCATTCCCAGGGCCACCAGCCCTGGAGAAACCAGCTCCCCAGTTCCATCACTGGGGTCTCCATGGAGGGCCCACCCGCAGTCCCTCTGCCAAGAGACATGACCAGGGGAGAACGCCGGCCGGGGAGAAGCGGTAATTTCCTGTAAGTCCATGACGGGATGAGAAATGATGCAGGGATGAAATATGTCCACGCCATGCTCAGCTTGGATGCAAGCCCAGGAGACGTGGCGTGCCGGGACGGGGCTGAGGTATGTGGACGGGTAAGGGGAGAGGGTGGAAGGCTGGTGGGGGCAGGGCAGGCAGCAGAGAAGGTTGGGGGAGTGGGGAAATCCTCCAAGTCCCCAGGGCATCTGAAAGTAAGATCCGATGTCTCTGCAGTGTGTAGGAGAGAGCCCTGGCCTCCGCTCTCGCTCTGGCAGGCTGGGACTGAGCATGTCTCTGCCACTGTCGCATCCCCAGGGCCTAGGATGGTGCCTGATTCAACGTATGCGCTCAAAAACTTCAGGTTGAATGGATAACTGAGAGTCAGGAGACCTAGAGTCCTACAATCCACGCTCTGGGTATCTTAGAAGGCACTTCCTCTCTCTGAGCCTCTGTTTTGCCCTCTGCAAATCCACCTGCCAGGCAATCAGTTTAAAAATGGTCAAGCATGCATTAGTTGAACTTAAGCACTTAGTCTCCAGAGTCAGACAGCCTTGTGCTCAAATCCCCTCTCCATCCCCTTCCAAAAATGGAAAATTCTTACACAAAATGTGCCTCTGTAAGAATCATTAACATGTCGGCTACCAGTTGACTATATCAGTCATTTACACTTTAGTATGAATGAAGGGTCAGTACACAGGTTTTTGGCAGGAACTGAAGGGAATTGCTATTTGTTGAGTGTTTACTATGTGCCATGCACTCTTCCAAGTACTTTGCATGTAAAAATTTATTTGGTTTTCACAACAACCATCTGAAGTTCAAAGCAGGGAAGGATATAACACAAAACCACACAGCTGGTTAAATAGCCAAGTCAGAATTTATCGAAGTCTGCCCGAGTCTAGACTTGGGACTCTTAATGCTGCATTACTGGTTCAGATGAAAATCGCCTGCATGCTATGAAAATTAGCGTGGAATTCATCCTGCAGTCCAGCACTTCTCAAACTTTTCTGTGCACAGGAACCCGATTCCTGAATTGGCAGGTCTGGGTGGGGTCCGAGAGTCCACATTTCTAACCAGCTCCCTGCGGTGGTTGAAGCTGCAGATCCATGTTGAGGGAGCGAAGTCCCAGGCAATGGGATTGCACCGGCGGTTTTTAAGCTGGGATATGATATGGGCAGATCAGGCCTGTAGGAGCTTGTCCGACTGCTGTGTGGAGGGAGGATCAGAGACGATGAGGCTGGAGGTGGGTGTTTACGCCCTGAGGTTCCTTCAAGCTCAAACACCTCATGATTTGATTCTCAGAGACGTGCTAAGCCTCTTAGGGAAACTTAGAGAATGTAAAAATGTAGGCATCTTCCAGCTCCACCCCCTCCCCAGGCCAAAAAAAGAATACCAGCTTTGAGGCAGCTTCTGCTTAAAAATGATGCTCTGAGCAGCCACTCAGTATTCCAGGGACCGCGCTGGATTCAATACATCAAAGGTTGAAGGATCATATAGCCCCATTAGCTGCAAAGTTTAATTTCCCTTCGGGGCTGGTGGTTACAATGAAACTACGGTAGCAATTACAACTTCCCCTTCTCTGACAACCTGCTCAGATCAATAACGGCTGCCGCGCTGGGATCAGCCTCATTCGTCAGGAGACTCTGAGCCACCCAAGGCCCCTCGCTGCCCACCACCCAGCCTCCTCGGGGGGTGATGAGCGAGAAGGCATGGGGACCCCCGCCGAGATGCTGCGTCTCCCTCCCTGATTTTGCAGAGGGGGAGCCTGAGGCCAGGAGAGCGAGAAACCTCATTAATTAATTAATCCACCACACAGCTAATCACGTGTCAACCCTCCTAGGCCTTGGGGGCACAGTTGTGAAGAGGGAAATGTGGTCCTTGCCTTCATGGGAGACCGAGGTAAACTGGCAAACAGATACCTTAAGACTGGGAGATATGCCTCTTTAGCGGAGTGGTCAAGGATGGGGAGATGAGGACCCTGGAGCAGGGCCTAGAGGAAGCGAAGGAGTGAGCCCCTTGAAGATCTGGAGAAGGACGTTCCAGGAAGCGGGGGCTACAAATGCAAAGACAATGAGGTGGGAACAACTCAAGGAGCAAGGAGCAGAGGGAAATGGGCATAGAGATTAATGAGCGAGCTGGAGAGAGGTCGAAGATCACTCCAGGAGTATGGCGGGGGCTCAACTTCGGATGTCATCCTGGGCACAAGGAGGTCCAGGGAGGGCTTCTGGAAGGGAATGGCTTACGTGAGGTCACACGTGGAGTCCAGGGTCTAATTGAGCTGGAACCAACCCTTCCTGAAGCCCACAGTCAGGGCTCTCTTGCCTCACACCGTGCAGGGGTCTGTTTTGCAGGAACATCAGCCAAACTGCAAGGTGCTCTGGTCATTGACTCGTAGTCGGACATTTAGAGTCATCGGTTACTGCCCCCAGCGTCCAGATGGGCAAACGGAGATCCAGACCCCACTGGGTCTTCAGGACATGAACTGGAGCCTTTGGACTCCATATTCCCTGGGGCTTAGTGTGGCTGTTGTTTTCTAAGGCTGCCCATCCCCTCATCAGACCCTCACAGCAAGCCTGGGGTGCCAGGGTCTGGGGTGAACGTTTCGCTCTGACTAACGAAGAAACCAGGGGCCAGGGCAGATGCAGGGGCTTTGCGACCCACCTCAAGGCTGGCCTCTATCAGTCCTCTGTCTCCCAGCTCTGCCTCTCCTTCCAGTCCACACCCAGCTGCAGCCCGGCCTCCCGCCTCCTTCTGGCAAACGCCCGAGTCGTCTGTGTCAAGATTTCTCTGAGCCTGGAACCAGCTTCCTCCCTCTTCTCCTCATCTGTGCCCTCTTTTCATTCTTTTTTTTTCCCCAATACTGCCATTCTTCCGGTGATTTATTAATAGGACCATTATTAAACTCCTACTCCAGGCCAGGCAATGGGAAACCGATGGACACAAAAGAGATGGGGGAGGAAAGGCAAGGAGGCTGGATTTCAAATCAAATGATGTTCAACTTGTTCCAGGCATTGGTCCCCCAGGGCTCGACTAGCCATCCTTTCCCGCATCTACACCTTCAGCCTGGCTTTCTGGCGGTCTCCCGAGGGCAGGCTGCCAGTGCCAGTCTTTGTGGCAGCGCCCAGCAGGGTGTCAGAGCACAGGCTCTGGGGCAGCATTACCAGGTATAACTCCCAGCTCTGCCACGTACCAGCTGGATGACCTTGGCAAGTGACTTAACCTCTCTGAGCATCTGTGTCTTCACCTGAAAACTGAGGATGAGCGTAGAGTCTCTCCCGTGGTGTTTCTGTAAGACCCAGCAGCACAGTGTGGTGAAGTTGCCTGCACACAGGATGGCCTCAACTACGGCAAACTGTCGTTCTCTGTTGCTGAGAAATCTTACTCTCTGATTGCCCTGGGCGACCCATGTCATCTCTTCTGAGTTTCGGCGTCCCCTCTTGTACGTCCTCATGGTACAAAAGTCTCGGTGGAGCACAGTGGCCAGAAACAAGGGCAGCTCCACCCCCGACAAGGCTTGGGAGGGAGGTGGCGGATAGGGGAGATAAAAGGTGGCCCCCTGCTCAGCTGGTCCTGGACCAACAGAGCTCTCTGTTGGCAAGATGGATGGAATCCGAGAGTCAGCCCAGCAGGGGATTCTGGGGGGAGTACAGGGACCGGGCAGAGGGATTAGGCAGGGCACGTACCACACTGACAGCCCAGGTGGTTATGATAAGACAGGAATGGAGCCATTCTCTGGCCGTGAAATATGGCCCCCGGCCAATGTAAACGCCTTGGAAGAATTAATGCACAGAACAGAACGCTGATCTGCAGCTCGAGTACCAGGTGGAGGCATGTGTGGGAGAAAGGCAGGGTCTGCGCGTGGATTCCCGCCACCCTCCAAGTTCCCGAGAAACTGAGGGCACGGCCCCTCCTCCCTGGAGGAAAGAGCCGCTCAAGCAGAGAAACGGAAGCGAGAAGAGCTTTCCTGTCCTTGTGCAGCTCAGTGGGGAGGATGTGGCATGGGAACCGACCGTGTACTTCACACGTCACCTCAAACGATCGTCACCCCAGTTCAGAGGGAGGCTGAATCTGTCCATTGTGCCGATGGGAAAGTTGAGGCTCTGGGAACAGAAATAATGATGTTACATAGCAGAATGGAATTTGTGCTCAAGTTTTTCTCCCCTCCAATACTCCTCTAAAGAGAGACTAAGAAAGAAGGGACATCAGGGTCTATGTGACTTGCCCGCCCGCTCCAAGGTGGGAATCCTGCCACCAGGCATCTTCTGCGAAGCATTCATACACTTCCGCTGAACACATGGAGGGGTGGCTAGAGCACGTCCTCCAGCACAACCCTCAGACTCCTGAAGACAGACCCCTGCCTAGTCCTGGTGGCCCTTGTCTATTTATTTATCAAGTATTTATGGAGAGAGAAGAAGGAGGAAGTGAAGCTTGGTGGAAGAGGTATATTCTTGATCAAATGAGGTCATTTGGCTGAATAAGAGGACCCAGAAAAGCAAGTACAAGAACCGCTCCCAGAGTGTGGGATCAGGTTTACAGCCCCTTTTTAGCTGAGTGAAAGTGGATGCTTCCCTTCACTTCTTTGAACCCCACTTTCTTCCCCTTAGAGTGGGGATAAAATATCACCTCACAAGATGATTGCAATATCCACAGAGGAATGGAGAAACATGCTTCAATGTACCCATGCAATGGAATACTACTGGGCAATCAAAAAGAATGAACTATCCATGCATTCGTCAATGGGCAAGAATCAGAAGCACTGTGCAAAATGAGAGAAGCCAAGGACAAAAGGCCACATGCTGTGTGGTTCCGATATGTGACATTCTGGAACAGGCATAAATTTAACCAGTCCTTGCTGGAAGCTGAGGCTAGGAGGAGGGGATCGACTGCAACATGGTCTGAGGGATTTAGGGGGAGAAAAAAATGTTCTCTATCTCAGTAGTGTTGGTAGTTACACTCCTGTATACATTTGCCAGAGTTCATCAAACTGTACTCTTTAAAAAGGGTAAATTTTATTATATGTGAATCATACCTCAATAAGCTGGACTTTTAAAAACAACTGTGGGGATCTGGTAAATACATGACGCATGCAAACATTCAGTAGGTGTTGATTCCTTCTATCCCACAATGATGGTCAAATACATAGAGCTGGGTTGCTATATTCCACTCAACCAGTAGGTGTTGCAAACAGACTGCCTGCCATTTTCTAGCGCGACAGTCCCCTCCATTCACACATTTGGCGTTCACTCAGATAAATCTACACTCAAATTGTAATTTTAAAGATTTCTCTTGAAAGTAAGGGCTATCTGCCTGCCTCTGAGAGACGGACTGTAGATGGTAAGCTTGGTCCTCTCCTGCATCCCGATGAGTGATGTCATGGACTTGGTCCCATTCCAGACCCAAAGCAGTGGAGGTGAGACCCAGGATGGAGCTGGGCAGCGTGTGACATCTGAAGTCCTTTTGTGGCTGCCCACACCGGGCCCGGCTGGAACATTCCTTGAGATCTTCCAGCCCACAGCCAAATCCAGCTCCCTGGAACGCGGAGGCCTGGCCAGGCCTACGCCTGTCAGCAGCAGCAAACTTTGAGGTTAGGTGGACATGCGCTGCCCCCCCCCCCAGTCCCTCGCGGCTGTGCCTCTTCCAATAACAATATTTTCTCTGCTCCCTCTGAAGAGAAAGTCATGTGTTAAATGGAAGATTTGCTTGAGTGAGTCACTGGGAACGTAAGTGAAATCATATTAAGGAAGTAATATTTATTAGATCCATAAAGCAACCCACACACACGATGTGCTGGGGCCAGATGGGAGGCCCAGATGTGCAGGGAGCCAAATCAAGCCTGTCAAAAGGGGGCCTGGGCTTGTGAGTTAAAGCCCTTCAGCCAGGGAGGAAATGGAGGTGGATTCGGTCAGCAGTGGGGCCCTCTGGCAACCTCGGAGATGGGGGATGTCAGAGGAAGGGAAAGGATGTCAGGGGTTCCCCTGCCATGGCGGTGACTGCTGAGATGGCCAGGATAACGCAGGGGAGAAGGGGCCGGACGGCCAAAGATGAAAGAGGCCAGGTTTGATTTGCAGGATGCATAGTAAGAACAGGGAGGGTTAGGGGAGAAGGCAAGGAAGAAAGGAAGGGAAGGGGAGACAGAAGGAAGAGGACTACTGGGGACAGCTGACCACGTCATTGCTTGTTTGAGGATGCTGAGCCAATGGGACAGGCAGGGGTTGAAATCCAATTCATGCGGTACTTCGAAGCTGTGTATCTTGGCAGGAGGATGTTCTACCCGGAGGAAGAGCCTTTTACTAGTTTGTGCCGAGGTCCCAAATGGGTGAGCTATAGTCTCAGATGGAGGGATGAAAGTAAGGGAGAGGAAGGGAGTGGAGGAGAAGAAAATGCTCAGCACCTCTGATCGTTCTGCTCGGCACCTTGCTAGATCGCCCACCTAGCTCATGTTAACATATTCTTCTCCCCAGCTGCATCCTCCTTGGTCCAGGCCATTCCACTTAAACTTCAAAGCCCAGTCATTACCAGCTCCAGGAAGCCTTTCAGGTTGTCCACATACATCTCCCAGAGGGAGCTCCTGATTCCTGCTGAGCAACCTGATGAGAAACCTGAGGCTTAATCTGCAAGAGGAGTCAGCCCAGAGCACGGCTGAGATGTCCTCACTGCTATGGGTACCAGTGGCCCATTTGACGGCATCTCTCTCTCCATCCATGGGAGTCATGAGTGCGAGGAATTGAATGTTCTCCTTTTATTACTCTTTAAATTCTTGTTGTTGATAAAGACCACAGTGGTGGCAATTCCGACACTGCTGGGTACGTGTGCAGGCAGCGCAACCGTAAAGAGTGACCTGGACAATGTACAATAAACATCTGTTATTCTTGACCATCCAACATTCATTTCCCTGTTTTCTGGGGACGGGGTGCTTATTTTCCTTTAGGGACCCACCCTTCCTCCATTCTCGGTCCATGGGACTCTGGTTTCCCTGATCCCTCTCCCTGGTTCCAGAGGGAAGTCCTCTTTCTCCAGGTCATAGTGACTGGTTTGGGAGTGGGCACACGACCCAAGCCCTCCTATGAGAGCTGATCCTGTGACTTTAGCTGCAACTCTCAGGAAAGAGACTCCCTGGGAATGGGGAGAAAATAATTCAAATAGAGTTGCGGCTACTGGTGGCCATCTCACCACCACCGAGAGAAATTCCTCCCTCAAGAATAGATCCAGCTCAGAGACGAAGACAGATACTCTTGATATCGTTTGAGCACCTAGAACCAGCAATACCTGAAGCTTTTACCCTTTTTTCACATACCTTTATTCATATACCCGTTCTAGATCAAGACAGTTTCATGTGGATTCCTGACGTTAGTCACTGAAAGAGCCCCGATCAATAAGCAACGTTCCCCAAATCTAGTTCTTGGTTAACCATCACTGAAATGCAGAAAAATGGGGCTCTGAACTGGAAGTTAATAGACGTGAGATTTTACTCTCATTCTTAGAGTAAGCAAGCTAGGACACTCATTTCCCCTCACTAGGCCTAGTTTTCTCTTATGTAAAATAAATGTTGTCTTTTGTTTGGTTAAAGTTTTCTCTTAATAAAATATTTTCTTTAAACTTTTGTGCAGAACAGTGACTTCCTTGGGTGGTTAAGAGAGCCACGTTGCCATGGACATATCTCCTATCCCTCAGCCTCTCTCTACAGTCTCCGGACTACCTCCAAGTGTGCACACCCAAATCTTCCCCGTCCTGTAGCAGGCAGTGCTTCAAAGGATGGGTGTCCAAGAAACAGACAGCCCCTGCACTTTGCACCGGGCAGACGGCGCCTCAAATCCCCGGGGACTCGCTCACTGGCATGAGAAATAGGACAAGTTCCATCGCTTCTCTGAATCCAGGCTCCCTCATTGTAAGATGGGGATCATTATCTTTATCTGCAGAGCTAGAGAATGTACTAAATGCTTTCCGTATCTCCCCACCTCTAATCTTCACGACAGCCTCATGAGTGAAGTCCTATAATTATTTCCATTTTACAGGAGAGAAAACCCAGGCTCTGAGAGGTTAAGGCTCACACCTAAAGTCAAGTCCTGAACTAAGATTTGAATTCAGGTCTCTGTGATCCCAGAGCTCAAACAGTAGTAGGTACCAGCACTGTGCATGTATAGAGTAAGACACAACCCAACACACAGCTGTCACTCCAAGGAGTAGAGACGAAGCTGCTACGGTCCAACAGCACTTCTTGCAATAATGAAAATGTGTTAGTGACATCCTGTCCAATACGGTGGCCCACATGTCACTCTTAAGACTGAGGAACTGAGTTTTAGATTTTATTTCATTTTAGCTAGTTTAAACTTAAAGATCCACATGTGGCTGGCAGCTAGTACATTGGACCGCGTGAGACCAGACACGCTGCTCCCTGAAGGGAAGATGGAATATGTTTGTAAAATAAATATATCTAGAGTGAGACTGACTGTGTTCAAATCCCGTTTGGCCATTTACTGGCTTTTGGACCTTAGACAAGTGATTTCAATTTATAGTGACAAAAATTCCCACCTCATAGGATAGTCACGACATTCACTCACATATTCATTCGACAGTACTGAGCAGCCCCCACATCCGGGGCTCTGTGCTAGATGTTGGGCACATGGTGATGAACAGGACAGAAAAGAACCCAGCCCTCAAAAAATGTCCAACCTCGGGATGCGTGTCTGTAAATGTACGTAGCACACATGAGCAGGGAGCACAGTGTCTGGCGCACAACACACGCTCGAGAGAAGGACGCTGATTCCAAGAAGCAGACGTCCTAAAGTGATACAGTGTTATATGTCAATTATATCTCAATAAACCTGGGGGGAAAGAGTCTAAAAAGAAAAAAAAAGTAGAAGAAGCAGACGTCTTCTAGAAGAAACTTGGCAATGTCTCCAGAGCATTTTGTGTTCACTGGAGAAACTTGAGCGGGTTATGCAAATGGGCCTGTTGAATAAAGAATATTCGTAGGTAAAATCATTATGCAGAACGGTTTCCCCTCTGCATAAGGTGGCAAAAATTATCTCCCCGGTGCCAATTATGTGCTTGTTAGCACTGACATTCTCAGAGTCATTACACCGAATGGGTGCCGTTTATGTAAGATCTGCACTGGGTTCTATTGTAATTTTTTTCTCTGTTTACAACTCGGTATAATAAATGTCACTTTTTCAAATGTTAAGGTATTTGGTATTTAATCTAACATTAAGGCTTGGAATATGTTTGCCCCTAAAAGGCTCTCATACCCAAACCCCCTCAGGTGGCACGAAATGGAACAGATATTCGGGAAAGCCTGATGAGGGTTGAGTTCAGGAGACGAGACTTCCATTTCTGACTGCGTCCTTGAACATGGAGCTTCCAGTCTCCGAGCCTAATTGCCCCGTGTGCGATGCGACGTGGTGAGACAGAGGAATTGCTAAAGTCCCTTTGCCGGCCTGATTTCCTGTAACCGTGTTGAGATGCTCGCCTTTTTTTGTTGTTAATTAAAACCATACCAATAGTCTATTTTAAAAATACAAATGGAGGAAAATTAAGAATGTAGAGATAAATTAGATATGCAGATAGATAGATGATATCACAGTCTGTGGGGAAATGAACTATTGAGTAAATGGTATTGAAAAAACGGAGTCACTCGACGCAGAAGAAATAAAGATGGAGTCATACCTCACACCGTATACAAATAAAGTTCAGGTAGATTAAATACTGAAACATGAAAAGCAAAACTAGAAAGCAAATAGAGGAAAAGAGGAGAATAATTTTGTGACTTTCAATGGGAGGGGATAGGACTTCTCGAACATATCCAAATGTTAGAGATTATGACAGTGGTAAAGGATGGAATTCATTATATGGAAATTAAAGATGCCTGTTCCATGGACACCGTGGAGAACGTTAGCCCAGGGCTAATGAAACAAAACAAGATATTTGCAAAGAATAACCATCTAGAAAGCACAGAGATCAACAAATCAGAAAAAAAAAAACCCAGAGAAGTTCAATAGTGAAACGGGCAAAATATATTAAATAATTCACAGAAAGAGAAATAAAATTACTAGTAAGTATGTAAAGATGTGTTCAAAATTAGCAGCGATGAGTGACATGGAGATGAAAATAACCATGAAGTGGCACATTAGCCCCACTTGACTGGCAAAAGTCAAAGAGGACAGTGCCACGTCTCGGCAAAAATGTGGTGCAAGAGGAATTCCCATGTGCAGCTGGAGGGAGTGTGGACCATGCAGCTGTCTGAGAGCAGTCTGGTCAGACTTAGCGGAATTAAGTGTGCAGATAGCGAAGAGCTCAGCAAACCCGTCCTTGGTGATGCAGCTCAGAGAAGTTCTTACTGGGGCCACAAGAAGATGCACACGAGGGTGTTCATGGCATTCTTGTTCCGCTGACACAAAGTTGCCGTGTTCCTTCCCTGGAGAGCTGAGCTCCACACGGTGGGAGGGAAACTGGGAAATACTCCTCAACCGTCAGAGGAAAGGAGCCGGGTCTTTACGCAACGGCCAGGGCGGATCTCAACAACGATGCTGAGCAAGAAGCGTAAGAGACAGAAAGAGAACGAGAAACCATTTCTGTACCTGACAAAAGCACACGCACCATACACTTTCAAAGATACAAATATACACGAATGGCCGGGTCGTGGGTTGGAGGGCGCACATGCTAGGAGGAGTGCTAATGTGGGTCAGAGGACAGGCATTGGGGTGAAAGACGGAGTGGGGTCATTTCAAGCAAGAGTCCTCACACAGAAAGTCCACCCCACACTGTGCACCTAGCCCCCTCTCTGAAAAAACCATGTATTCATTTGTTACACTCCCAGGCGCTAGGCTAAAGGAGATGATATAGCGACTAGACGTAGATTGAGCATATCTCATGTGCGTGTCATTTAATATAGATAATTTAATCCTCACAACAAACCAATAATATAGGCATCCCTATTAGACTTTACAGATGAGGAAACTGAGGCCGAGTTAGGGAAAATGATTGTTCAAGCCCAGCCAGCTCAGAAGTGGCTGAGATGAGATTGAAGCCTGTCTTTCCGGCAGCAAAGGCAGTGCCATGGGAACCACTCCATTCCATTAGGGCCGCGTTCATGCAGCTCCCAGCTTGCTCCCTCCCAAGAGGCGCTTCAGCTCCATTCAGAAGTGGGCAGATCTGTATACGTACCTGTGTTCTCCATAACTCTTGAATCCAACCTCTCCCCACCCCTGTAGCCAACACCCCTCCCCTCAGCTTGGCCAAGCAACATCGTCTCTCGCCTGGAAAGGCTATCGCAGCTTCCTCACCAGCCATTTCCACGCTTCCCCTTCAAGTCCCTCTGCCACGTTTTAATTCCATAATTTAATCTAATCATGAGCCTCCCCTGCTCTGCACCCTCCCATGGCTCCCTACTGCCCTCAGAACAAAAGCCGCTCACCTTGCCATAGCCTGCAAGCTTCCAGTATGACCCAGCCCTTCCATCCTCCCCAACACTCTCCACCATGCAGTTTACGCTCAGCACATGTCCAGGTGCTCACGGTTGCACGCACACACCACGCTGCTTCTCACCTATGTGTCTCTGTGTACGGCGTCACTTCTGCCTGGAATGTCCCCCAGCTCATCCCCAACAGAATGCCCAGCTTGATACTCATCTATCAAGGCCTTGCTTTGGTACCACCTCCTAAAGAAAGCTTTCCCGGCCCAGCATCACTCATATCCGGGGCTGGGGCACGTGCCCTGATGTTCCATCTTCACAGCGACCCACAGAGGTTGGCTTATTCTGATCATTAGGCCCATCTGTAGATATGAAAACTGAGACAAAGGCACGTGCCCCAAGACGCGGTTCTAACTGAGGTCTCCGTCACCCCAGGGCCCCAGCTCTTATAGAGGATGCTCCCCAACAGGGATTGAGACACAGGAGGGGGAAGATGCTGCCACTAGGCGCCATCCTGGTCTGTAAGAGCAGAAAGGAGAAAACAGGAGGAGAAGCATGAGCACACAGATCTGGGATGCAGCAGCCACTGGCCACGGAGTTGACCCAATATGGACAGGACCAAGAGCAGCGATTCACCTACGTCAGGCAGTCTGAGCATTAGCAGCGTGGATCACAGCCCAGGTGGACCCCAGGACTCGAACGTTTCCCCCGCACTCCCAGTGCTTCTGTGGAGAAGCCATTTGAGGGGCTCCTTGCCCAGAGAGGAACAAGCATTGAGCCAGGATGCGGGTGCCAGAGAAGGGTCTCATAGAAGCAAGACTAGGACCCAGAAAGAAACAAACTCTGCCTCTCCCTGAGGAGTCACCCTCATCTTTTACTTTTCATCTCACTTTTTCTGATGAAAAGGACAGCCTTCAAAGGCTAGGCTGCAGGAAAAGCTGAAACACAGAACAAGGGACATATAAGGTATGGAAATGCTGCTGGTCAAATCCAGCAGGTTTAATTCCTGGGTCTGACTCAGCCATCAGAGCTGTGTGACCTTGGGTGGAACAGACGTCATCTCTGGGCTTCAGCTTCTGCTTCCGTATGATGGGCAGGAGGTGGGCAGATAATTCATTTATTCCTCCATTCAACAAGTCTTTGTTGAATTCTCCACTAGGTTCTGGAGACCAAGCAATGGCCAAGACAAGGACGCTGCTCTCAAGGTGTTTACAACCTGGAGGGAGATGTAGACGTCAGCTAAAAAAAATCAATACCCAAGTGGAGGGAGCATGGGGGAGCAGCGTAGGGGCTGAAGCTGGCAGGTGACACAGAGCCAGAAGTTGGAGGATTTTGTTCCTAAAGCTTGTGAAGTCCTGCCACATGTCACCCCTGTACCTTCTTTGTCCCTTAATTAATGAAAGAAGCATCATTCAATGGCCAAACCCCTGATTTCCAGGGCCAGACGCTGGCCCTCCCCAAGCTCTGCATTCAAGATGGCGCCTCCCATTCCCTGAGCCTTCCAACCCACACCGCCCTTGCCCCCATCTCCGCCTCACTGCATCCTGGCTCCTGCGACACCCACTTTCCCCCATTTTTCTCTCTGCACTTCTTGCCTTTCATTTCTGACCAAACTTCAGATGACGGGAACACTGATAAATTAATGATTGTAATTAATAAAAATTGACTCTATGCTAATAAATTATTATGAAATGGCCTGTCAGGTTTTTTAATGAAATGCAAAAAGCTGCAGTAATGAGATGAGTGTGTGCACTTTTTCAGCCGAGACATGAGGAAATACATCCACGGGGTACTCAGGGTACTAGAAGGAAAGAATCCTGCGGAAGAAAAGCGGAGTCAGAGTAATGCTCAGAGGGGATAGAAAGAATTACTGTCGTGTGAGTCCTACTGTGTTAGACACTTAGTCTGTGTTGTTTTATACTATCTTATGAGTCCCACGAGGTAGATACTATTATTACTCTTGCTTTTACAGATGGGAAAACTGAGGCCCAGAGAGAGGAAGGAATTACCCTAGGTCACACAGCAATTATGTTATAGAGCTTGGATCAAGCCTGGATATCTTGGGTTCCAGAACCATCCCCAAGCTCTTAATCACTCAATTGTACCACCTTTTGAAAACTCAGGATTTGGAAGCAAGGGACCCGTGTTCAAAGTCTGATTTAGTCGTTTGACATTGTGGCCTGGAGTAGGTTGCTTAACCTCTCTGAGTCTCTGTTTATCCATCTGTATAATGGAGAGAGCAATACGTCTTTACCTGCTTTTGTGCGTGCACCCAGAAGAATGAAATGAGATGATGTATATGAACACGTGTAGCCCTAAGATCCTTCTTCTCTTCTTCCAAGAGTTTGGCATAAGAAGTTCTGTCTGTGAGCAGGGAAAGCTTTGCCGTAAAAGGGTCCAATGTCAGGGCGAGGAGGCATGGCGGCATCTTCCTTCATGCCCCATCCCAGCTCTATGGAGTGTTTAATATTACAAGGTTGTCCCAGTTCTTTGTAAACTATAGCCATGAAATGTAAAACAACTGATTTTTACAACAGAATTGTTTAACCCTGCGCCAATTAAAAGTACCTGTTATTAAAAAAGGTAATTACGCTGTAATTAGTTTGACACAAGACATTAAGCAGATTATTATCAAAGCCAGGGAAATAGTAACTTCAAAGCAATTTCCCCTCTTGAAAGAGACATTTACATGCCGCCATTGGAACACGATCCTCACTCGAGGCACTTTTTAATGCAGGGGAATTTGGTTCCTAAGTCTTCCGAGCAGCTTGGAGCTTTATGGCAGAGAAAGCCCGCATTACAAATGAACTCGGGTGGCTGCACTGCAGAAATTCTGCCCCAAAAATCCACATCTTGGGTCAGGGACTGGCTGGCCGGCATCCAGCCTGGGCTCGAGCAAATATGGGCAGAAGCTACTGACGAGACCAGGAGACAGGCTAAAGAGAAGGCACTCGGGCGCCCCGCTTGAGTCTTTCACTGCTCTCTCCTTGCTTCCCCAAAACAAATCTGTGAGTCAGGGATCACGACACCTCATTTGTGAGGGAGAGAAAACAGATTACTGGCCACCAGTGTGGGAAGCAAGGAGGGGGCCAAGTGTTATGCATCTTCATAATCCAAAACGTACGTCAAATCAAGTCACTCATTTCTCCTTTGCGATCTTTCAGGAGTTTGTCCTTCCGGAAGACTCTGATCCTCTCTCTCACCGTCTCCCTGTGTTCTCCCTTTCGTGCCCCTTCCCCATCGCGGCTCTCTCACCTGTCCAGTTTCTGAGGGAGGCAGGACAAGAGGCACCGATGCACAAGAATGCCAAGGAGCAGCTCAGCCCTCCAGGCGCGGATGTTTCAGGACCAAGGTCAGCGACAGTGGTACTCACCCCCTTTCTCCATCCTCAGCAATAAACTCCACCAGCTGACTAAGTCCCATCTCTGCCACTTACCAGCTGTGTGACCTTGGAGGAGGTAGGTAACCTCTCTGAGCCTTAGGTTGCTCTCTTACAAAATGGGATAATAAAAGCACCTAATTTTAAGAGCTATTGTGAAGAATTCATGTCAGATGCTCAGCAGAGAGTCTGGCACATTCTAAGTTCCCAAGAAACGAGAACTATTATTATTATTAATCTTTGTCTCCTGACTTCTGACCTATGTGCTCCCATTAGCCCACAGGGCTGTGATTTCTAAGAGACAGCAAAATACAGCTATAAATGTAAGGCGGGCAAAGGGGCAAAACCAGATGGTTCAAGAAGTAAACTAGATCCTGCCCCTCCCACAGCTACACAAATACTGTTTTCTTTTTAGCCAGAAACATGCAAATTTCCTTTTCTCTGGATAGCCTTGCAATATCAGCATTACTTGTGACATTTGTTGAAAATTTACACTTTACCAACCACTACACGAAGCATTTTATATCAATTGCAGTGCTCAAAATTCTCAACCACTCTATGAGGCAGATAATATCATATAACACAAACTTTATCTATTTTTTGGATGAGGAAACTGAGGCTCAGAGA
This sequence comes from Equus asinus, assembly GCF_041296235.1. Taxonomy (NCBI): domain Eukaryota; kingdom Metazoa; phylum Chordata; class Mammalia; order Perissodactyla; family Equidae; genus Equus; species Equus asinus. Next base: position 89,752,329 of record NC_091797.1, on the reverse strand, counting down.
GGGGGGATAACACAAATTGCCACCCAGCTGGTAAGTGGCAGAGCAAGGATTCGAACCCAGGTCTCTCTGGCACCTAGCCCGTACCCAAGATGCCTTTCTGTTCTCTCGTATCGTAGTCTGGTGGAAAAGAGAGACAAGTAATTAGCAGCTATTTGAAGATGCCAGGTACTCAGGAAATATGTGTGCTCGCCACTCTCCTCCTTGGTACTCAGTTTCCCCATCTTTCAATTCAGGGGTTTGGGCCGGTCTTCTCTAGGAGCTCATTGATTCAGAGGATGCTGCCGGAAGAGCATCCCGGCTCCTGGGGCCTCCCCTCTCACTGGCTGTCACCCTGAGGCCCCACCTGTGTTCTCAGGGCCCAAACCCAAGCCTCTGGTCTCCCCTCAAAGGCTCTGGAATCTGGGAAGAGCTAGAGAAGCTGTTCTCTGCAGTGGGGCCTCAAGCCCATCCTGCCGTTGCCATGACAACAATGCCGGCATCAATCTTCTTCAAGCCCCTTACCAGCTCTGCCTCTCTCCCTCTCCTGTCACGTCTGTGCCTGCCGGGTGCCCCTGCAGTAAGATTCGGGGACAAAGTGTGTGTGCTGTGATGGGGCAGGAGGAAGAAGCAGAAAGAGGAGAAAGAAGGTTCAAGACTGACATGGCTCAGACTCAGTAGGGGGCTGGGAAGGGTCCTGGGTCCCCCACCGACCTCAGCAAACCCCATTTCTTCTTCTCTCCATTTGTCTCTCTGATCACATCATTCATATCAGGGATGAGGCTAAGCTTTTTACATCCATTACCCCCGTTAGAGTCCAGCTTAGGTACAACCTCCGACTGGAAGTCCAAGATCATCTGTCCGTCAGTAAGAGGCAGAATCAGGACCTGAACCCAGTCTGCCTGATTCCTGGTGTAGGACTCTTTCTTCTAGTCCCATTAAGAGAAGCCAAACAGAGGGCTGGGTCAGCAGGCCCAGGGGTCATTCCACCTGCGGCATTAATAGAAAAGAACACATATTGTTGGCCAGGGGCTGTGCTAAATGCTTAATGTAAATTAACTCAATTTTCAACACACTACAACATAGGCATGATTATTAAACCCATTTCTCAAATGAAGAAATAAGGGCCTGTATTAGTTTCTTGTTGCTGCTGTGACAAATTACACATACATAGCTGCTTAAAACCACACAAACTCATTATATTACAGTTCTAGAGATCAGAAGTCTGAAATGGGTTACACTGGGATAACCTGAAGGCATCAGTGGGGCTATCTTCCATCTGGAGACTCAGGGGAATCCACTTCCCTGCCGTTTTTGGCCTCCAGAGGCTGCCTCCTTCCTTGGCTTAAAGGCCCTTCCTCCATCTTCAAGGCCAGCAGTGTCAGGCTGAGCCCTTCTCAAGCTGCCGTCTGTCTGGTCCCTTCCACATTTAAGGACTCTTGCGATTCCTTTGGAGCCACCCATGTAATCCAGGATAGTCTCTCCATTTGAAGGTCGGTGGGTTTGCAGCCTTAGTTCCATCTGCAACCTTCATTCTTCTTTGTCATTTAATGTAATTCAGTCCCAGGTGCACAGGGTGGTGGAGAGCAGTTTCCTGTTCTCAATGGAGGTCAGTGATGATGGAGGTCAGGAAGCTAGGCAGCCACGCCAGCAGTCAGAGGTGGCGTGGGGATTGGGGTAACTGCCTGCTTCTGCTGAGGGGCAGAGGGAAATAGACTGTGGGGTAAAATGCCCACACCTTCCCCACCCAGCAGCATCTCTGATGTCCCCATTCTGCGAACTCCCTGTTCCTGCCATTGAAATTTGCCCCGACCCCCAGTACAATGGGGTCCCTCATGCCCCGTGGCTTTGCCGATGCTGCTCCTGCCTCCATGACTTTCCCACTTTCTCTGAGTGATGAACTCCAGCTTATCCTCCAAGGCTCCTCTGGGAACGTAAGCGAGACGTGGCTCCTTTTGACCTCACCCTTCCCTTCTCTCTCACTTCCGAGATGGGTGATCATCAAGAAAGATATTTCAAACAACACATCGTCCAGCTGGGTGAGGAATCGCTATCATTACATTAGAAATTTCCGCTGTGATTCTAAAGAAACAGAACTTTCTTTGAACGTAATTTTTGAGCCAGCATCCACTCTAGACTCAGAAAATGTAAGTTACCTACTGCCTGACAAAGACACGTACAATCGATTCCTGTCTCAGAAAGTTCCTAAAATTAGAGCCAACGTTGTGTTAACCGCCACAGTTAAAAATCAAAATGATGGATTCCTCCTAGGAAACCAATCCTAAAATGTTTCCTGTCCTGGCAGTCAGAGAACTCACTCTCAATTTGTACCGTTATGATCCTTGTCATCGCTTTTCACAATCATGTTGTGACAACCCTCGTCTTGGAAGAGAGAGGAGGATCGCTGACCTCACTCAGAGTCACTTCCTGTCTTGGCCCCAAGACCTGTAGATGCTTGCTGCGCGGTGACAGCCAATCACTGTGGAGCTGGGCTGAGGCTCCCGCGTTGAAGACAGGCCGTCAGCAGAGGGAGGACCACAGCTCTGATGAGTGGACATAGAAGACCTTGTCCCCGCACTTCTATTTTCTGTTTTCTCTCTGGCCCATCAGGATTTCATCGAAAAGAACAAAGAAATCTTTGATGACTCTGCTGTTTAGAGTAATCAGAATGCCAAGGAGACACATTTAGTGGCCACTTCCACTCAGAGCTGAGTTAATTCTGAGAACTGGAAAGCTGCAAAAAAAAAAAAGTAGAGCGCCCTTCATTTCAACAGTGGAAAACCTGAAATAAATATCGGAACTTCCATTCCTTCTGTATAGACAGCGTTCTCCGCAGAACGCTGTCCCCCAGCCTGGTTTTGAGTCCTGACACCTCCACTTACTACCCAACACGTGGCTTTGGGCAAATCCCTTCCTTTCTCCAGGTCTCAGCTTTCTTCTCCCAAAAGAGGGAGAATAACAGCAATTCCTGCGTAAGGAGGTTGGGACGATCAGGAAGATGAGTGCAAGGCTTACCACATAGGAATCCCCCAGCGAATGTTTCCTTCGTGGCCAAGGTGGGACACGGGGAGTTGTACCTGTCCCACCTCCTCCCCCACAGCACGCAGCCAGCACCAGCTCCCCTGGCGGACAGGAGGAAACAAAAGGCAGAGAGGGCCAGTCCCTAGAAGTCAGTGACGTTCCCTGAGTTTTGCTTTCTGCCATGCTGCCAACCAGCTGTGTGACCTTGAGAAAACTGTTTAACCTCTCTGAGACTCATTTGTCGGTAATGTGTGCAAATAAATCTACACCACCCCAGAGAGTGACGAGGATCAAATGCTTTGGCATGCCAAAAGATGTTGAGAACCAGCACAGCCTCCACCCTGAAGAAGTCATGAGTGACCAATAATGACGTCATGGTGTCATGTACCGCCTTCCAGAAGTTTCTTAAAAGAGAATTCAAACAGGGCACTTTGAACTTCCTAAAGGAATGCATATGTCGTGGTCAGATTTGGGCTGCATAGCAGGTGGGAGAGAGGCATACCAGAGGGCAGGAATTCAGCATCTCTTTTATCCCATGAGGTTTTTGCCCACCTCCTCTTCCTTGTGGTCACTTTGGGCCTGGCCCCAAGTCAGCTCCAGCCTCTTCCTAAGTTCCCCTTGGACGTCAGCATCACCCATATTCACAGTGAGGTTGGCCCTGGCCGAACGCTAGAGTCAACTGGAGGCAGAGGGCTTCATACCAAATACCAAAGCTCAGTTCTTAATCTTCCCCCAGATTCTTGAATAGGTCTGGGGCCATGGTTCTCAATTTGGGGTGATTTTGCCACCCAGGAACCATTTTCGGTTGTCACAAGACTAGCTCATGGCCACTGGCATCTTCAGAGCACAGGCCAGGGACGCTGCTCAACACCCCACGATGCACGCGACAGTCCCCACCACAAAGAGCGAACCAGCCTAATACGTCAGCAGTGGTCTGGAGAAACCCCGGTCTGGTGTGCGGCCCCGCTGGTGATATGATCTCTTCAGGTGAGTCAAATGAGAGCCTCTGGGTTAATCAAACGCACAGCAATTAGCTCTGGGGAGTAAGTCTTTAAGATGAAGCCTCCACAATCAGCCAGCTGTTATTAAATCATCAATAGCTGTGGCCAAATTAGACCCAGAGTTAAGAGCACTTCACGCATTGACTTATCCATTCCCGCTATGGCGACCAACCGTGACGTTTCTCCCAGACAAAGGGAATTCCCAGAATCAGGATCTTCCAGTTTTAAGACTGGGACAGTCCCGGGAACACTGAGACAGGCCGGTCCCCCTCGTTTCTGCCTCTCTCTTGTTTCCTCCGTCATCTATCCATTATTCATCGTGCTTGCACAATGCAGCAGGCCTATACAAACCCTTTAGCCCCATTAGCCCGTGCAATGCTCAGAACCCTAAGGGGAGATGTTAAGATCATTTTGCAGGAATCCAGGGGTTATGTTACTTGACCACAGAGGTCACTCAGACACTTAGGTGTTAGAGTCAGGACTCGAACCCAGGTCTATGAGCTCCGTGGTCCTCCCCACTAGACCACGCTGTCTATCTCTTTCAGGGAGCGGCTTGATTCCCAGGACAGAGGCTCAGGGATGCTCACCCGCACCCCGCAGGAAGGCCACCTCTGGGTTCTGCAGAACCTCTGCTGTTCCCATTGATCCCATCCCACTGTTTTTTATCTCCGGGTGGGGGCCCAATCAATTAAAAAGAAAAGAACAAGGGCCCTGGAGACAACCTTCAGCCACAGCGAATGAACAAAGGCTGCTCAGAGCGACTGCAATGCTGCGGACTCTGCAGGTGAAGAAAGACGAAAGCAAGCCATCTGGGTGCTCCATCAGGCTCTCCGCATCTCGTGTCTGGATCCCCTAAAGGCCTGGGGATGAGCTCCACAGGACAGACAAGGAAACTGAGGCCAGAGAGTGAACGCCGTGGCCATCCGCCCAGCGAGTGGTGACTCTGGCGGGAGAACCCACGCCTGCTGGCTCTGTTGCCCCTGCTTCCAGCAGTTTATTCCACGCCGTGTGGGGAAGCCTGACTTCTTGTTGATTTAACAGCCCAGCGTGGGCAAAGCGCCCCTCACAAATCCCAGAAGAGTGTCTCTGGGAGGTGTTCATGTTGTGCAAACAGCATTACAAGTGTTCTGGGCTTTCCGGCACCACTTCAACTATTGAAGAGGCCCATTAAAGAATTTCGAGAGAACAGGCTGCCTTACGTGCAGCAGGAACCAAGTTCAGGACGGCTGGTGTGATAACAGGCCTGCCACGGCCCTGGCACTCCAGGTGGCCGTGCGCCCCACTTGCGTGCACGCCCGTGTGCAGGCACCCGCCATCCTCTGCAGACCTCACCTCCCCCCCCACACACGCACCCGCTGAGGTGTGAACCCTGCAGTGCCCCGTGCATCTCTATGAAATAATATTTTATTAAATAAACAAACTAGAGCCATTCCCGTAGATTTATGAACAGTTTCTCAAGTCTCACTTGTTCGACCCACCGCGGATTTACGACCCTGCATTAACCTCGTGAGCGCTCAGAACGTTTACTAAGATAACGCTGGCAGGCGGGGGAGGGGATTTTTACAGCCAAGTCATAATTACGAGACGCAGGAGCACCTGGGAGCCTGTTTGTCGGTTGTGCCGGGTGCATGGTCAAGGTGGGTTTGCACATTCCATGCAGGTTTCACTGACGAGATCAATCCCTCGGCTGCAGGCTGGTTTTGCCTCCCCGGCTCCTCCGGAGTCTGGTTTCTACTTTCAGAGACGGTGTCATCAGCGTGATCGGGCAGCCACCTCAGAAAGCGCAGATGGACGGCTGCCCAGGGGACGCTCCATTCAAACTTGCCCCACCTCGCCAGAGAGTGGGCCCCTAAGTACTTCCTTAGAACCTGGAGGGAGGCCATACCCCGGACGCAGGTCAGTCCCCTGGGGTGTGACATCCCTTCCCCCTCAGAGAACCAGTGATGGGCAGTTGTGGCTCTTTCTTGCAATCGGTTTGGCACAGTGGAACAGGTGAAATACATCTCCTCCAGCATCCAATGCATGACAGCACAGGATGCTGAAGGGACACTGGGAGAGAGGGGGTCTTGCGGAATAGTCAGGAAATATTGAGGGGATAAACAATAAAGAAGTATTAGTAATAAGAACTTCAAACATCCAGCGGCATACAGGAACCAACGGGGGTGAGGGGTTTAAAACTACAGGTGCCCAGACCCAAACAATTAAACAGGACCTTCAAGGGGTGCAGATGGGCTCGTGTGTTACAAACGCCCCAGCGGTGCTGATGCACAGAACGGCTTTAGGCCAGCGCACTGTCCCTACAAAGAGCTGGCCTCTGATCACGGATGACCTCACCGGCTGCTCCAAGGTGGTCCGCAAATCAGCGGCATCGCCTCATCCGGGAGCTGGTTGGAAATGCAAACTCTCAGGCCCCGCCCCCAACTCGCTGTATCAGAACCCCAGCTTTTCAACCAGATCTTCCATGATTCCCGTGAGCATTCAAGTCTGAGACGCGCTGCCAGGTGGCGTCTGAACCTCACAAGTGCCACCTCCCCCCAGAGGAGGTGGAAGAGCCACCCTTGGGCTACCCTGTTTCACAGGGGAAGAAACTGAGGCTCAGAGAGTTTTAGCCACCAGCCTGAGCTTACACAGAGCCAGGACCAGAAGCCGCTCCCCCACTCCCTGCTGTCCTTCAGCATCTCACTCTGCCACACAGCCCCTGACAGGGGACATCCGGGCACCGTGGCAGGTGCTTGTGGGCTGGAAATGAGAGCTGGAAGAGAGGCGCCCTGGGGCAGGGGCTCTGTGAGCGGTTGTCAATTAGTCGCCGGGCCGACTGCAACTGGCAGAGCGGGGCCACCTCCCCGCCACCCTGTCGGCCGCCTCTGCCCCTTTACCTTCCCCTCCCAGAGCCTCCTTGAGACTTGAAACTCAAACAAGAGGGTATGAATAATGGAGTGCAATCGCTCCTCTCGTCTCCCCCGATCCTCAGAGAGGGAGCCAGGCTCCTTGTCTGCCTCATTAGCGGCCGTTCAACCATTTGATTTCGGTAACAATGAGCGCGCCTTCCCCGGAATTTTCATACCTATTTGCGTCACCAGAGTCAACACTGAATTTTTGAATCCACATGAAATTTTAATGGGGCGATCTGCATACTGCAAGCTCTCTCTGCTTCACCGGTCGCCCCGGCCTGAGTCCCGACAGGCCAGGAGAGGGGCTGAGGACAAGGCTAGTCACACAGAAGTGGGGGGGAGCCTCCTGGACCCCTAGCTTGGAACCTGGTGTGGCAGGGGGCCATAGGGAGGCCCCCAAGGGTGGAGAAGTTCCTTCCAGCTAATCTCCCTACACTCAAGGTGAGCAGCTTCCAAGTTCAGGGTAAGGGGTAAGAAGCCCACTCTGGAGCCTGTAAACTTACCATTTCCAGGCTGTGTGACCTAGCATAAGTTGCTTGACCACTCTGAGCTTCAGTTTGCTCACCTGTAAAATGGGGATTATAAGAGAAAGTTGTTGCCAGGATTAAATGAGGTAGTCCGTGCATATCCCTTAGGACAGTGCCTGGCACATGATAGGCATGCAATGCTTAATACACATTATAATTAATAGTATTATTATTATTCTTTTCCTCCATCTTTTGCCCTACACACATGACTGGAACTGCATAGTTTGCAAAACATGGTCATATTGGGGTTTTTTTTCATCTGCTCTTGGGTTTGGTAGCAGACAAAACTGAGTTGATCCCAGCTTCACTGCTTACAAACTTATCTAACTTCCAGGAAGTGACTTCACCTCCCTGACCCTCCGTTTCTCGACCACGAATTGGGGAGAATAAACCCCACCTTGTAGGACTATTATCAGGATTCGATAGGAAAACATGTAAGATGCTCACCATCAGGCCTCACACGGAGCTGGTGCCACACGCAGGATGCCAGGCCCCATTTTTTTTTCACATGTTAGCATCTCTAAATTCAGGGTACCTCCTGCCATGGTGATAGCATCTTAGATCCGATGAAACATAATGATATTATTTCAATCGAGGGTATTTGTGGAGCACTCGCTCGTGTGCCAGGCCTGTGCTAAAAGCTGCCTGGAAGCTGGCTTGTGGTCCTTGCAATAACCCAGAGGGCCAGGTGTTAGTCCCAAATATGCTTTGAAGATGGAGATTGGAGCCCAGAGAGGTGATGCGGCCCCCCTGGGTCCCTCAGCTGGGGAGGGGAGCCAGGTTCACCTTACTAAGCTGCTGTTCCCCAGAACTGTGGTCTGCCAGCTCAGTCTCATCCTGTCTGGATTGCTGAGGAGATGGAAGGCCAGGGAGATGGTGCAATTCGCCCAGAGCAGCATGAACAGTGGCAGAGCTGGGATGGGAATCCAAGTCCAGGGGATCACGAGTGCTGAGCTCTTTCTGCTAGGACCACACCACGCCAGGCAGACAGATGGGGCAGCCCCTTACTGACCAGCTCCAGTGTGGTCCAGGAAAACCTTGCCAGAGCCTGGAGACCTGCTTCTAATGCCCAGGTGTCTTGCAAGTCGCTCTGCATCTCTGAGCCTCACTTTTTCACCTGTAAAATGGAGGCAACAATCCCAACCTCTCAAAGGGTTGTGAAGATTAAACGGAGCAGTGGGTAGAAATGGGTTCTGCAAGCTCCAGGAAGCCCTCAAAATGTGGGTGGTGAGTGAGGACAGAGAAAGGCAAGGGGCCCCGAGAGATGGAGGGAGCTGTGGGACAGGGGCTCTGGGCTGGAAAGAGCAGTGGAGGGTTTTGCTCCCTTTCACAAACTGACCTCCTTCCTGTGAGGGGTCCCAGCATGGAGGTGCCCCCCCCCCCGCCCCACCTGACACAGAGACGGGAGAGAAATGACACACAGCCCCCACCCCACCCCCTGGCGCCCAGTATTTCTCACCGGGTGTAATGAAATGGAAGGAATTTCTGCTGAGAATGGTGATTACTAACCTGCCAAGATGAGTGAGAAAAATCAATTCAGAGAGTGCGGGAAGGTAGAGACTCAGCTTGGGGGGGAAGCAGAGGAGAGAGGAGAGGGCGGGAGGGAGAGACGGAGGAGAGTGACCTGGAGGGGGAAGAGAGAGAGAGAGAGGAGCCACAAGTCCCATCCAGCGAGGACAGACTTCAAGGGGATTTATCCTCAATGCTCTCTCGTCATTTCTCTCTTCAGTGATCAGAAAAGAGGACTGAGGAAGTGGGCTGGAGAGGCGAACGCGTCCTCTACGCAGAGGTTCAGCAGGTGGGGGCGGGACCAAGGGTCTGCGTTTGTAACCAGCTCCTGAGGTGCTCATGCCACTTCTCTGGGGACCAGACTTGGCTGAAGATAGAAACGGTCAACCTGACAATGTGTGAATTTATACCATGAATCTTCCCCAGGTAGCTACGATACGTTTGCAAATGGTGAGCCTAACGGTTACCCAACCCACAGTGGGCCTCATTGGATGTGAGTTGGGTGAAGCCTTTAGTAATTAATTGTTTTATTAAGGTGAAATTCACATAGCATAAAATTAACCATTTTAAAGTGTCTAATTCGGTGGCACTTACGTGACGATGTTGCCAAATCATCATCTCTATCTGGTTCCAAAACATTTCCATCATCCCAAAAAGAAACCTAATACCCATTAAGTAGTCACTTCTCCACCCTTCCTTTCCCCGGACCCTGGCAATCACTGATCTTTCTGTTGCTGTGGGTTTCCTTATTCTGGATATTTATAGAAATGGGATCATACAATATGAGACCATTCATGTTCAGCTTCTTTCACTTCACATCAGATAAGTACTTGTGCATGAGTGTTCATAGCAGTGTCATTCACAAGATCCAAAAAGTGGAAACAGCCCAACTGTCCATCAATGGATGAATGGATGAACAAATGTCGTCTGTCCATACAATGGAATATTATTCAGCCATAAAAAGGAAAGGAGTAGCAATACATGCTGTAGTGTGGGTGAACCTTGAAAACATTATGCTATACAATTAATTTTTAAATGATGTTTCTTGCCTTCGTGGCTATAATCATGCTCCTCAATGACCCAACTCAAGTGTCACCACTTCCTGCTCCAAAGAAACATTGACTGGCGTCCACCATGGGTGGGATGCTGGACACATCAGGGTTGAAGGTCAGTCAGACCAAGATGGGCACTTGGCTCCTTATGGACTTGCCCTATGACCTTAGGCGAGTCCCTTCGCTTATCCAAGCCTCGGATTTTTCATCTGCAAAATGGGATTCAAGATTTCTCACAATGGGGTTGGCAGAAGAACCCCATTAGGCCAGGGGGAGATCTCCGGGTAAGCTGCATCACTGTCACTGTGGGTTGAACAAAGGGGACCCTCAGAATTTTCCACAAACCATGGAGCTTGGGAGGTGGGACACAGATGGTGGAAAGAGAATCAGCAACACAAGTAGAACACTGATAGTAACGGAGAATCACAGGAAATGGCTGCTGTCACAGAACATCCAAAGCTTTGCCCATGGCCCACCAGGCACGACTGACTCGACACTGTCCCCCTCTCAGACTTTGGCTGGACCCTACGGCTCATCGAGCCCAACTCCCTCCTTTCATAGACGAAGAATAAGAGACCCAAGGAAGAGAAGCACTTTGCCCAGAGTCTCACTGAGAACCATCCTTTCAATTGTTGCTGACCTCCAGTTAAGACAGTAGATTGAACACAACCCCATAATATATTTCCATTCATAAAACCCAATAAAACTACAATAAGGAAATTTTTTCAAGGCATAAACATGTAAGGACAGGGCGCATTGAGGAAAAGACGACAGCCATAAGGCTTAGAATCCAAAGCAGGTGGACGAAGGTAATTGACTTAGCAGTTACCACCCAGCTGAATCCTAAGCCAGCAGAGAGGATGCTGAGGATGCTGAGGATGCTGATTGGCACCTACTTGTTACATCATCCAATATCTTTCATTTCTCACTTCTCCACACAGGTTCAGGAGAAGATGAATGAGACTCCTCAGACCATGCCCTCAAGAAGCACATGATCTTTTGGGGGCAACAGAGAAGGAAAGTAGAAAAAGCACCATGAAGACTCTTTCAATAAAGGTAGATATGTAAGCGACAGGAGAGTTCCCAAAGAGGGAGCCGTCAGCTCTCTTTGGGGGGAGCATGGGGTAAAGTTGGAAAGAATAGAGGAATTTGAGCTGGTTACTGAAGAATGACCGAGAAGACACAGAGCAGAGGGGTCCTTCCAGCTGCGGGATCAGTGCATGCAAAGGCAAGAAGGCAAGAACAGGAAACTTCCAGAGAAGTCATCGCAAGTCACTCAGAGAAGAGGAGACCAGAGACATCCTCAGGTGCCGGATGTTGAAGGGGTGATAAGCTAGAACTCCAGGGTTCTATGGAGAGGCTGAAAGGTTTTTATCAGTGGAGTGAGAAGATTCCAAAAGATCACTCTTATGGAAGAGGGGAGTCATAACAGTTCCCATGGGTCTCAAATTCCCTTTCCCCATCCTGTCTTCCACAAGCTCTCATTGAGTGCCTACTGTGTGCACAGCCCCGTGCTGGGTGCCCCTGGGACCGGGGACCAGCATCCACACAGGAGAGCATGATGTCACCAGCTGAGCAGCACTCACTGGCCCCTTCTTCGTCTGCCACCTCCTGTCGCTTAGGAAGACTTCCCGCCGAGAGTCAAATGTGGGCCTGCCGACTGCCACACTCGCATAAAAGTCTCTGAAAAAAAAAATGGATTATATTCATTCTCTTAACCTCACCCCAACCCGGACATAAATCGTCTCTATTTATAACGCTTCTGGCATTTTGTGCATTTTGCTGAGTGACATAAAATGACGATAAATTTAGGCCCCACCAGCAGAAAAGTACCTAAAATGCCACATGTCACTAATATTGACAGGTTCTAAAAGTAAAACTTGGCAATGATTCAGGTGACATAAATTAAAATAAAAATATATACTTTGTCCTTGAGAGACAACCAGCTAAAATTAAACCTCGGTGTGGGCGGGATGTCCAAGAACGTGAGCGAGAGGAACGACGGAGGTACCTGATTAAGAACAGAGTCCCAGACGGGGACGCCAGGAAGGACTCGAAGAAAACACAGGCCAGGCCCTGGATAGAAGGAAAAAAAGGAAAAGGACTATTCTTAAAGCCGCGCTCTCCCCTGCAGTAGCCAGTACCCACAGGTGGCTGGTCACACTTAAATTTAAAGTAATGCAGTTAAATACATGGCTATTCAAATTAAGTGTAAATGCAATTAAAATTCAGTCACACTAGCCACTGTTCAAGTGCTCAGAAGCCACACAAGACTCGTGGCTGCTGTGTTGGACGGCAGATCTGGAACGTCATTGTGGAAAGTTCTAGTAGATGCTGTCTTAAAGCAAGAAGCTTCCCTGAGCTCTGCAGGGCCAGAGACCCCTGTGAATTTCCTCCTCTCCTTCTCTCTCTTTCCCTCCTTTGCTGGCTCGCCCTCTCTCTCTCTCCCTCACTGTCTCTCTCTCACTCCGGCAATCTGTCTGCCTGCCCCCCCTCACTGTCTCTCTGCCCTTCTCTCTGCTTCTCTCTTCTCCTTCCCTTCCCTTTCACATATTTCTCTAGAGCATAAATAAATTGGATTCAGAAGACCGATCAGGATCTGGAAACCAGAGCTCAAAGTCCTGCTGACCCCTTACCAGCTGTGAGAGCTCAGGTGAGCGAGGACGGCACATCGTTCTCTAAGCCGCTAATGATGGGGAGAGGAAGGCCCACTGTGCGTGGCTGGGAATGCCATCACCTGCTGAGTGGCACATAGTGGGTGCTCTGTCAGAGGCAACTGTTGCGTTCCTTCTCCTTGATCACGTGCCTTCAGAGGCCTGCAGGAATCTACCAGATAGATTGCAGCCTCTTCAGCTCAGAATTCAACTGACCACTTTTTCCCTCTTTCACCTCTGGCTCCAGCCCCCTCCACCCCTTTCCCCATTCCAGATGCTCCCTGCCTTTTCTGACCTCCCCGCCTTCGCACATGCCATTTGCCCAGCCTGGGCTGCCCTTTCCTCTCCTGTCTGCCTTTTAGCATCCTATTCTCAGGGGAGGGTCCAGCTCAGAGACCACTACGCCCTCCTGGGTGCCCTCTCCTTGTCCGCAGAGGCCCCTAACCCAGGGCCGGTTGAGGATAATGGGGAGAAAGCACAATGATGGAGAACCCCAGAGAAATTAAAGGGCCGGTGCGGCTCACTTCAGGCAGGCTGGAACCTGGTCTCTATCTCCGGCCGAGATGACATACCTTATTCATCCAGTCAGCGTTCACTGGGCAGCTAGTGTGTGTACGCCCCTGTCCAGCAGCATACAGAGATGTGTCCAGCAGATCCCTCTCCTGGAGGTGTCACAGCCTGATGGGGAAAGACACCCTCCCCGGAGCGAGTACCACGCTTCCTGACCAGTTCTGTGCACACGAGACGGGGCTTTCAATCCACTAGGGGAGGGCGCAGAGATGCAGGCAAATGCCCCAAGAGCAGAGCATCTGCAACAGGGAGGCAGGGGGCTGCCCCAAAGAGGCTGGTCTTTGTCGGACGGACAGACGTTCCAAGACAGGTGACAGCAGGAGCTGAGGCCTGTGAGAGCCCCCCAGCAAGTTCGCGGACCCAAGAGTCATGCCGTGGGACTGAGCTGAGGTGGGAAGAGGGGACAAGAGGGAAGATGAGGTCAGGAAGGGGCCACATCACATAGGCTGAGGGGTCGCATGGCTGGCTGAGGAGTTGAGACTTCATTCTAAGCTAGTCACGGAGAGGTTTTAACCAAGGGAGAGCTCTGAGCATAGAGACACTCTAGAAGTCTCTCTGACTGCCCTGGGGAGGCTGGTTGGTGTGGGGCAGTGCCGGGCTGGGAAAGAACGGAGGCTGCTGCCGGGTGGGCAATGGAGGAGACAGAGCAGGGCAGGATGGAGGCAAGGGGGAGTCCCCATCCCGGCCTCGCCCTTCCCCCTTCAAGCGCCTCTGGCATCTAACCGCCTCCCCCTCCCGCCAGCCCAGCAGCCTTCTGGCTGCACAATTTGTGAAGAACATTATGTAAATAGGCTTTATGCAAATCCAGCCTCTCTCCCTGCGCTCACTGGACTCCTGAACCCTAATTAACTTGCCAAAGCCTAATGTTGCCTTCCCCTCTACACCAGCCCAGCCCCCCACCCCGCTCCCCCAACCCCAGAAATCCATCTTCAGAGGCAGGCGCTCTAATCGGCCCCTCATTTGGATGTGCGGGCTGTCGCCCACACCCTTAGCCCGCAGGAGAAGACGGCATCTCAGCCCGTTGACACTTCTGCTTCCAATGCAGCTCCAAAATAAATGCCTCTTTTTTTCCCCCTCCTGCTTTCGTTTTGCCTGCTTCGAGGACCAGAAAGAGCTCTGGGGGAGAGTTGATGCAATTTCTCATTATCTTCAAGGTTTTCTTCTACGTCCTTACATACCTCTCCCCTCCCCATCACGCGAAGTCAGGGGTCCACTACCCTCTCCTCCACCTCTCTCAAAGACGCACTCCGCAAAGGATCAGGGGTGGGTTGTTTTGGAAATCAGATCAGCAAGGATTCATTCTGGTCCTGTTCCGTGCAAAGCACAGTTTGTGAACTAACCCCGAAACATATGTTTTTGACCTAGAAACAATCTCAGGAGCATCTCTTCCAGCCGCCTTGGTTTGAACGATGGTGGAACCTAGGTTTAGTGAGAGCAATGACAAATCCAGGGTCACAAGGCAGAGGTGGTCTCGAATCCAGCCTCCTTGCCCCCAAGACTGGCTTCCTTCCTCCTCGCCTACCGAGTAGGACATCCCTTGCGTCCCATACAGCCTGGCCTGAAGGAGCCCTTCTTGACAGCCTTGTGTGTGCTCACTTTCAAGGGCAGAACAAAGCAAAATAAAGGCTTTCCCAGGAAACAGGAAGAATTGTATTGTCTGCCGGTTCCTGCTGCTGCAGGAAATGCCCTGGATGCAGCCCCAAAGGCAGAAATGGGTGGGGGGACTGGGGTTGTTAGTGCCCCTGGAGCTCTGGAGGGCAAAGCAGGTACAGGGTTTAACGCCCAGTGTTATAAAGGGGTTTTTGAAAGTTGCAGCAATGCAGGAAATTTACTAGAGTTTGGTCTGACGGTATCGAGCGGGAACGAGCAGGATGAGTCATCATTTATTCAAACATCATCCCTTCAGGGAATATTTCTTGTCAATAGCGCCTGGCCCAGAGTGGATCCCAGAGAACATTTCTGCCTGCAGAGCCTGGTAGCCCACTGTCAGGGCGACAGGAGACCAAGATCATCATATGCAAACAGCCGTCTGACACTCGTCTTTCCCGCTGGCCAAGCCTCCCTCCTTCCACCCCCAGCATCTGTGCACATGAATTTAAAAAGGGTCCCCATTTGGAAATCCCAAAAATCATCTTGTCCCTTCATTTTCATTTCTGAAAAGGAGTGAGATCTGCTTGTGTTTCATCCTGAGAGGCAGTTTATCACAGAAGGGAGGTTTGGAGTCGCACACACAGGGCTCAAATCCTACGACCTTGGGGAAGGCGTAGCTTTCAAAGGCTTTGTGTTCTCATCCATGCACAGGGTACCCTAACAGTGCCTCCTCAAGGGGGAGCTGGTGATCAAATGGGGAAATGGATAAACGTAGAGAATATCACCTTCTCTCTGAGACAGCAGCCTGTTCACAGACCCTCTGTTGAAACCATCATCGATTTCTCATTGGTGCTTCCAAAACAAAAATAGGAAACCGGAATTCTTATAAGATGTTTATGATTAGAATTTTATTACATCAGAGATTTCAGCGCAGAAGATTCTAGAAAACACTTTGGTCAAGTCACATCCCCTCTTTGAGCCTCCATTGCCGCAGCTGTAAAATGGGAATAATAAATCAGCTACCTCACGGGGTTATCAGAAGGAATTAACTAGAAAAGTCTTAGGACTGTGTGAGTCGCATAGCTGGGGCTCAGCGAATCCTGAACAAAGAAGATAGACATAGCAGCACGCAGTCATACTCAGGGAGAGGGAATCTCCTTAATCAATTAATTAACTAAAAATTAATTACTCAGGGTGCCCATTAAGAAAATGACTTTTTCTCAGACTTAAGGAAGATGATTTTAAATAGAAATATTGGGTTATGTTCTTTCTTCTATTTGGAAAGAAAACACAATGAAATTGTCTCTTTTTTATCTCCCCAAAGCCCCAGCACATAGTGCTATATCTTAGTTGTAGGTCCTTCTGGGTCTTCTGCGTGGCACGCCGCCACGGCATGGCTTGATGAGCGTGTAGGTGTGTGCTCTGGATCCAAACCTGCAAACCCTGGACTGCCGAAGTGGAACGTGTGAACTTAACCACTAAGTCACAGGGCCGGCCCCTAAAACTACCTTAAAGACTGTGGAAATTAAATGTTTGCTTATTCCAGTAGAACAGAGATCACTATTCCTGAGAATCAGACTTGCATATACAACAGGACTTTATATCCCAAGCTTACCAATGGTAATTGTAAATAGATAGAAGGCATGGTCCAAAAGTAGCTCTTGGTAACATGTCCAATGACGGATGCTGGGATATATGTGGTGCGCCTTACAATTATTCTAGAACCTTCTCACCCCCTTTTCCTTTGGAATATTTTCTTGGGGGCAATGGGATGTCACTGCAGATGCGACTACTGTTCTAGCTCATGGCCAGCAATCAATCTCACTCTGAGACGCTTTTTAGTCCTATAATGCAAGAAGACCTCATTTATCATGCCAGCTCGTATTCATTGGCAGCTGTGGCCTGAAGTACTGTGTTAAGAAGGATTCTGATGTCTTGTTTAACTCGATGCCAAAGAGCACCTGATTGATTAGTGATGTCTGCTGTGGAGCTAAGTGATGGTCAGCACACGTGTGTCTCGTGTTTGCCAACCCTGAGCTGGTACGACCCCTGTGTTTGAGCGTCAAAGAAGCTGAAGCTCAGAGAGGGGAACTGGTTTGCCAGGGTCACACAGGTATTTAGCGGCTGAGCCAGAACTGGAATAATTATCTCCTGGCTCCATGCCCAGGTCTATTTCCTCTCCATCAGGATGCAGGCAGGTTCTTAATCAAGGCCCAGTGGTATCTATGAAACAGTCATAACATTTGCTACAGTATTTACCCCCTTTATGGTCTCAAAAAGATTTGCAGTGATTACACAGCAGAAATACACACGTTAGAGAGAAACACATATGTTAGAAGAGGATTCAAATAAAATAGACACGGTAATGGGGCAAAGGGAAAATGAGAATCAAAAAATAAGACAGAGGCAGGAGTCGGTTTGGCCCACAAAAACACCCTCCCTATGCAGGTGCCAGGCAACCAGAGGCCCAAACAAAGAAGGAAAATAGGAATCCAGGAGTTTAAAGATGGAAAATTTAGTCAGTTGTGTCAAAGTGGCAGATGTCCTTGGTATTTGCCTGGGGGAAATACCTCTCCTGGGTGCTCATGTCCGGGCAGACGTGAGGCAGTGCAGGACGTTCCTCAAAGACATGTCTCCAAGAAATAAAGCAATTGGAAAAAAAGATTCTTGGAATGTCTCTCGGTGGAGGTTGATGGTGAAATGTCGAAGTGTGGTCCAAGAATTCACAACTCTTGATGTCAAGGTCGCCGATGACCACCATGTTTCCGAAGCCGGTGGTCAGTTTCCATCGTTCATCTGATTTCACCTCTCAAGAGTCTGTGATGCATCTGATGCTCCATCCTTGGTTTTTCCCTCCCTGGGACCCCACCTTCTCTCGGATTTCCTTCTGTGTCGACGACAGCTCCTTCTTGATGTCCCGCACAGGGGGTCTCTCCTCTCCTCCAACGTCTAAATGTGGCAGGCTCGAGGGTCAGCCTCCAGATCTCTCTTACTCTCATCCGTCCTCAGCTCCCGGTGAGCTCACAGTTCTAAAACCATCCTTGGACTGATGTCTTCAAAATTTATATTTCCAGCCTGACCTCTCTCCTACACTGCAGACTCATATATCCACCTGCCCTCTTGACATCCCCATCCGGACACTAATGGCATCTCAGACTTCACACATCCATCTCCAAAGTCTTGACCCATCACCCCCTTTCTCCAGGCTGTCGCCACATCCCAGGCCCCCCCCACTTCAGGAAATGGCATCACTGGTCGCCCAGTAGCTCAGCCGAAACCCCAGGACTTGACATTTACTCCTCTCTTCTTGTCACAGCCAATATCCAATTCGTCAAGGAGTCCCGTCAACTTGACCACAACAGAGATTCCAAACGCAACCGTCTCTCCCCCTCTCTGCCACGACCTCCTGGTCTCAGGCACCTTCCTTTCACACCTGGAGGACCGGAAAGCCGCCATCGAACATCCCTGCTTCCACTCTGCCCCCTACAGTCTGTTCTCCAGACAGCAAGCAGAACCACCATTTTTCAAATGCCCATCCTCTCCATCACCGTGAAAGCCAAGGTCCCCGCAGTGCATTATGTGCGTCCCGACTCCTCCCCAACCTCGCTCACTCTGCCCCAGTCACACCGGGCTCCTGCTGGGCACGCGGTCGTCTCAAGGCCTCTGCGTTTACTGGTCTCTCCTCCTGGGATGCTCTTTCTCCAGACAGCCCATGGTTCACTCACCCAAGACTCTGATGAAATACCACCTCCTCCAGGAGGTCTTCCCTGACCACCCATTTTAAATGGACATTACCAGCTTCCTCCTCCCTCCTATCAGCCTCATTCTCAACCCCTAGCAGCAACCTTCCCACCTCTTACTATCATCCCTCACCCCCCGCCAGCTTCCCTCTCATCTCCTACCCGCATCCCCACCACCACCACCAACACCAGGAAGAGGTCTTGTCTGTCTCTTCCCCACCACACTATGAGAGTGGGGACTTGTGCCTCATTTGTTAATATAACCCCAGTACCCTGCACACAATAGGTGCTCAATAAACACAAGTTGCATGAATGACTCTATAATAGTTGGACTTATTACAAATAACTTCTTGAACCAAAATTCCAAGGAGATCAGCCCACAGAGGGAGCAGGGTGGGCTCTGGCCTGGAGGAACCCACACTGAGGGTTCTTCCTTTGAAGGTGGTGCCTGGAGTCATGTCTGTCGCCTTGGTTGATGCCCCAGGACACCCCAGTGATTTCCACAGCATCCCGTCCCTCATAAATATCTCCCCTTGGTGTCAGCTGACCCCTTGGATCTCACCAGAGAAAATACTGTCATCAACCCCCAATAAATTCCTAAAGGCCCAAGCAGACTTGGTCAATTTACAGCAGATTTTGACTTTAATAATGTTTTGTCTTAGATTTGGCCCTAATTATAAATCATTTGCAACTGTAGTTTAAACCATAAGCAAATCTTACATGGCATTCTTATTATCTACTTATTATCACAGAGGGAAAGATTTACGGAATCGCATTCTGGGAATTAAGCAAACGAGGAAACTTCTAGGTGAGGGTGAAACACAGGAAAATTATAGTTTTGTCATAAAACGTTGATTGATCAATGATTATTATAAAACAGTGTTAACTGTGCTGGCGTCAACATAAATCTGTAATTGGCTGGATTTATTCGTTTTCAAAATACTATATTTCCTACAGTTTTGACCATCGTGTTAATCTGAGTCTGTCAGATTTACTGTGGTTTTAACTTAATTAACTCCATTTAGCTTATGCGTGCATACGTGTGCAGGTGTATATAGTGTGTGTGTGCTTATACACATATATATATGGTTTAGATAGACAGATAGATGGATAGATAGATGGATAGATAGATGGATAGATAGATAGATAGATGGATGGATGGATGGATGGATGGACGGATAGATGGATGGATGGATGGATGGGTGGATGGATGGATGGGTGGATAGATGGATGGATGGATGGATGGATGGGTGGATGGAGGGGTGGATGGATGGATGGGTGGATGGGTGGATGGATGGATGGGTGGATGGATGGGTGGATGGATGGATGGGTGGATGGGTGGATGGATAGATGGATGGACGGATAGATGGATGGATGGAAGGATGGATGGATAGATGGACGGATGGATGGATGGATGGATGGATGGATGGATGGATGGATGGATAGATGGACAGATAGATGGATGACTGGAAGGATGGATGGATAGATGGATGGATGGGTGGATGGATGGATGGGTGGATGGGTGGATGGATGGATGGGTGGATGGATGGGTGGATGGATGGATGGGTGGATGGGTGGATGGATAGATGGATGGACGGATAGATGGATGGATGGAAGGATGGATGGATAGATGGACAGATGGATGGATGGATAGATAGATGGATAGATGGATGGATGGATGGATGGATAGATGGACAGATGGATGGATGGATGGATGGATGGATGGACGGATAGATGGATGGATGGATAGATGGACGGATGGATGGATGGATAGATAGATGGATAGATGGATGGATGGATGGATGGATGGGTGGATGGATAGATGGATGGACGGATAGATGGATGGATGGAAGGATGGATGGATAGATGGACGGATGGATGGATGGATGGATGGATGGATGGATGGATGGATAGATGGATGGACGGATAGATGGATGGATGGAAGGATGGATGGATAGATGGACGGATGGATGGATGGATGGATGGATGGATGGATGGATGGATAGATGGACAGATAGATGGATGACTGGATGGATGGATGGATGGATAGATGGATGAATGCATTGTCATGCATTGCCCCCCATTGCTTTTACGTTTCACTGATTTGTGTTTTTCTTCAAATATAATTTTTTTAATATTTGAAGAAAACACACTGGGCTGTACGAAGCCAACTCTCGCTGCACACATGGGTTCGAAGCACGCTTTGCGAATTGTATCCTAGGGGAAGACCCCATAAAGTAATGATCTTGCATCTTGGGAGGCAAGAATGTCTGCAGAAAGATCACGAGTTGAGTTCAGATCTTGACTCTGCTGTTTGCTGTCTGTATAGCCCTGAAGGACCTCGTCCACCTCTCTCAGCCTCAACCTCCTCATCTGTAAAATGGGAACACCACAGCTACTTCAGAGACTGCTCTGAGGCTTAAACAAAATGACAGATGTTAAGTTGTCAGCCGGGGACTTGACACATGGGGGATGCTTGGTACCTGTTGTGGATGCCCCCCACCCTCTTCCCAGGCAGGGGATGGACTTTGGATGTGGGGGATGGTAGTAGCACACCCTTGAGAGTGAAGTCAAGGAAGGATTCTGACCCTCAGAGGGAAGACCTTCGAGAGGGCTAGTCTTGACACCAGTGGGAACCAGACCAGATACGAGAATCATCTTCTATCCCAACAGGACCAGGGAGATGGTAGGTCCAGATCAAAACCACACATGGGCGGACAACCATATAATAATGCAAATTTAAAATAATAATAATGACAATAATAAAAGGAGTGGCCCCCACTTATTAATAAGCACTTGATTCTATGCTTCATCCTTTACAGACTCAGTGTCATTAAAACTCAGCAATGATGAATACCTTACCAACTTTGAGACAAGAAAGTTAGGATTTCAGAGATGTCACTTGTTCCAGGCCATGAAGTTAACAAGTGGCAGAACCCAGACTCCAAACCCACGACCTTAAGCGCTGAGGTTTGCTGCTTCCCAGGGTCACTGGGTCTACACACCCCCCCAGTGTCAGCCCTCTCTGCTGGAGGCGGGTGTCAGTTCTTTCCTAGTCTAACCCAGGGAAAAGGGGGGCCCAGTTCAGCCCCTTGGGTCTCTTCTTACTTAATTGCTAAGGACAGAGCTGAGGAGTAGGTGGCTTGAGGTTGAAACCTGCCCTTCACTTCTCACAGAGGTTTGCATTTATGTTGAATAGTGCTTTATTTTTCTTGATTCCCACTACGTAGCCCGCGAAAAATATTTTCTGAAAGCCTATTCTGAGTGACTGACTCACACCGTCTGTTTTGCAGTCGTCCAGGGTCATGAGAGGCAACTGTGGCTGGATGAACGCAGACACGGATTTCACCAAAAAGTAAACACTCCGAGGCGTGAAAAGAATGTTGGTTTCAAATATAAATTTCATGTGCGTTCTCCCTCTCTCTCTCACGATCTTTCTCTCTCCCTCTTTCCTTTTTCCCATCTTGATTTCTCTTCCTCTGATCTCTTTCTCTTTCTCTCTTTCTTTTCTTTAAACTTCTTCTCCCTCCTGCTTTTAATCTCTTCTTTCTCTCATTCCCATCTCTTCTTGTTTCTCTCTCCTCCTTCCTCTGGTCTCTTCTCTCCTCCTTTCTTCATTTATGTTTTAAAATCTACCCAGGATTTTGTTTTTATGTAGGAATGGCAACAGATCAGGACGGGACTGCCATTGAAAAGTTGGTTTGTTACTCACGGTGCCCAAGAGGTGCAGGCACGCCACGCCACGCCACGCCACGCCAGGCAGGGTCACATGGGGAAGCACCAGGGTTGGTCAAGGCAGAAGGGGCGGGGGGGAAAGAGAGCATGCACCAGAGACTGGATTGTGGTTTTCACAGGAAGGAACAGGAGAGGCAGGGGAAGCTGACTTACGATTGGCCGGTTTGAATAATTTCAGCAGAGTATGGGCTCTAGGAGTGGTCCCCGGTTGTCCGGTACCTGGCTCTGGGGTGATTCAGGCAGGAAGCTAGTGTCGTGGACTGCCGGAGCCTGGTCAAAGGAGGTGGATGGGGAATGGATTTAGGATCGGTTGGTTTGCATATCAAAGACGTGCTTGAAGGCAAGGGGTTTGCTGTCCCTAGGAATTAGCTAACCCTGGGAGGGGCAGTCAAGACCTCAAGATGTCAATGCATCAAAAAATAGAGAAAATAAAAGACGTAATTCGTACAGCTTCCTTTATGTTTTCTCTTTCTCCTCTCTCCTCCCTTCTGCCTCCTCGAGGCCCACGAAGAACTCATCACAAACGTTCAGCGAGAGGCGATAAAGGGTTGGGTTGGGTGGGTGACGAGGAGCCAGGATGGGAGCAGGAACTAGAGAGGGGGTGAAATCCTAGTTTCAGAGGCTGCGTGTGGCTTCCGCCAGCAGAGGAGAAAGCGCCACTCGACTCCAGCTGCCGATGGGGCCTCTGCACCTCCACTCTGGGAAGCAGTTCCCTGTTCTGAGGGCGACGGCTGCCGTGTCCTCGCCCTGCCACCATCTCGTGGGCTGGCTGTTTTACCCAGGCCTGGAATTACCCAAATCCCCTTAAACACACGGCTGCAAATGAGGACACTGGAAAAAAGGCAATAATTGTGACAGTAACTCACGGGGCCAGGCCTGACACGTCTCTAATTGCCTGCTAAAATTGTCGCTGTCTCCTAAAGTGCAAATTATCACCCGAAATGACAAGAATAATGAATGAGTAACTCTGATGTAATGCAACAATTAGTCCTCAAAGACACTGTCTAATATGGTAATTCAGAACGCCCACTCCTTGTTATTAAGTGCCTGATAATTATTTAATTATCTATCTGCCAGCATGATTTACGTGGTTTATTTAGCTGCAGATGTGGGCAGGAGCATTCGGGTTTAAGGTCAGAACGAGCTGGCCCCTCCACTGGCCGCCGCGTCAGTTTGCTTGGGTGCTGGAGGCCGCCGTCTGTCTGACGCCCCTAATTGGCTTTGGCAGCCCTGAACCAGAGTCAGAACATCCTCTCCTCTCCAGCCCCGTCCCCGGCCTGGGGTCACCTGGTGCTGAGGGCCATGAAGACCAGGGCTGAGGGTCCCTGTTCTCCTCTTGCCTGGTGGACCCCCAACAAGTGATCAGAATACTTGGGGTAAACGGCCGCCCCACTAAGATCAGTGTGAGTATTTACTCTGTGCGGGCTCAGAGCCAAGTCTCACCCAACTGTCAGCTCATTTAATCTTCTCCGTAATGCCAGGAGGGAAAGCTATTGGTATGGGCATTGGACAGAGGAGGGAACTGAGGCTCCGAGGGGTGAGGTCACTCTCCCAAGGCCCCACGGTGAGCAGGCAGTGGGGCCAGGATTGGCTTCAATGTCTCCAGGGCCACTCTGCTCTCCGGGACCCTGACAGCTGCCAGGGTGTGGCCGGCCCCAGAGCTATCCGTCACAGCTTATTCCGGGGCCAGTGCGTGACCAGAAGACTCTGTGCCAGGACTCAGGAGGGTCAGGGTCAAGGTCTCCAAATCACAAATGACTGATGGGGGAAGAAGAAAGAGTGTTTAATCCTTGTTGGCTCAACAAAGTCAGAGCCATGGAGTTGAAGCTATGACTTGGGATCTAAAACAGGACCCACTTACTAGTTGAATGCGCTTGGGGGAGGCTATGTAATCTCTTGGAGCCTCAGTTTCCTCATCTGTGAAGTGGGTATGATCAGAGTCTCTCCATGGACAACCTGTCAACAGTAGCACCCCCATCAGACACTCTCTAGCCAGCTCCCTCAGAGGGTTTCCTTTACTGGAGGTATCTGTATCTGAGATTATCTGATTTATTTATTTAATTGCCCTCCACCCCTACACACACACAGAGGATAGAAGCCCCAAGGGGACAGGGCCCTTGTCTGTCACATTTATCCACTATATTACCCGCACCTAGCATGATGCCATACATCAGGAGTATCACGGCACACTATAGGCTCTCAATAAAGGTCTGTAGGATGAATGAATGAATGAATGAATGAATGATCAGAAGCCAGGTGGGTTCCCAGGCCAGCCACGCCCTTCCCTGAGTGACTTTCCAGCATCTCTGTACACACAGCTCTGCTCTCTCCACTCTCTGTCCCAGCCATCTTCCCTGGTGACACCTTGACTTCACGCTTGCACATCTTCAGCCTGCAAAAGGCCACAGTGACGACCCCTGCTGCAACTCTGCCATGTTCTTGCTCTGGCGCTCCAGCCAACGGGCCCCACGCACCCGCCAGCTTCCCCAGTCCATGTATCTGAGGGATGGGTGTGGTTGGCCCAAGCCGTCTGCCCTGGATGATCTTGGTTCTCACACACGCATAACTCCTGGACACTCCCCACTTCTGGGCACATCGCCCAACTTCCACCCTCCAGCACACAGGTCTCGTTGCCTGAGGGTTTTCTCATCTGCTGGGCTCCCCGTGGCCACACACAGGTCAGGCTCTGCTCCTTTGGGCTGGAAATGAACCTCTCCTGACAGAGTCGACGGGCAAATGGCCCAGCTCCCTCACACAGAGGTGTGCATTCCATACCATCCTTCTCCCAGTTTCCCAGTGGGATGAAACCCCAGTTTCCCAGGTAGTAGATGCTGCTGGTACCCAACTCAGATCCCTGCGAAAGGGCGATGGATCCAACCCCAGCTATTGTGAATGTTGGCTGCCCCTACTCACAGCTGCGCCCTACAGCTAAGCCTTGCCCTCAGCTGACGAGAGCCGCCTTACCTGAAAATACCTGGGGGGGCACACTCCCCCCTCCCAGGGGTGTCCCATAGCCAGTAAGTGCAAATACAAGGACACACAAGAGGCCAGCTTCCTTGCCCCAAGGCAGGACAACTCTATGGCGCCATTTGTCATCCCAAGCTCCTTGTGAGGTTCGCTAAAGGCTGGCCCCACATCTTTTCCTAGGTCCTCAAAGACGAAGCTGTCTCTATCTTGCTCACATAGTGCAGTGTTCATTGAGTTGGTGAAGGAATGAATGAATGAATGCATACACACTCACATACATTCATATAAACACGCATACAGACAGACAGACAGACATAAATGATTGACTCAGAGTCAACACAATTCCCAAATCAGGACCAAAACACCTCTTTTCCCACTTGATGGCTGGTGCGTTGAAGGAGTAGAAGGCCAGCGAAGGGTCTGGGTTGGGGCTCAGACAACTCAGCTCTCGTCTTGGACTCGCGGGGTCATTCAGCCCTCACGCCCTGCGTCTGTGCATGCTCCCTTCCAGCTCAAACACAGTATATGCTTCTATTTTGTGATATATTTTTAAATTTTTTTTCGTTTTGAAATCATTTTAGACGGCCAGAAAAGCTTTTCCAAAAAAACAATGGCACGGAGGGTTCCCATACATGCCCCTCACCCAGCTTCCCCAGAGGTTAATGGTTTGGGATTTTTTAAGCCTTTGGTTTGAGTGTCTGGGGATCGTCTTGAGGGTGGAGCTGCGGAGCAAAAGTAGAAGGGAAGCTGGGTGGAGCAAAGGCAGTGGGAAAATTCACGTGGCTAGCAGCCTTCAAAAACCAGACGGCCGTGGACAGCGTCCCTTCTCTTACCATCTCCCTCTGCGGCTGCTGGCGCATACATGGCTTTATTTTATTTGTGGTCTATCCCCTCCTATGCCACCACAAACAAGAGACTATATAAATATTTCAAACACTAATAATTTGTGCTGTCCCTGCTTAGACTTTTAAATGAATCTAAGAGCATTTCTCTTCGAGGAACCAGCCAAACTGCAGGTGGGTGAAAGAAATACCACCGGCCTGAGATGGGTACTTGCCGCAGAGATGGGGCCAGAGGCTGTGGCTGCGGGTGTGGGACACCCCACGTCTCTCCTACCCACTTCCCCCTGCCCCACCGCCTGCTATGCAGATGCTCCGCCTGGTGGGGAAACGGCAGCCTCTACCCTGGGTCCACAGGATGGGGAGACTCTGCTCCAGCCGATGAGAGAGAAGTTGAGGGCTGGTAATTCCAGGGATGGTGTTTAGCTTTGGAATCAGACATTCTTGTGTTCAAATCCCAGCTCGTCTGCTCATAAGCTGGGTGGCCTTGGGCAGATCACTTCCCCTCTCTGAGCCTTTGTTTCCTTACCTATAAAGTGGATATTGTAAGGATTAAGTGAAATAGTGCATATAAAGCCTACAGAGCCCAAATTATGCCGTGAGCTCATTGCACAGTAGCTGGTGTTTTCCTTTTGAATATTTCCAAATTTATTTCCAATATTTACACTGGCTCAGACACAAGAGAAGTCAGTTTCTCATTCACATGAACCACCCAATGAGGTTCCAGGTTGGCTCAGGGAAGGGAGTAGGGGAGAAACTCTGCTTTACCCAATTGGTGGAGACCCTGCCGTGGTTTCCAAGATCGCCGTGGGCACCCAACAACCAGCAAGCAGAGAGGGAAAGAACGTGGAGGGAGGCCCACAGAAAGTTTCTCCTGTCCTTCCCGACACTCACAGCCTGAGAGGAGAAGAGATGGAAGCGACAGCCCGGAATGTGCAGGGCGGGTCCTCAAGTGAGGAGGGACTGAAACCTTTGGGAGAGCAGAGAGGGAGTTAGGTCTTTCCAGGAGGCAAACTGGATCCATCTGCCTGAAGTCCTTCCAAGGTTTCTCGTTGTCCTTAGGATAGAGAATGAACTCCTTCTCCAGCCTTCAAGGCCCCTGGTCCAGGTCCTGCCAACCTTTCCAGCCTCAACTCCTCCTTTCCTTGTAGTCCTGACACTCTGGGCTTCTTTTTATGCCCAAACAGGCCACAAACCTAGAGCAACTGTATAGTTTATCCTCCAAACCAGGCCACTTTGGAGAGAGAACAAGGATGCTACTGATGAATAATGCAGGACAACTGGGACTGTGTGGGGCAAATGTGAATATGTGGCCACCATGCACCATCGGTCCTGCCACAGGGCCCTTGCACATGCTATTCAGCCTTTTCCCTACCCCCCTGGCTTGTTTGTCCCGAAGCTTCAGAATCAATTCCTTAAGGAAGCCCTTCCTGATACACCAGCCCAAGTCAGATCCCCTTGTGATGCATTCTCCTAGAACCTGTTTCTCCCATCAGTGGCACTAATTTGGATTTCTAAATCTATGCTCAATTGTGTACGTATCTGATTGTTGTCTCTCTCTTTCCAACCGGACTGTAAACTCCAGGAAGGGAGGGACCAGGTCTCTTTTTGTTCACCCTTCACCCTCAGTGTCTGGCACAAGGCGAGCAGTCAAGAAACACTGGAATGCGTGAGTCATTGCATACCTCTGCCTGGAGGGATCAAAATAGGAAACTCCAGTGCGAGAGGACATTTCAGCAGGACCTGGAAGAGTAAGCAGAGGATGGGGCTGCATGGAGAAGCAGAGGAACAGCATTCCGGGCAGGGGATCTGCAGTCAGCCACGGTGAGAGCCTGGACCACATCTGCTGTACGCAGAGAATGGCCCGGAGCTGAATCACTGGGGCGTCAAAGCGCTGGGGTGTTGGGTTGGGGAGGCCCCGAGCGCCCGGAAACAGGGCTTGGGCTGGACCCCACAGGTGGCAGGAAGCCACAGAGAAAGGAGGCGCGCCCTCAAATGTGTTTGAGAATGATGTCACTGGCGGTAGATTACAATTCTCCGGGCAAACCGAGGGGCCACTGGCTGTAGCAGCAACTCTCAAATTTTTCTTTGAGCATGTGTCTGTTTTTAGTGGAGTTTTAAGACTTTTAAAATCAGATGTCAGGAGAGTGGCCTGAGGCCAGGCATGGGGTGAGCAGACCCTCATCCATGGCCTCTGAGGCACCTCTGTTCCCTGCAGTATCTGCTGATGTGCTGAGGTCACCCAGCCAGGGCTTGAGGTCACCCACCCCAGGTCCTGTGACCTCCCATTGTGCTATTCTGCCTCCTCGATAATAATACAGGCCTGGGAGATGGGGACACTGACACTGGAGTGACCCTTCAGTGGGGGTCTATTTAATCCCTGTATCCAGGAAGAGCGGGACCTGCCCTGAGTGACGATGGGCACCTTATGATGGGTTCTGACACACCAGGGGAAGTGGCTGAGGAATTGTTCTGGCTAACCTGGTACCTCCCTAAAATTATAGTTCCGGTTCCCTGAGTGTTTACTGTGATCCTTATCCCATCCACAATCCACATCAAGCTTTGAGCCAGACACTCTTCTCAACTTTCATTTTAATGATGAGGGAACTGAGGCTCAGAGAGGTTTGGTAACTTGCCTAAGGTCACACAGCTTGTGAATGGCTCAACCAGAATTTGAGCCCAGGTCTTGCTACAGAAAGTTTTCACACTACAGGAACCATTGCCCAAAGGAAAAAGTAGAGAGAGAGAGAGAACAGATAGACACCTTCCTGTCTGAGAGGAGCTAAGGGAGTTCCCACTAAACTCAGTGGAAGGGCACGGTGACCCCATGGACAATCTCTCAGATTCTATTTTCAGGGCCGTCCCTCTCGGGACACATGAAGCATCACCCAGTTGGGCGTGCTGTCCATCTGGCTGTCTGCATGGCGTTATTTATAACACCGAGCCGGCAGCCAGGCTGTAATGAAGAAGAATTCAGCTCTGGCTCCTTAGAGGGGGAAGCGATTGACTGTGGAGCCAGCTGTCCTGGCAGCCCAGCTTGGCAAATGCGACTTAGATGTGGGCCCCGGTCGGAGGCAGCTTGACGCCCAGAGAGAAGGTGACCGCCATACTGCTCAGACGGGGCCATTTGTGTGTCTGAAAGCCACGAGGTCCAGTAGTTCAAATGACAGCATGTGTGTCTCTGGTAGTGGAAGGTGGAATCAGACGAATGTTTGCTTTGTGACTCAAGGAAGAGGCATTGTTTTGGGAAGGGAGTGATGCCTTCTGAGCCTAGAACTCCTGTTTGACTCTGTTTTGCTCACGGTGTCTTATATGCGCTTTATAAACATGCAGGTATATGTGAGCACACGCATGTGTGTGTGTTGTCACCCAGGTACACAGTATCCCATGTAAATGGGGAAGGAGGGATAAACGTGGATTCGGCACCTCCTATAAGCCAGGGAACTGGTCAGTCTCACACTGAATCTCGTCAACCACCAGTGAGGTAGGTATGATGACCCCCATAACAGAGGGGAAGAGACTCAGAGAGGGAGAGCGCCTGGCCAAAGGCAGCCCAGAATGCACACGGGGCTGCCACAGCTGAAGTCCTCAGTCAAGGTTAGCTCCCTTCAGCCTCACTGCTATGTCATCTTCTCTGCCAAACCCTAAGATCCTTGGGGACAGGGACCACGTGCTTTTAGCTCAGCACCCACCAGGCCTGGCACACCTTGGGTGCCCAAATGGTTGTCATTATCATGATGGGTTGTGTCCTAATTGGTCAAACATGTAAATTCATACTTCCACCAGATCAATCGCGCTCAAGCTTATGTTAACTAAGGAACCATAGTACAATACAAAACAAATGGTGGCAACTTAATAGTTATGCCAATGACATCATGACAAAAGGGGACGTCATTCTACAAGGAATCTAGAAGAGATTTTTGAGTCTGACCCGCATCAGCAGCTGTTCACAGACTGCTAAGAGAAAGTATTAACAAGAAAACTCAGGAAAAGATCATAGCAGGTATTCATTAATCCTCGATTATATGTCAGACACAGTGCTAACGGCTTTAGATACATCAACTCCATATTTATCCCCAAGATATCGGTGGAGTTGGTACTGTGTTCCTCACTTTATGAACAAGGCAACGTGTCCAGAAAGGGAATGTGACTTGCCCAAGGACACACAGCTAGTCAGCGGCAGAGGCAGGATTCAAATCCAGGCCTGTCTGTAAGTTCTACAGAGCATCCTCCTCCATGGGACACCAAAAGCGAGAAAACTCTACTGATCCTCTTCAAAATTGAATGAGCTCCTCAGATTTCTTCCTTTGACCGTTCATACACTTAAGCCACATTTTCTTAGTAGTTTCCAAAAGATACTGAGGGCGGACAGATGAATTAGACATGGTCCCTGCCCACAAGCTCTCACCGTCTAGTAGAGATGAGACCAGTAACTACATAAAATGAGATAAAGCGTCGTGAATATTCAGGGAACCAGAAAAGGGAGGGAGATGAATGGGGAGAAGATCCTAATTTCTGAGTTTCCATTTCCTCATACCTACACTGAGGAGGTTTGAAAGGACTATGATTTCAAGGGTTCCTTCAAAAACAAACCGTAAACAAACAGACGTTATTCTGGTCCACTATCCGAAGTGCCCTACCTTCCTCAGACAGCAGAGTTGTTGAAATAGTTCATTAAATTGCGTTAGCTTGAATTTCACTGCATGGTGGGAACACCTTGTGTTGGGAGTTGTCTTGACTTGCGTTGGCTTGTGACATATTGAGTCAGGTTGCAGGGGCCGAGAAGTGATCTGTTGTACTGTATTCAGTTGTATAGGGTTGTAATTTGTTGGGTTAGGTCGGTTTTGGTAAACAATATCAGGTTGAATTGGGGTGCATCGTGTTGGTGAGGTCAGGCTAAGTAGGGTTGTTTTGTAGGGTAATTTCAGTGGAATTGACGTGGGTTAAGTTGGGTTGAGTAAATTTTGTAGGTTCCAGTTGGCCTGGCTTGGCTTGGTGTGGATGGCACTGATTTGTATCAATCTATGTTAGAAAGTCTTTCTGCTGTGGAGCCATTTACAGTCCAACAACTAGAATTGCTCTTGAAAGCTCTATGTTTAGGGCCAAAACCACAATTGAGAAAGCATTTTGTATCTGGCCAGGATTGACCCAAATAATGGTCCAAAGAAGACTGGGTCTTCCCATCTCTGCTCAAGTCCGGTTTCCTTGCTGGAGAGACGGCAGTGAGGGTGTCAGAGGTGGGATATCACAAAGATAAGAAGGCTTTTAATCACTTCTGGCATCTCCACGTGTTCAACTCTAGCCGTCCATTTACCAAGCATTGTGGAACACTTCTGCGCGTGATGCTCTGTTCTGGTTGCTGAAGACCAAAGGATGCATAATGCCCTTTTACTGTCCTTAAGAAATTAGCGATGTCAAACGATTGCTGTCCATTACAACATTGTCCCCCTCAGGCAAGCTCTTCGTCCTTGAACCTCACTACCAGCAGAGCAACTGCTGAAATTCCAACTCCAAACCTCAGAACAATAAAGGGGATCAATAAACACAAAAGCCACTTTTTAAAATAAATTAAAAAAAATTTTTAAACCCCTACAAGTCTGGTTAAGGGGAAAAAAGAGAGAAAGGGAGAGACAGAGAAAGAGAGAGAGAACACAAACATACAACATGGTAGTTCTTTAGCCTACAGAAACAAAAGAGCTTTTACAAATTATTTTAAAAGTACTATAAACAGCATAATGCCAACGCATTTGAAACTCAAATAAAATAGGTAATTGGGAAAAATTTAAATGACCAAAGTTGAAATAAGGAGAAAAAAATTTTAAACCAAATATTCTAATAGCCATTAAAAATTGTATCAAACCTCTAAAATGTCTCCTCTCCTACCATCCTGCTCCATTCCTCAGGAGCTGATAGCTTTACAAACTGTTCATACCAAACCTTTAAGGTACAGATAAATCTAATAATCTATGCATTATTTTAGAGAAAGGACAAAATGGGATACAATCCAAATTCCTTTGAGGCTAATAAGACCTGTCTATGAAAATCTGCTAATTACTTACTAATTAATCTGCTAATTAATTACTAAGAGTAATACCACTGGAGAAATCTCTAGAGAAATCTCATTTATAAAAATAGACACAAAATTATGAAACGAAAAGCTGGCAAATCAAATTCAATATATATTTATTTTTAAAAGCATTATAACAAGGTAGATGTGTCTGAGGAATGCAAGGATGGTTCCACATCAGAAAAACTTTAAGTGCAATATACCACATTAAGAAAGAAATTAGTATAACTAGCTAAATATATTCTCAAAATTTGGAACGGTTCAACCTTCATTTATGATTCAAATTGTCATCAAATAAGGAATCACAGGGACGTTTTAAAGAGAATTTATAGACAAATTACTGAGACGAATTAAGCAAATTATTAGGACTAATAAGAAAGCTCAGCAAGATTCCAAAATATAGGATGAGCATTGAAAAAGCAATATTGGCTTCTGCTTCCAAGCAGGATATGATAGCTCACAGTAGGACAATGTTTGTGCTGACAATGAGGAAAAAACAGGATGAATTCGAGAAATCATATTTTTAAAGGAACTAAGAACCGTGAAAGCAAACAAAAAAATATATGGACTACATTTCCAGGAAAAAGAATTCTCAGTGGGAGGACCAGTAAGAAATGGAAGGACAATTGGCTACTGTCATTTTATCCTGGGAGAACTTATTGACAGTGGGTTCAGACTGAGAATCTCGGTTTTCCCAGACACAGGGTAACTCCTGGGGAGAAGAGAACATAGTGAGAAGTTGAGGAATCAGCAGAGGTCTGGACAGAGATAGAACTTAATCAAAATTAAAAACTTCTTCTCCTGAAAATACTGTCAAAAGAAGGAAAATACAAGCTGCAAAAATACTCGCAAGTCACGTAGCTGATAAAAGACTCATACCAAGAATGTATAAAGAACTCTCAAAACTTACAAATAAGGAAACAAACACTGAATAGAAAGATGGGCAAAAGACTTCATCAGATTCTTGACCAAAGAAGACAGAGGAATCACGAATACACACGAGAAAAGAGAGTCAGCATCATTAATCATGAGGGAAATGTCAGTTAGAACCACGGCGACACACACCTACACGCTTATTCACATGACGGAACTTAGAAGGACTGACCACGCCAAGGGCTGACAGGGATGCAGAGCAACTGAACTCTAACGCACTGCTGGTGGGAACGTAAATGGAACAGCCGCTGTGGGAAACAATTCGGCCACTGCTTACAAACTTCAACAAACGCCACCATATGATGTGGCCATTGCCCTCCTAGGTGTTTCCCCAAGGGAAATAAAGGTAGATGTCTAGTCAAAGACTTGTACGTAAATGTACAATGTTTATTTGTAACTGCCCAAAACTGAAAACAACCCAAACGTCCATCAGCAGGAGAAAGGATGAAAATATTGTGGTATATCCATACAATGAAATATCGCTCAGCAATAACAAGAATCTAATTGTTGATACACATAATGTGATAGACGAATCTCAAAATAATTCTGCTGTGTGAAAGAAACCAGAAAAAAAAAAGAGTAGATATAGTTTGAGAACAGTATGGACTGTATTTATAAAATTTAAAGTGACAGGAAGGATATCAGAGGTGGGGTGGTGGGATGGAAGGGAGGGATTAAAAAGGGGCACAAGGGGCCCAGTCCCATGGTCAATGGTTAAGTTTGCACTCTCCATTTTGGTGGCCTGGGGTCTGCGGGTTCGGATCCTGGGCACAGACCTACACAGCGCTCCGCAAGCCATGCTGGGGCGGCGTCCCGCATAGAAGAACTAGAAGGACCTACAACTAGGATCTACAACTATGTACTGGGCTTTGGGGAGAAAAAAAAAAAAGCAAGATTGGCAACAGATGTTAGTTCAGGGACAATCTTCCTCACCAAAAAGCATACTTAAAAAAAAAGTGGAGGGCACAAGGACAATTTGGGGGTGATGAGTATGTTCATTATCTTTACTGTGGTGATGGCTTCAGGGGTAGGTACACGTGTCAAAACTTATCAAATTGTGCTATTTAAAAATGTGTAGCATACTGTATGTCCATTATAACTCAAGAAAGCTATTAAATAAACACAACAGATTATGACTTTCAAATACTGGTAAAGTCATGGTTAGAGGAAAATTTATATCTTTAAATGTTTATATTAGAAAAAGATGGTCTAAAATCAAAGATCTAAGTTCCTACCTTAGGAAGCTAGAAAAAGAAGCACAAATTCAATATAAAATAAGTAGAAAGAAGGGCAATAAAGATGAGAGTAAAAGTCAGTGAAATACAAAGCAGATGAATAATAAACAAAATCAATGAAACCAAAAGCTGACTATCTGAAGAGATGAACAGAACTGTAGCTGCACTGTGGCCTGTAGCCGAATGTTCAGGGGAAAAAGGAGGATGGCACAGATTAACCAGAAGCAGTAACGAAAGTGGAAATCACAACAGATCCTGCAGACATTTAAAGATAATGAGAGGATATTATTAAAATTTATGCCAATAATTTTCATAATTTAGATAAAACCGAAAAAAAGGTTTGAAAGACTCAAATTGCCAAATTGGCTTTAGAAAAAAGTAGAAAATCTGAATAGTCTTATACATACCGAAGAAATGAAATTTATATTTAAAAACTTTCTCACAAAGAAAACTCCAGGAAAAGACTGCTACCCTGGCAAATTCTGCTAAACATTTAAGGAAGAAATAATATAGTCTTACACAAACACTTATAGAAAATGAAGGTGGAAGAAACATTTCCCAACTCATTTTTTGAGCCCAATGTTATCCTGACATCCAAAAGAAAGGGAGAAATTACAGGAAAAGAATATTGCAAGCTAATATTCCTCATGAATATGGGCGCAAAAGTCCTTAACAAAATCTTAGTAAATTGAATACAATATATGAGGACACAATACCTCATAGGAAGTGGGGCTTAACTCGGGAATACAAAACTACTTAATCCTGTATTTGGAAATCAACCAATGTAATCCATGATATTATGAGAATAAAGAACAAAAGTTCATATGATTGTCCTAATTAATACAGAAAAAACCATCTTTGAATTCAACAGCTATTTGTGATAAAAACTCTCAACAAACTAGAAATGAAGGGAAGTTCTTCAAATTGGCAAAGGGCATGCCAAAAAAAAACCCACAGTTAAAAAACTTAATGGTGGAATAGATATCATTTTCCCCAAAGATTGGAAAAAAGATAAGGCTATCCACTCTCACCACTTCTATTTAACACCATCTTGAATATCACAAGCATTGCAACAAGGAAAGGAAAAGAAATAAAAGGCAAACTAATTGGAAGTAAAGGTGAAAAATATCTTTATTCATAGAAAACATAATCTTCTAAGCAGAAAATCCTAAGGAATCTATGGAAATACTATTAGAACTAATAAATTAGCAAAAGTCAACAACATCTCTATATACTATCATTGAACAGCTAGAAAATAAAGTAGAAAACTCAACTCTATTTACAATGTCATATAAACATGTAAAATACCTAAGAATAAATTTAATGAAAATTTTACAAGACCTGTACACTAAAAACTACAAAACATTACTGATAGAATGTAAAGAAAACCTAAATAAA
This sequence comes from Equus asinus, assembly GCF_041296235.1. NCBI lineage: Eukaryota > Metazoa > Chordata > Mammalia > Perissodactyla > Equidae > Equus > Equus asinus. The sequence continues at coordinate 89,716,624 of NC_091797.1, read as the reverse complement.
TGGAGAAATATACCACATTCATGGATTGGAAGTTGTTAGGATGGCAATTCTCCCCAAATGGACCCACAAATTTGAGGAAATCTCAATCCAAATTGAAGCCAATAGGAAGTGACAGCTGAATATAAAATTTTTGTAAGGCACGAAGGAGCCAAGACAATTTTTGATAGAAATACAAAGAGGAAAGACTTACCCTACCTGATATCAAGTCTTACAATAAAACTATAGTAACAAATTCAGGGTAGAATTGGCAAAAGGTGAGCCAGATAGATTAAAGAAAAGAATAGAGAGTCTAAGTTTTCCGGATAAGGCATACAGATGGCCAACAGACACATGAAAAGGTGCTCAACATCACTAATTATCATGGAAATGCAAATCAAAACCACAATGAGATATCACCTCTCATCTGTTAGAATGGCTATCATCAAAAACAAGAGATATCAAGTGTTGGCGAGGATGGGGAGAAAAGGGAACCCTTGTGCACTGTTGGTGGGAACTGGGGCAGCCACTATGGAAAACAGTATGAGGTTTGTTAGAAAATTAAAAATAGAATTACCATATGATCCAGGCATCCCACTTCTGGGTATTTATCCAAAGAAATTAAAATCAGGATTTTGTAGCGATATCTCTACTCCCGCATTCATTGCAGCCTCACTAACTACAGCCAAGCTGTGGATACAACCTAAGTGTCCATCAATGGATGAACAGATAAAGAAGACGTGGCATATATACAGATGGAATAGCATTCAACCATGAGAAAAGGGAAATTCTGCCATTTGCAACAAGTTGGATGGATCTTGAGGGCATTAAGCCAAGTAAAATAAGTCAGAGAAAGACAAATACTGTATGATGTCACTTATACGTGGAATCCAAAAAAGACAAACTCAGAGTGATGAATCCTAGGGATTGGGGGCGTTACTGAGATTAGGGGAAGGAGGAAATGGGGAGATGTTGGTCAAAGGGTACATAGAAACTTCCAGTTACAAGATTAGCAAGTGCTGGCATCTATGTACAGCCTGGTGATCATAGCTATTGATACTGTGTCATATAGTTGAATGCTGCTAAGAGAGTAGATTTTAAATGTTCTCCACACACAAAAAGAAGTGGTAACTATGTGACAGGATGGAGGGGGTAGCTATTCTATGGCGGCCATCATTTTGCAATTTATAAATGTATCAAATCAACACATCATACATCTTAAACTTACACAATATTATGTGACAACTATATCTCAATAAAACTAGGGGGAGAAAAGAATGGGAGTTTAGACTCACACATGTATAGTGAATTGATTTTCAACAACAATGCCAAGACAGTTCGATGAGGAAAGTCTTTTCAACAGGTGCTGTCTCTCTTGTGAATTTATGTGCAAAAATCCCAAACAAAATTTTGCAAATCAAATCCAGTGATTAATAAAAATGATAACGCATCATCACCCCCTGATATTTATTCCAGGGATACAATGGTGCAAATCAGTGAATGTAATTTTCCACTTCAACAGAAAAGAGAGAACAATTATACCGTCATTCAGTAGATGTGGAATATCAGCTGACAAAACTCACTGGACGTTCACAAAAAAAACCCTTATTTTCTTTTTAAAGATTGGCACCTGAGCTAACATCTGTTTGCAAACTTTTTTTCTTTTCTTCTTTTTCTCCCCAAAGCCCCCCCAGTACATAGTTGTATATTCTAAGTGTAGGTCCTTCTGGTTGTGCTATGTGGGACGCCACCTCAGCATGGCCCAATGAGCGGCGCCAGGTCCACACCCAGGATCCAAACCCGTGAAACCCTGGGCTGCCCAAGCGGAGCACGTGAACTTAACCACTCGGCCATGGGGCCAGCCCCCAAAAAAACTTAATTGGGAATAGGAGGGATCTTCTTCAATCTGATTTAAAAGATTTAAATATAGCAAACATTTTTCTTAATGGTGAAATATTGAAAGTTTTCCCCATGAAATAGGGAACTAGGCAAGAATGTCTGCTATTACCAATTCTATTCATCATTGTACTGGTGGTTCAAGCCAGAGCAATAGGAAGAAAAATGAAATTAAAGGCTTAAACACTGAGAGTGAAGAAGTAAAATTGTCTTTATTCACTAGACATTATTCTGGATATAGAAGTCCCAAAAGAATCTATAAGTTATTAGCATTAATATTTCAATTTAACAATGTCACTGGATACAAGGCCAATATACAAAAATCAATTTTATTTCTATATACCAGCAATGAACAAATAGAAAACAAAATTTAAGAAAATTATGAAACTAAAATAGTATAAGAAAAGCAAATGCCTAGAAATAAATCTAATTAACAGTGAGATAGTCCATTACACTGAAAACTACAAAACATTACTGAGAATCAGAGATGAAAGGATGGACTATTTCTTTTTTTTTTTTTTGAGGAAGATTAGCCCTGAGGTAACTACTGCCAATCCTCCTCTTTTTTGCTGAGGAGGCCTGGCCCTGAGCTAACATCCGTGCCCATCTTCCTCTACTTTATACGTGGGACGCCTACCACAGCATGGCGTGCCAAGTGGTGCCATGTCCACACCCGGGATCCGAACCAGTGAACCCTGGGCCACAGAGAAGCGGAACGTGCGCATTTACTTAACTGCTGTGCCACCGGGCCGGCTCCCTGATGGACTATTTCTTAAACTGTGATGGGACAATTGGGTGCAAAAAACAAATAAAATTAGTTTCATACCTCACACATTACACAAAAATAAATTCTAGGTTGATTAAAGACCTAACAGGGAAAAATAATACTTTTAAAATTATGCAATAAATCAGAGGAAGATATAACCTCAGAATAGGCTATCTGTGTTAAACCAGACACAAAAGGACAAATCGTAAAATAAAAGATTAACAAATGTTACTAGATGAAAATTTAAAACTTCTACACAGCCAAACATCTCCCACTCAGGATTGAAAGACAAGATACGTACTGGTAGAAAAATTCCCACTTCATATAATCAGAAAGTGTTAGTAATCAGAATACATTTTAATTGGTTTACAAAAAAGATAAAGAAACAACACTATCAGCGGAAAATGACATAAGAAATGAATAGGTAATTCACAAAAGAGAAAAATAAATGGCCGATGAACGTATGCAAAGATGCACAATCTCGCTAGTAATCAGGGAAATGCAAATTAAATCCACAAAGAGATATCATTTTACACCCATCAGATTGGAAAATATTAAGCCATCTGACAATGCCAATTGTTGGCAAGAATTCCCATCACGGCTGGTGGGAGTGTAAATTTGTACAACCATTTTGGGGAGCAATTTGGCAATACCTAGCAAACATTAAGATATGCATATCCTTGCACCTAGAAATTCTACTTCTAAGTATATACCTTAAAAACTTTTGCATATGTGCACCAGGGGATGTGTACAAAAATTGGAAAGAGGCTGCATGTCCATCAATGGAAAAAAGAATAAATTAATGTTGGTATATTTATACAATGGAACACCATATAGAAATTAAAATGAATGAACTAGAATTACATATATCAACATTTATAAGCCTTTAAAAAAACATAAAATATATTTTAAAATAAAAGTTGTGGAATGGTGCATATGGTGTAATATGAAGGATATAAATCTAAGAATATGCAAAACAATACCATGTATTATTTATGGACACATATGTAGTAAAAATATTTTTAAAACATGATAAACACCAAGTTGGGCATGGGACTGTATTTCTGGATCAGGAAGCAAATGAATGGGTTTGTGGAGAGTAATACAGATGGAGCCAACTGTTTTCGTATTATTTTATCTCTTAGAAGAAAAGTGAAAAGTCTGAAACAAATATAGTGAAATGTCAAGATTTACAAAGCTGGGTGGTGTGTACATAAGTATTTGTGGTATTAGTCTCATGGTGTGCTGGTAAATGTTTAACAACTGGCTCTTCTAGGAGAAAACCCTGATTTGTAATGTTGGCCCATTTTCATGGTGTAAATTCTTCCACAGTGGCCAAATCCAGGCTATCAGTGTGACTTCCCTAATTACAGAATGGGGAAGAGATGCACACAATGGGTTGTTGTGAGCCAGAAGGAATGGGTGCCAACACACCAGTGTATTAGCCTCTGCTGCTTTCTGTGTGAAAGAGAGGAAAATAAAAGTAAAACACTAAGCAAAAGTCATTTTAAAAGCACACGTGCATATGGAAAGAAGTAGAGTGAAGGTGCTCTGTAAAAGCATGCATGGTGGACCCACAGCCTTCTTCTGCATCCCCAAACGTGAGACACCAACATGGACCACTAGCCTAGACCATCTCTGATGTGCTGGGATTTGCAAAGATGGTCTCACCTCCTTCTCAGATAGTGACACTTTCTTGCTCAGCAAGCAAGTGGGGAGGCAACTGGAGAGGTGGCTACACAGGGAGCTGGGAGTTGACCCGCAGGACTTGAGGCAGAGGGAGTCTTGTGACCTGGAGGAAACTGTAGACTCATATTCCAAAGCCAGGTAGAAATAAATGGCCGAGACCACTGTACCCTCTGTGCCCAGACTCCCAGGGCATCAGACTGGCTTGCCTCACTCCGCTGAGAAGCTCTAACCTTGGGCTGGGTTGTTTAGGATGACAAGAGATGCAGACTGTTGGAAGAGAAAATATCCTTGGGGACCATTCGGCCTTCTCTTTTCAGATTATGCTCTATGGCACCTGGTGTTCGTTGCGGGTGCCTTGGGCACCATCGAGGAGCTGAGGGGTGGGATTGACATCTCCACGCCCTCTCCTCCCACAGCAGCCCCTCTCTTATCTGATTTGAGTGTAAGCCTCTCCCGTAATGATTTCATCTGAGCATCTGGTTTCTTTTCTTCATAAAGAGAAACAGTGTGGAAGCCACCAAAGTGTTAATCTAACTCACAAGTTTTTGCAGTTGTGGCAACAGATGTCTGGGGAGAGAAAAAGATGTTCCCAAAGTCACACAGACAGGGCAGAACTCAAGTGCCTGTGTCCTGACCCCCCGGCTCCACTCTTCCAATCCACCCCCACCCTCAATCCAGAAGTCATTCCCACCATCACTGGGACATGGGGCCCTTCTCTCCTTCTGCTTCATGGGCAAAGGGGTCCATGAATATCGGCAAGAAGAGAGAAGTATGCGAGGAGGCGCACATCCAAAGCAACTCCCAAGATTCACCTGAGAAAAGTTGCTGTTTCCCTGCCCGATTCGAACAATGGCCCTACCTCCCTGGTCAAGGTCCCAGACAGGACATGGATCCGCCATGGGACTCCTCCCAAACATTCTTCATTGACCTCTGGAGGGGGACACAGAGAAAGAAGGACATGGTCCTCCCTCTTTGGCAGCACAGCAAAGCAGAATAAGCTGGGTTTTCCCATCCCAGCTTGAACCCCAGCACGGTGACCACGAGCAGGTTGGGTGACCTCTCTGAGACTCAGTCTCGTCATTTGCAGAATGGGTTCTTCTTGGGCTCAGAGGATGGTTATAAAGGGTCAACTGATGTCACAAACAGAAAGCCTTCAGCACAGAGATTGACCTCATAGTAAATGTCCAAAAGATATTGATCCTCATGCTCTAACCCACAAAACACTCCACAAGAGAGATAGGGCACACTCACAGACAACTATAATACAAGTCAGAACAACAGCCAACATTTATTGAGCACCAGCTGTGTGCCAGGCAGTTCACTAAGCTCCTTTTGAGCGCCTCCTTTAATCCCCACAACAGAACTGTGAGGTGAGGGCTGTTACGCCCATTTTACAGACGAGAATGCCGAGGCTTCACGCTGTGCCTAACTCAAGCTCAACACACCGATTCCGTGGCAGAAGCAAGATTCTAACCCAACTGCATCTGTGAACCCCACGGTCCATGCTTTTAGCTGGTCTACCGGACACCTCCCATCCTTTTCCCTGGTACCAAGAGCTGTGACTGTTTCGAGGATGAGGCAATCACTTCCAGTTGTGGCAGAGTGGGGTTGAGGTCTTCTTGGAGGAGGTGACCTTGCAGGATGAATGGGAAGGGAAGACCTGCTAGACCGGATGAGCAGCATCCACAGTGACCAAAGACAGGACAAAGCCAGGTCATTTTGGAGGTGGTCTGACAACAGACTCACATAATAATGTGGTCACTTGAGCTTCCACATACTGCCTGGTCCACAGCATGCCAGGTGCGGCCAAAGAACCATTGACGGTGTCTTGAGATGGGAAACAATATAGAGTCACGTGTTGCTTAATGACATGGCTACGTCCTGAGAAATGCATCATTAGATGATTTCATCATTGTGTGAACATCATAGAGTGTACTTACACAAACCTAGACAGGATAGCCTACCATACACCTAGGCTATATGGTACTGATGTCATGGGATCACCGTGGTATACACGGTGTCATTATGCGGCGCATGACTGTACATAGGCTCCACACAAATGGCCCTGGAGTCAGACTTCCTGGATTCAAAGCTTAACTCTGCCACTTACCAGCTGTGTGTCCCTGAGCAAGTTCCTCAACCACTCTGTGCCTCAGTTTATCCAGCTGTCAAATGAGGTGAAGAATGGTATCCAATTTAGGGTGGCGTGAAGATTAAATGAGGTCGTGCACATGAAGCCTTTAGCACAGCGCCCGCACAGAATAAGCTATTGCTGTGATTGTCGTCAATACCATTTTAATTCTGAGATGCTGTATGTCTAGGCAGTCCTGAATATTGGACTGGTGGATTAATTTGTCCAAAAATTCAAACATCTTAGGAACGTGAACTCATGGAATTTCAACGTCTCAGAATTGTTGAACATTAGACTCCTAGAGTCACAAAACCTTAGACTAAAAATACAATGCAAGCCAATAAAATTTACAACATAGGGGCCGGCCCCGTGGCCGAGTGGTTAAGTTTGTGCGCTCTGCTCCAGCGACCCAGGGTTTCGTGGGTTCGGATCCTGGGTGCAGACATGGCACCACTCATCAGGCCTTGCTGAGGCGGCGTCCCACATAGCACAACCACAAGGACCCACAACTAGAATATACAACTATGCACTGGGGGGCTCTGGGGAGAAGGAGGAAAAAAAAAGCTTGGCAACCGATGTTAGCTCCGGTGCCAACCTTTAAAAAAAAATTACAATATAAATTTTCCCCAAAATGTTGTCCTCCTCCTGTCTCTTTAGCGGATTGTTATTGTCACCTGGATCCTTGACTTTTCTTCCCAGAAATATGTGTTATTATTACTATTTTTTGGTTCAGGGAAAAGCATCTATGTTCTTCTTTTTCTCCTCCCCTCTTCTTTCTGCTCTCTTGTACTGAGAATATGATGTGATGGGTAAAAATATCCAGTGCAATAAGTCAAAATTTCTGACAGAAATAATAGAGCCCGCATCCATTTCCAGCCGCTCTCCCAGTGATAACAATTAAGCTCCGGACAGTTTGAACTTTTTACAAAGAATTAATGATGCATGTGAACACGGGGGGAGAACAGTTGCTAATAATTTATGAAGTCTTCGCAGGCTCGAAGTAGTGAGTTTGGTAAAGTGAGGGAGGAAGCTTTGAAAGGTAAACACTTTGAAAAGCCATTCTGAGATTCTGCCCTGTCAATTGAGAATTTACTACATTCCATTAAACAACCTAAAATAACTTCTATGGTAATCACCCTTCAGATCCAGGCGCCGGGGCCGACAAAGGTGTTATTAAGTTAAATTACCCTAAAAGTGTTGGATTGACAGAAAGGTTCAGTCAATGGTTTGGAAAGCCGGGGTCCCTAAATGACACTGGCAAACAGATACTGATGTTCTGGGGCCGGAGAACTTGGCTTTCTGAGACCCGGTGCTAACAGGATTTCAAGTGGAGCTTTTAAATATTTCATGCTCCCCCTGCAAATCGCAGGAGGAGGGTGCTGGGAATAACAGGGGCGGAGGCCAGGGCTCCTCTCTGCCTTGCTTTTTGGGGCCAGGATTTGAAATGTAGCTCTGAGTGGAAATAAACAAAGAGACATGTGGCAAGGAGGGCTGTCTCATTGCGGGGAAAAGGGGGCAGTGAAGAGGGAATTCACCAGCTGGGTTTGACTGGGGCAAGGAGTTAGGGTTCTCAGTTTCTAGAGAAGGTGGATGAGACCCAGCTCTGTCACCTATAAGGCCAATGTGGTCTCCTCCCTGAGGCCACCCAGTAAGTCCACGGCATTCACTAGCATCTAGAACACTCCCCCCGTCTCGATTCTGATGGCTCCCCAGAGCCCAGCCCAGCTTGCACGTGGCAGGACCCCCTACATATTTTTAAATAAACTCTATTAAGACATAACATGCATGGAGAACGTGTGCAAGTCACAGCGTGCGACCAGTGAAATTTCGCAAACCAAACACACGTGCGTAGCCAGCACTGAGGTCAAGATGTACACATTCCCAGCCTCCCCCACCCCATCCCCAAACCCCAGAAGATGCTCAGACCCCCAGGTTACTGCCCTCCCAAAGAACAGCCACCCCCCAACACACAGATTCGTTTGTCCAGCTGTTGAACTTGAGGCAGATAGACTCACGCGATACACATTCTTCTGTGTCTACCGTCTTTTGCTAAAATTATGTTTGTGAGATTCACCACGTGTTTCCATGCATCTGTGGTTTACTCACCGGTGCGGGTGCTTAGTTTTATACTGTGTGAATGCTCCACAGTTTATTTCTGCATGCTTCCATTGTGAGCGTTTGGGTTGTTTCTACTTGGGACTAATACAAACAGTGCTGCTATAAACTTGCCTTTACAAGCCTCTCGGTGCACATATGCATATCGCTCTGTTGGATTTATACCAAGAAGTGGAATTGCTGGGTCATAGGATATGTGTAAGTTTGGCTTTAGGAAATGCTGGCAAACAGATTTCCCAAACGGTGGGATCAATTTAGTCTCCCACCAATGATGCATCACAGTTCCAGTTACTCCACGTTCTCACCAACGCTTGATACTCCCTGGCTTTTTAAATATTTTCACGATTAGGGTGTGTGTGCAGTGGGATCACATTGTGGTTTTAATCTGCATTTTTCTGTTGATGCCCGAAACTGAACACGTACGTTTATGGGTCATGTTAATATCCACTTTGGAGAAGCCGCCTGTTCAAATCTTTTGCCCATGTCTCTATAGGATTATCTGTCTTTCTCAGTTTGACTGTGGGCATCCTTTGTATAGTCTAGATATAAGTAATTTGTCGAGTGTATGGATTCCAAATATTTTCTCACACATCACTTCTTACCTTTTCACCCTTTTAATGGTGTCTTTCAATGAATAGACATTCTCAACTTTCATGTTAAGTTTATTGTTTCAACCAAATATTTGTTGGGTGAAGGAACGCTTCTGGGAATAAAATCAAAGTGTCTTGGCAGCCTAACTATTCTAATTTCACATGCCTAAAATGAGGAAATCCAACAGTGGATGATGTGTTTAAAAGAATCGCCTATGTACCGTGTAATATTCTGCATATAGCCAACTGCCGCTCCCATATGAGTATTCGTTCAATCAACACCTATTTTTACAGGCCAACTCTGTGCCAGACTCTGTCCTCAGCACCGAAGATATGACAGCAGTGAGCGAGAAGACCAAGTCCCTGTGCTCAAGAAGCTTACGTTTTAGCAGGGGACAGAGACCACACACATGTCAACGAGTAGGTGAGAATTCCGGAGAATCGTGGACAAGTGCTAAAAGGAAAATTAAAAGGACAATAAGGGTGGAGTGACTTGAGAGATCAGAGAGACCTCTCTGGGATGATGGTTGAGCTGGGAACTTGATGATGAGAAGGAACTGGACTTGCAAAGTCCTGGGGGAAGAGGGCTCAGACACAGGAAGTACGAAAGCCCTGAGTGTTTGAAGGTTGCGAAGGAAGGGAGTGTGGCCTGTGCACGTGAGGTGGGAGCGGGTGGAGAAGGAGATCCAGTTGGGTTCTGAAGGGCCAAGGTCATGAGTTAGAACTGTAGGGGAAATTAGATCTGATTTTCCGTTTAAATGATGGCTCTGGCTGCTGAGTGGAAGAGAGAGTATAAGAGAGTGAAGAGGAGTGCTGGGGATCCATTAGGAAGCTGTGGCAAGAGTTTGGGAAGGGGTGGAGGTGGCTCAAGCTATGCTTTCAGAGGGGGGATGCAAGCAGAGACCAGAATGATCCTTGGAGCTGGAAAGGAGCTGTAAAAGGGTAAGTCATCCATCCCTCTGCAGTTATGCAAGTCACATTCAAACCTCCCCAAGACGGGGATGTGAAGATGATAGTGTTTCCCACTGTTGTAAGAACGTTTCATAGGAGGAGCTCATTCCTGCCTTCTTAAATCCACAGCATCCTGGAATCGGAGGGGCTCCAGGGGCTCCTCCTCCCATGCCCTGCACTTCCCTCCCTCTGACTTCTTTATAGTCACCTTCAGAACCTCTCCAATGAGGAACTGGCCAGGTTACACTTGCATACCCGCATGACAGGGAGTTCACTACCTCCCAGAGCTCTGCACAACCATCCTTTGACTAACCCTGTTTCCGTAATATTTCCATGCCCATTTGACCCTCCAGGGAAAAAAAAAAAACTTGTCTAGACCACTTGTGTTGCCAAGGATAGGCTTTCAGAAGTTGAGAGCCTCCATTCTCAGGTCGAACAGAAGATTTCTCCATAGCCCTACCCTCTGTTCCTCACCTGTGTGAGTAGCCCATGCAGAGTCAGGCATCAAGTCACACAACACAGCACAGATGGGTGGGAGGTATTTCCAGCGCGTCAGTGAAGTCACCCACATGCAGCATGTGGCAAAGAGCGACCTCCCTTGCACAGTGCTTGTTATTGCTTTTGCAGTCATTGTTACTATTACTGTCATTGTTATTGTTATTAGGAATCACAGTACCAGATTATTAAAGCTTGTTTTGTTTGAGGATCTGCCCCCATGTACCCATCTGAATTTCTCTAGTTATTGGACAACAGGACAGACGACACTATTCTCATACTTGTATTACTTTGCACCTGCTGTTCCTTCTACTTCTGACACCCTTCCCTCCTTCATTCTCTTGTAAACTCGTAGTAACCGTCCTGCACGTGGACCAGGCACCACCTTCTCTGTGCAATCCTCTTCATCTCTCTCTCTCTCACACACACACAGAGTAGAGAGTGAGGCCCTTCTTCTGTGTGTTTTGCCATTAAAGCATCTCGTGTGGTGGGCTTGCATATTTTTTTTAGCTACAGATCTCTCTTATTTTTTAAAGATTGGCACCTGTGCTAACATCTGTTGCTAATCTTTTTTTTTTCCTTCTTCTTCTTCTCCCCAAATCCCCCCACAACATAGTTGTATATTCTAGTTGTAGGTCCTTCCAGTTGGGGCATGTGGGATGCCGCCTCAGCATGGCTTGATGAGCGTTGCCATGTCTGCACCCAGGATCCGAACTGTTGAAACCTCGGGTGGCTAAAGCAGAGCACACGAACTTAACCCTTGTCCACGGGCCGGCCCCAAGGACTTGCATTCTTTTTTGCCCCTTGGGCAGCAGTTACCAGGTCAACGTCGGGCCTTCCAATCTATGGTGCCTTCCCCTGAAGGGAACAGGACCGCACCTATGATACGCTGGGCGCTCGCTATGTGCCAGCTCCATGCTGTACAACCTCCCCTTCTCATCTCATTCCATCCTCACAAATACCCTAGAATGTAGGTGCTCTTGTTATCCCAGTTGACAGACAAGAAAACTGAGGCCTCAAGGGCTGAACTCTCTCCTCACCTGCTTATTCTTCTATCCTGAGGGTCGATGTCATGTCCTCAGGAGAGACCTTCCTGGCCAACCCTCCCACGGAGGTCAGACCTGCTACAGAGAGACCCGTGACTCCGTGGCACGAGCCCAGCTTGTAAACGTGCCTTCGTATGTGCCAGCATTTGATGATGTCTGTCTTCCCCACTGGAATCCCAGCTCCCTGGGCTCAGAGACTAGGTCTGCCTTGTTCATCTTCGTATTCCCAGAGCATGACAGTCGGTGTCCAAAAATAATTGCGGAAGAAGAGGAGAAAGAAGCACAGGGAGGAAGAATAAGGAGGGCACAAGCAGAGTCTCTGGGGGCTCCTCTTCCAGGGGTGTGATTCCGGAACTGCCTGGGGGAAGATGACCTGGGGGCCTGCCATCTTCCCCCAGAGGAAGTACGGCCCTCCCCGGTCTTCCCTACCTGCCGTAAGCCTTTCTCTGTCCACGTAGGTTCCTTTGGGCCTGCAGAGCAAAGCCCGCTGAGCTACAGAGGCCCACCCTCTGCCACCTGCGTGGCTTCCCCTTCATCCTTAACCAAGCTAAGCTGTCTCAGCCCCAAGCCTCCCTGCTGGAAGCCGGAGAAGCAATTAATCCTGCAGGATCCCCCACTGCTTTTGGGATCAGGAGACTCCTGGAAGCCTGACAGCTGTGTGCATTCACATCTAGGAGCCATCGAGGGCCCGCCCAGGCAGCTCTGAGTATAAGCTGACCTGTCAAGGGGCTCAGAGGGGGTTCCCGCCTGGGGCAGGGAGTGGAGAGAGAACTCTGGGGGAAAGCACTTGTCCATCCTCCTCCCACAATGGTCTAGTGAGACCAAGACACAGAGTGCCCCCTCTAAGAGGAGACCCAGTCACCTGAAGGCACAGCGAAGCAGACAGTAGCCCACCTGGAATTCCAAAGACCAGGGGATAAGGCCTGGCTTGACCTCTGATGTGCTGTGTGACGTTGGACAGGTCATCAACCCCTCTGAATCTGGGAAATAATGGTAAATCCGGGAAATAAGAGTAACTCTTTCCAAAACTGTCGAGGACATTAAATAAGATAATTCACATAAAGGGCTACTCACAATGCCTGGTGCATCATGACACTCAATAAACGGCAGCTGTTACTGTTTTATAAGTATAGTGGTCCATTGCTCTTAGAGCTGTCATTAGGACTAAATGAGATAATGCATCTAAAACTTCTACATAGAACCCAGCACAGAGTAGTTGCTCAATAATTATTAATTCCCATCCCAAATTTGGAATGCCACCAGTTATAAAGGGGACTGAAGTCTCCATCCACCATATGGTGCGTAGGTGGCCTTCAAAGCATTCCTAATGCTTAGATGGATGGATGGATAGATAGGTGAATATGAGGATGGATGGATGGGTGGATGGAAGGATGGATGGATGGATGGATGGACAGGTGGACGGGTGGATGGGTGGGTGGGTGGATGGATGGATGGATAGGTGGGTGGATGGATGGATGGATGGATGGATAGATGGGTGGATGGATGGATGGGTGGATACATGGACGGGTGGACAGGAGGACGGGTGGATGGATGGATGGATGGGTGGATACATGGACGGGTGGACAGGAGGACGGGTGGATGGATGGATGGATAGACGGGTGGGTGGATGGATGGATGGGTGGGTGAGTGTGTGGGTGTGTGGATGGATGGATGGATGGATGGATGGAAAGGTGGATGGCTGGCTGGATGGATGGATAGATGGGTGGGTGGATGGGTGGATGGGTGGGTGGATGGGTGGATGGATGGATGGATGGATGGAAAGGTGGATGGATGGATGGGTGGATGGATGGATGGATGGATGGATGGATGGATGGGTAAATAGGTAAATCCCAGGTAACATTATGCACGTCTGCACAGTGACATAGTGAATCCATGCTCCCATGATTGAGAGCTAGTAGGCTAGTAGGATACTGTGGCTTCTTAGGTTCCAACCTAAGTCTGTTTGGTTCCATGTAGTCAGGCACACTGTGTCCCACACATCATCAACTTCAATGATGCTTACAGCAGAGTCTGTCACCACTTCCCAGCATGCTTTGGGCCATCCTCCTTTGGAAATTCCTGTCAGGCCTTGTGGGTCCTGATGTAGCTCTTATCTGCATCTGAATGTCCTCCCTCCAGGCAGAATCCTAGAAGGCTGAAGCTTAAGGAGACCTCGAGGATTATTGAATACAACTCACTCATTTAACAATCACAACCACAACCATTTAAAGAGTTCTTCTAACTTCTAGACACTGTTAATTATTTTATAGTGTAATTGCATTTAATCTCACAGTGCTCCAACCAGCAAGAGCCATCCTCCACATAATGCTCACACACATTCTATCTGTAATTCTCAATTAAAAGTATTAGGCACTTTTAAATTATTTTTCAGAATGACACAAAGCTCTCATGAATGCCAAAATTTAAGCAGTTTTTTTCTAGACCTTCTGGTTATCTCGCTCTTTTCTCTGCCTCTGGCACTGTACTTTTCTGTTGCCCTAAACAGTCACTTAGTCCTTTTGTGAAGTAATTCAGCACTGACCACAGATAAGGGATATTATTATTGTTGTCATTTTCCAGATGAGGAAACAGAAGCGCAGATAGGTAAGGAAGAAAGTCCTGTGGTTAGCAAGTGGTAGAACCAAGGTTCCAATGTAAGTTTATTCGGTCCCCAAACTCCCGCCTCCTCTTTGATGAAAGCTGCATCTCAAATGGGGAAATTGAGACCCAGCAAGGACAGGAGCCTTGCCCAAGGACACGCACATAGTTGAGCCCAGGTTAGAATATCCTCTCTTGGCTTCCTCCACCAGCCAGATTCTAGAGCAACCTTTTCAAAGATTCTCTCGGGGTCTTCTCACCCTTTCCTGCCACTGGGGAGCGCTGGGTGTGCTTGGTGGTCATCAGCAACAAAAAACAGGTGAAAATATTTTAGTTAAAATTTCCCCTCTTGACGGGTGAGAATTTTCCAGGTCTGGGCACCTTTGAAACTTCCCGACGTCAGCCATCATCAGCTGTAACTGGCACCTCTGCTAATAAATTGAGAATGTCACATCTCCCAAACTGCGTTATTACCGTTTATAATTTTGATTGTTCATTTGCATACGAAAATTAGTCCTGTGACATGCGTGAATTTTATTTTATTCTTGAACTAATTATAAACAAGAATGCCACATTATTTACATAACTAATTATTGTTCCTTCTGTTCCCCTGTTTTTTAAATGGGGGGCCCATTCTCCATTGGTTCACTACGCAGATGAAAAATCCGAGAACATTTCTAAAGTTTAGGAACTTGTTCTATTTGCATCAAATACAAATTCCTTTGAATGAGAGATAATATGCTTTCCATTTTAATAGGCCTAAATTAGGTTGATCTTAATTTATGGTTAATTTGAATGAATAATTTGTGTCTACCTGAGTCTGTTTTTTCAGCGGCTCCTTGTAAATGTTTATTAACCCATAAATCTGCTGCCTTCCTTTAGGAGGGGATTTTTAAGGGCCCCCCCAAACTAGAGGGAGGATGGTGCAGAGGGGAAAAAAGCAAAGAGCAGTTAAGAAACCCTGATACAAGTCCCCATGCTGTAAGCCACATGCTGTGTGCCTTTGGGCAAATACCATACCCTCTCTGAGCCTCAGGTTTCTCAGTCGTTAAATGAGCAAGTGGACTTAGACGGTCGCTAAAATTCTGAGCCTCTCTAACATTACAAGTGGGGAGGTGGAGAGATCTTGATATCTTCTTCATCTTGCCTTTCATCATACCTGCTCCCAAATCTCTCTTTAGATTAAGATCCTAAATCTGTCTCCACTCATGGAGAGCTGACCCATTTTGGTGGCCACTGCAAAAGAGGGAAAAAAGATTCCACCAAGAGGAGGACTGGAAGGGCCGCCAAGCTAATGGTGGTGTTCCAGCTGCTGGTGACCCTTTGGGAAGAAGGGTTGGGCAGAAGGCACTGCTAGGGCACCACGGAGGTTCCTCCCAGCTGTCAATCACACCACGAAGATTTGAACTACTCTGCTGTGTCTACAAGGGAAAGAACTTTGGAGTCTAAAGGACCTGGATTTTAACCCCTGTTTTGCTCCTTCCTCTGAAAGATGACTTACCCGCTCTGAGACTCAGGATGTCAAATGAGAATAACAGTCCTATCTAGTTCCCCGGAGATCGCTGGAGGATTAACTGAGATAGTAATGTACAAGTTTCCTGGGATATAGTGAGTGCTCAAGGCTAAACCTGCCCTTCCTGCTCACAAGTTGGCCTCCGGAGGTGAGGACGAAGAAGATAATGATAGGTGTGTTGAGTGCTTACTCAGTGTTGCTTCTTCAGATTTTGGCCCAGAGACACTGCTTCTGGGAAGCGTTCTCTGACCTCCCTAAGGAGGTCAAACTCCTCCTGGAGACTCTCAGATCCATGCCCCTCGCTGCACTGCAGTGACCGCAGCTGCAACCTCACATTTCTTTGTTGATGTCTACCTTGACCATCACCGCCACTATCCCTCTTCCAACAGATGTAGCCACCATGTCTGTTTTTGTCTCCATTGTCTCCCTCAAGTCCTGGCACTTATATAAGTATTTGAAGACACAACTAAGCGTTTGTCCTAGATGATCTTAGGTGATCTTCGCAAAATGGGCTCTGGTGCTATCATACCAATTTTACGGAAGAGGAAACCGAGGCTCAGAAAGGAAAGTCCCCAGCCCAAGGTTGCACATAGAGTAGATGGTGGGTCCTGGATTCGAACTCAGACCCGTTGACATTGAAGAAGCTCAACATCCAAAACTACTGTTTACCTCTCACCCAGACGGAGGACAAACAGGGCTGGGCTGAGCCGGTCCCGCCTCCAGAACTCATCCAAAGTTGCTTGTTTTGCCCACCAGCCTTAAAGGATGGTTGAGCTTAGAGGGACTTTCCAGGCTGGGTGGCCCTGTGAGGTCGCCAAGAAAAAGGAAGGCAGGCTGAGCAGTATTGACATTGGGGGACGTTTCTCCATAACTAGTTTCTAAAGACCCATTTCCCCTGGCGGGAGGTGGGGCCACAGTTCCAACAGCCCAACCCTCCTCAGGCATCCACCTGCCTCTGGGCACCCCATTTTTGTCTTGAGGCTTCCACCAAAGGAAAGTGGGAGCCTCCCCAGAACAGACAAACCATGTCCATTCTTAAATCCTCCCAGGCATTCATGAGAATCCTTGCTCAGATGCTGCTCTGGATGCTGAGGACACAGGGATAGACGAGACACGATGTCAAAAGTCCACGGTTTAGGTGGGAGTTCAAGGAGATGTCCAAGATAACCTTTTTCCAGACCCGACTATCCCTCCGGACCCAACATCCCCACCCCCCACCTCACTGCTGAGGCCAGTTGATCCCAAACACCATCCTCTCAGATACAACCCCAACCTAAGCTAACGGTTCCTCCAGAGCATATTTTTCAACAGGAGAGGCGACGGGAACTAGTCCCCTTCACCCCACCCCAGATTCTGGGATTCTTTTTGGCCCAAGGCAGGAAAAAGCTACCATGGTCCTGGGGACTGAGAGCTTCGGTTTTGGCAGCCAGGTTTTGTACCACGTGACCCCCTGGCCCTCCCCAGACAGAGTTGATTGGACCAAGGGTGGTCACCCGAGTGAAAGGCAGCCAGTCCACAGCCTGTGTGTCCAGCTCTCTGCCAGGGACCTCTAGCCCTCAGACCCCTTCTCCATGGGAATTTTGGTTGTTTCAAGCGAATACTTGATCATCTACTATGTACCAGGTCTGCACTGAGGAGGAAAACTCCTCAAATCTTCTCCAGCTTGGAGCAGGTTGAAAAGATGGCCACTGCCTCCACATTCTTTGCCCTGTGATCTTGAAGTACCCTCCCACTCTGATTCTGAACTCCCTTGTGTAACCTGCTTTGGCCAATAGGATGTTGGCAAATGAGGACATGGCTGGGCTAGCCTGCTGGAGGATGGGACAGAACTGAATCACCCCAGGCATCTCAGGAGCAGCCATCACAGATCAGCCCACAGCCACACCATGAGCAAGTCCATCAGCGACCAGCAGGACCACCCAGCCTGGCCCGGCTTGCCTGAGCCATGAGCATTGTTACTGTACACCACTAAGGTTTGGGGTTGTTTCACAGCATTATTTTTTTCCAGCTTTATTGAGATATAATTGACATAGAACATTGTGTTGGTTTGATACATTTTTATGTTGCAAAATGGCTACCACTGCAGTGTTAGCTATAGCTTCCATGGGTCACATAATTACCATTTCTTTTTTGTAGTGAGGATATTTAAGATCTCTGTTAGCAACTTTTGAGTATATAATGCAGCATTATTAACTACAATCACCATGCCGTCCTTGAGATCCCCAGAACCTACTTACCTTCCAACTGCAAGTGTATACCCTTGACGAATAACTCCCCATTTCCTCCACCCCCCAGCCCCTGGTAACCACCACTCCACTCTCTTTCTATGAGTTTGGCTTTTTTAGGTTCCACATATAAGCGATATCATATAGAAGTTGTCTTTCTGTGTCTCACATTTCACTTAGCATAACGCCCTCAAGTTTTATCCCTGTTGTCACAAATGGCAGGAATTCCTTCCTTCTCATGGATGAATAATATTCCATTGTGTGAATATATATATATATATACACACACACATCTTCTTTACCCATTCACCCATTGATGGACACTTAGGTTGTGTCCATGTCTTGGCTATTGTGAATAATGTTGTAATAAACATGGGAGAGCAGATATCTCTATGAGGTCCTGATTTCACTTCCTTTGGACATAAAGCCAGGATGGGATTGCTGGGTCAGGCGGCAGCTCTATTTTTAATTTTTTGAGGAACCTCCAATCTGTTTTCCGTAGTGGTTGTACCAATTTACATTCCCACCAAGAGTGCACAAGTGTTCTTTTTCTCCCACATGCTTGCCAACACTGGTTCTCTCTTATCTTTCCGCTGATAGCCATTCTAACAGGCATGAGGTGGTATCTCATTGTGGTTTTGATTTGCATTTTCCTGATGATTAGTGACGTGGAGGACGTTTTCACGTACCTTTGCCAGCATTACTGTGTCAATTGATCGTTGATAGACATTTGTATAACATTTTACACTTCACCAAGCAACTTCCCATGAAACATTTCATCTGAGCCTCCATTTCCTCATCCGTAAAAAAGGGATGTTACTTTCTCTGGCTCACACAAATCAGCAAGGAAAGGGAGCAATGATTCTTGTATTCATTCATTCATCCCCACACTCACACATACAATAAATAATTAGTAATCACCTACTATGTACCAAGCGTTGTTAGAGATGTTGGGTTTTCAACAGGAAAAAAATAAAAGGCATAATTTCCTGCCCACATTGAGCTTAATTCAGTTACCCTTTTACACATTCATTCATTCATTCGTTCATTCACCATATGCTCACTGAACACTTATTGTGTGTCTGGGGCTGTACAGGTAAGTGAAGTCAGCCTTTTGCCCTTGACGGTCTCAAGGGGTAGATAAAATTTGGGTCATTGCCTGTCGCATCCACAAGACAGGACTTCTAAAGATATGAATAACAGAGACGTGAACTCCAAATAGGTCATAAATGTGTACTTAAAATAAGGTTGGTTGGGGCAGAAGTGGGAGTTAAATCCTTGTTCTCCTGGCCTTGGAGGGACTTTGCATTTCCACTATTATCCTTTCGCTGAACTGATATATTAATTTGTTCAAACAATTGTTTCTGTAATTAAATGAGAGCCCTGAAGAGAACCCACCACAAAGGTGTCTTTTGGAGCTCTGTGAGCTGGAATCTGGCGACCTCTCCCCGAGTCTGTTCAGTGATCAGACAGTGGGAATATGACCATTAATTGGGTGTTTTAGGTTCAGACACAAGCAGACAGGGAGTTAAGCGGCCCCAGAGTTACCAGTGAAGTGTGGTCTGTGGCTTAGTTAATGACACATCCTTTGTTTTTCTAAGTCTCATTATCTATTTATTATTCAGAGAGGTCTGGCGTTGGAAGGGACCAGACTTAGAATGAGCAACTCTCATTTAGTGCAAAACACGTTTCTAGGGTGTTTCCGAGAGATGAGGGCCCTCCAAGCTTCTCAAAAATGTCCATCAATATGGAGCTCGCCACCTTGTAAGGAAACGAAACCAAAAAGCAGTGCCTTATTAAATCCACCATACGAGCTAAGCCCATCACATCTTGAGTATCAGTTGGCGGCTCCTCTTTCTTCCAGTACAGCTCCTAAGGGCACAGGGGCGGGGGTGGCGCGTGCGTCTCTGTCCATGGTCCTTAACTGAGATCTGCTCATAATGACCCTGGAGTATCTTCTGCCCTGTGCACACTGTTGAGAGAGAAAAGAGAGGAGAGGGAGGGAGAGGAAGAAAGAGACAGAGAGACACACTATTGGAAAAACACTACTATTTTGACGTGGTTTTCAAGTAATTGCAGTTACCAAGAAAGAAAATTGTTTTCTTTTCGAAAGTCAAGACAGTACTTACTTCTACCTCCCCTTCACCTCCCCCAACGCTGCTGTTTGGGCGTACGAGGCTGTCAGCCTGTGGTTTTGTTGTGTCTGAATTCCTGTGTGGACATGTGGCCCTGCACAGGCTTTGGGATGAGGAGAATGTCCAGGACTCCAGCTTTAGTGTCTAATGCAGGCTGCTTCTAGTCTCCCCAGCAGGGCTTAGACTATGGCCAGCTGCCATACTGCACTCACCAACTAGAAAGTGTAAGAGGGCAAATCAGAGAACCGAGTTCTGATCCTGGTTCTGCATTCACACGCTGTGTGACCGTGGACAAGCATCCCTTCCTCTCCAACTCCTGGGTATCACCACCTCAAAGTGAGGGAGTCAGGCTAAATGGATTCTGAGGTCATCCATCACTCTTCTGACATTCCGAAATTCCTCAAGCCAATTTCTTTTTCAAGGAGTGAAAGAAATGACCACATTTCTCATTTAAAATGGCCAAAAAAAGCATTTCTCCACGATTAGGCAACTACTGGGCCAAATAGCAGAAATCCGAGAATGTAAGTTCCTCAGTACAGGAAATACATCTTTGCTCCCATAAGGCAAACCGCTGACCACCCAGGTCTTCTGTGTTCACTGCTTTACTCACTTACTCCTCACCGCGACCCTCGGAAGGAAGCGCTGCTGCTTTCCCCAACTCACAGGGGAGCAGACTGAAGCCCAAGGAGATGAAGGGACTTGCTCAAGGTCACCTAGAGGAGCTAGCACTCTAAACCCTATCTGTTTGAGTCCAAATTATTTCCACTATACGAGGCTGCCACTCAAGGATCGTTTTGAACACACAGGCTGTCCTGACAAGCCCCACTGACCTCAGGGAAAATGCCCGGGCTCCCCCAGCCCCTGTGAAGTGTCTCTATCCTGACCTCCTGGGTACCAAGTTCTCACTAAGGCCTCTGCCAACTAATTTTTTTTCTGGGATGCAGATGATGCCAAGCTCGAGTCCCAAGCAGGGAGACTAAGGCTGGCTTTTAATTAGGAGGCCCGTGACTGTTTGCTGTGACTTCAATAACAAGCATTCTGAGACCTGGGGAAATCGTTAAGCAAGCAGAGAGGCAGCAAGGCTTGCTCAGGACTCATGCTAGAGGATGTGGGAGGGGGCAGGAGGGAGGAAGTCCCTTCCCAAGGAAGGCACTGCTGCCTCCAGGCCCAGGTCTGAGACAAGCAGGACCAGACTCTGGCCAAGGAGGGACGTGTCGGTCTGTTTTCTCTCCTCCCGCCCCCTGCTCCCTACAAGGGGAGAGAAAGCTACTCTCTCTCCTGTCCATTTCTGCCCAGCCAAGCAAAGGTCTCCTCAAGCATTAAGTATCCGAGCTGGAAGGGACTTGAAGACCCTGGGCGAATGCCACCCACCAGCCTGCAAGCTTGTGCCGGCTCTGGACAGCTCCAAATGTTGGAAAGATTTTTCTTTGATTGAGACAGGACCCATGTCACTGCAACTTGGACCTCATTTGACTTAGTATTCTTCTCTCTTTAGATGTTCATTGCGCGCATATTGGTTGAAATTTATATTCCGTGTCAGAGACTTGGCTAGCTGCTTGGGACACAATGGTGGACAGGAACAGTCCTGGCCTTCCATGGGGACACTGACACGCGTCACATTCCCCAAGTCTACTCTGTGCCAGGTTTAACACATGCAATTTCTCCACTGGTTTCTTTTAGGACTGGGTTCCGGGCATTCCCCCATTTGTCACCTCAGAGTTACAAGCGTGATGCGTATGTCAGTTCCCTGGCAGACACGGTCGTGTGCCACCTCAAGGACACCCCACACCCAGATTCACGCGTGTACAGCGCAGCCATTCAAAAGATGGTCATTGAGGACCTACCAGCTACCGAGGGGCCAAAGGAGAATACAAACGGGAGTGAGTTTTGTTTCCCCAGAGGGTCCAGTCTGCTGAGAGCGAGGGGCACTCATCAAATAGGAGCAGAATAAATACATTAGTGCCGCTGGTGCCTCGTGTGACGTGGAAATGCATAGGGCCAAGGGGGGAGGGGAAGGGGTGGGGGTGGGGCCTGACCGGGCTGGGAGATTCAGGGTGGGAGGGGGCTTCTGGGAGGAGGTGAGGTTTAGACCGAGACCTGAAGGGTGACGGGTGCATTCTGTGATGCCCAGACAGAAAGAAGACACAGCAAGTCGCCAAGGCGGCCATACGGACAGTCTGCCTGAAGACATGAGAAGAAACCTTGAGGTTGGAGTGAGGTAGATGAGGGTGGAATGGCCCAGAATGGGGTTGGAAAAGAAGCCAGAGCCACATGGACCCTTACTGGCCAAGCCAAGGCCTTTGGAATCTTCTCCAGGTGCAATGGGGAGCCACTGAAAGTTGGAAGCAGGGAATGGTATAAGCCAATTCATGTTGGAGGACATGGTGGGGAAGAGGCAAGTGTGCAAGAAAGGAGGCTATTGCCGTGGGCCACCTCCCCACACACTCACAGGACCCCCCCGTTCACACCCATTTGCCCATTTTCACACACACTCACAGAGCTTCAAGAGGAGATGGGCAGACAAGAAGCAAGGACAGCTGGGCTGAGTGCAAGACAGGGAAGTGGGGAGACCTTCTCTCCAATCTTTCTGTCTGGTCCCTGGACCTCAGCTCTCATTTCTAGAATGGGGACTGGAGGAGTAAGAAAACATGTGTCTGGGGCTCCAGGAAGTCTCCTTGAAGAAGCATTCTGTGTCTGAGACTTCTGTCCCTTATAGAATGCACATTGTGAAAGGTAATGAGCTGCCCATCCCTAGAGGGATTCAAGCAGAAGCTGGGCAACTACATGGGTGGGAAACTTAAATGGGAAGAATGAAGCTAAACAAGGATTTATCTCCTACCATCTCCCAGGTGTTGGGACAAATGTTTGTATACCGTATTGAAGGCTTTTAACAAAAACATGAGATCAGAATCATTAACCCCCTTTTACAGATGAGAAAACTGAGTCTTAGATGAGCAAAGTGACTTGCCCAGGGTCACTCAGCCAGCAACATAGAAAGCCAATGTGTCTGAGACGCTTACTGCAGGCAGAGACCGTGCTCACGGTATTCCAGGTGGCACACCATTTAATTTCCCAACAATACCACGAGGCACACTGGCCCTATTTTATGGATGAGAAAACCGAGGCAAAGAGAGCTGAGAGGGGTCACCCAGGTCCATCCAGTGGGGAAGTAAGAACGTCGCGTCCCATCCAGAGCCCTGATGCTGACACCGAATTCCCTCCTAACACTTCAACTCTCATTTCCAAGCCATTTCTGGCTGACCCTGGAGCCCATCCTCTACGTTCTGCCCCCGCAGCACCCCCGCAGCCCCCTGTGACCTGTTGGCTCCCTTATATCTTAGTGTCGTGGGGCTGCTGTAACAAAGCACCACTGCCTGAGCCGCCTAGAACAACAGAAATGTATGTCTCACAGTTCAGAGGCCAGCAGTCTGAGATCAAGATGTCAGTAGAGCCCAGCTCCCTCTGGAGGCCCTGGGGAGGGACCTGTTCCAGGCCTGTCTCCCAGCTTCTGGTAGTTCCTTGCCTTGTGGCAGCAGAACTCCAATCTCATGGATTGTCCCTATGTGGGTGTGTGTCTCCAAATCGCCCCCTCTTTTTTGTTTCCTTTTTTTGCTGAGGAAGATTGGCCCTGAGCTAACATCTGTTGCCAATCTTCCTCTTTTTGCTGAGGAAGACTGTTGCCAAGCTAACATCTGAGCCAATCTTCCTCTGTTTTGTATGTGGGATGCCATCATAGCATGGCTTGATGAGTGGTGTGTAGGTCCCCGCCCAGGATCTGAACCCACGAACCCCAGGCCACTGAAGTGGAACATGTGAACTTAACTGCTATGCCACCGGGCCAGCCTCTCCAAATCTGCCCTTTCTACAGGAACACCAGACATATTGGATTAGGGGTCCACCCTACTGCAGCAGGACCTCATTTTAACTCATTGCATCTGCAGTGGCCCTATTTCTAAACAACGTCACATTCTGCGTTCCTGGTGTTAGGACTTCAACGTACGAATTTGGGATGGGGAGACAGTTCAACCCTTCCAACGCCACGTGTCTTTGCCGATGGGGAGCAGGTGAGTGACGAGGCTCTAACAGGCCCTGAACCACACTGCAGGCATCGTGTCCCCTCCCTCTGTTCTGCACCATCCATCGGCCTCTCCCCTCTGTCCCAGACGCCCAGGGCTCTCCTTTGAGTCCTACTGTCATCCTGCATTAGTGATGGCCTGGTGTCATCCTGGGACCTGGCTCCTGCAGTGGGGGAGCAGCCAGGAAGCAGAGAAGAACCCTCGTCCCTTCCAGAGCAGGCGGGGGAATATTCCATATGGCGTGAGAGCGCAGATTCCCACACAGCCACCTCCCGCAAATGCAACATGACACCTCGTAATGGGGCGAGATCAGTACAAATCCGGCCTCGCGGTGGCCTGCAGCCTCCCGGTAATGCCTCACATATTGTGTTCCTGTCGCTGTAGACACGATCGCCGAGCTCAGGCTTCCACCGCAGCCCGTCGGGGGGCATCATCCCCATTTCTGCAGCTGAGAAGACTGAGACCCAAACTTTCCCTCCATCACGCATTGGGCTACAGCCAAAGAAGCAGAGAAGGAACAAGCAGGGTTGGTCCCCAACGCCACCTCTGGCAAGAGGTGGGAGCAAGACAGAGGGGGTAGTGAGGCAGGACCTGGTGGTGGGGTGAGGGGCAGATGTGGCTGGACAGAAAAAGAGCAAGGTGCTGGGGTAGAAGCAGGAAAAGATGGAGCCCGAGGAAGTCATTGGAGCTGGACAGACTCAGGCCAGAGATGAGTGGGCTGCTGGGGGAGGGAGCAACCCAGAGGCAGGCATCTGGGGTGGGGTGCTGGGTTTTGACACAGAGAGATCCCAAGCCAGAGGCAAGCACTTTCCTGCTTCCTCCTGATTGGCCCATCGGGAGGAGGGCCCAGCCAATGCCTGGGAGAGTAGAGAGCATCCGATCGCCAGGACAAAGACTGGGCTTCAGGGCTGCCTGCAGTGTAGGCAGAAAATCTGTATCACTTAAGAAGGAACCAAGACTGGAGCCTGGATATGGGGAGTGGGAGAGAGTGTTTCCTCCCCTCCTTTCACCCTCCACCCCAAGTCCATGCTCCTTCCTTCCCTGCTGTGCTCTAAGTCCCAGGAGCCTGACCCCTGGGGACCACATCGCCTAGTTCTCTAGCTTGGGGTAAGATAGTGAAGCTGGGGGTTGGGGGTCAGCCAGTGCCAGATATCAAAAGGCCAGTGGAGATCTCATCACAACAAGGAGAGGGACCACTTGAAGATGAAGCCATCACAGAGGAAAGAGAGGCTGAAAGATAAATGCCTGTGCACTTTATTCAAGCACCTGGATTCAGCCATGCCTGAAGGCCTACTTCTAGAATTTTCAATTAGATGATCCAACACATTTTCTTTTTCCCTTCAGCTAGGCTCTGTCTCCAAGAGTCCTGATTAGTTCAGGGGATCCTGTAGTATTGTAAAAGGAGCAATTCACTTGTAATTGGACCAACCAGGGTTTTAATCACAGCTCTGTGGGACCTTGGGCAAGACATGCCACTCTCTGAGTTTATTCTTTCACACCTGCAGTCTCCCAGGGAGAAGAAGGAAATAAAATAATACCTGTAAAACACCTGGATACACACAATAAATGACATTTTACCCCAAAGTCTCCCCACTTTCTGGGTCCCAGTACTCTAATAAGGAAAATGTGGATCCTAGCACTGATGAGTTCATATATTCTACGAGACAACCCCGTACACTGTCTTATACTGTCACACTCTCCCCAAGCCTTTGAAATACTAATAGAAAGCTATCATCCTGTGTGATCACATGCAAGTAGCATAACTTCTCTGAGCCTCAGTTTCCTCCAATGTACAATGAAGACATTAATATTACTTACCCCCTGGGGTTGCTGTGAAACTAACAAGTTAATGCGTGTAAAGCATTAGAACAGCGTCTGGGACTTCATAGCTGCTCAATAAATGTTTTCTGGGTGGGTGGTGACGGTTTCAGTAATAATAATAAGCATTGTTGTTATCATCGTGGAGCACCTCCTCTGGTCTTATTTATACATCATCTCGTTTAGAGCCTGACAGCATAACCATGAGCTCGGTGACAAGGTCCCAACTACACAGATGGGGAAACAGCTCAGAGAAGTCGAGTCGCCTCCCCGGGCGCTGGAGCCAGGGTTTGCACACGAGCGTGCCCGAGGTGTGTAAAGACTCCGCGACACCGCGGCCCCGGGTGGTTTTCCCACCGCCTGCAGCCGCCCGCGATCCTGCACTGAGACGGGCATCGTTGTGGCGCGCAGCAGGCGCGAACCCTCCAGACACCGTCCTCCAGTTTTCTTCTCCAGCCGCCTCCCCTCCGAGCACACTTTCTGCTCGTGTGAATGAAACCCACGAAATGGCACGGCGACGGCTCTAATTATAGGCTCCCGGCCCCTGCCAAGAGGAAGCGGGTTAGTGTACACTGGAGTCGATTTCCAAACCGGATTTCGTGAGCCCCCGGCACCGGGGCGGCGGGCCAAGCTCTGCTCGGGAAGAACAGGACGGGGACGCGGGCATCGTGGGGCGGCCCCGCTCCTCTCCTGCTGCGGCAGGTGACCCTTCTGCTTCCAGGTTACACAGCCCGCTCCCCGCTTCTTTCACTCCGTCCCTGGGCTTTTCCAGAAGCTGGGGCAGCGGGAGGAAGGCGCAGGAGAGGCAGTGGGAGGTGCTGGATGCGCGAGGGCAGCAAGGTGGAAACAATACCTTGGAATCGAAGGGAACTGAGTCCGAGGGCATCTCTGCCTCATCTCAGGTTTCACCGTCGCTCTGAGGACCAAGCGTGTCACCGATCGAATCGGGGTGCCGGCCCTTTCCCCGCAATGATCCAAGGGTGTGTCACAGTGTTTCTTCAACATTCATACATCGTCTACTTTGTGCAACACGGTATCAGTGACTGCCATGAATAAGATGCGGCCCGGGGCTCCCTGGAAGCCTGGTCCAGCCAGGAGCAGGCGGTTGACACGCATCCTCATCGCACACCGTGATGAGAGAAGGAGAGCGCTCCATAGGAAGGAGGGGCCTGTGATCCAGAGCTGTGCATCACAGAGGACTTCCCGGAGGAGGCACATCTGGGCTGCGACCTCAGAGATGACTCAAATTAAGGGAGGACAGAAGGAGCCCACTTGAGGGCCCAGAAAGGGAAGAAAACAGCACATTCCAGCAACTTCATCTAGAATGGTCAAAAATTGGAGGAAATGGCCAAAATACAGATATGTTTTTGAAAATCATGTAATTCAATACAGCCCGTCAAAATAGCATCAACAAAGAATACTTTATGATGAGGGGATTATTCCGGAGGGATTGGGTGAGTGACAAATGTTGTCACATGAGCCCTCATCATGTAAAAAAAAAAGCCATATGCGTGCGCATGCCTTTTAAAAAAGTCCGGAAAGATATACATAAAAATGAGAATAGTAATTATCTCCAAGGGATGGGGTTACGGATCTGTTGGGGGTTTTTTTGAATTTCCCAATTTACTGCAACAAGCATGAATCGCATTTGCAACCAGAAGCCAGTTCTTTAAAGAGCAGGAATGTTACGGGTATAGACGGCGATACACAGGTACAGATCTGCGCAGGCTCCTCGTGACGATCACACAAGATGATTGATCAGAGCTTTGCAGAGCCGCACAGGGCACACGGCCCTCTCTCGGCAAGGTCCTTGCTCCCGCCCAGGTGGCCCGAGCTCCCCGAACGCGGCGGGGGTCCCACGCAGGATGATGGAGCGAGCTGCGCATGCGCACACTGGCGTTCGCCCCCCCCCCCCCCACCGGGTACCTTCAAGGGTTCGCTCAGGAGGCGGGGCCTCGGAAGGTTCCGGGAGGGCGTGGCCACGGGCGGGAGCGGTCCACCGCGAGCATGCGCAGACGCGCATCCACAGCTCACCCCCCCACACACACAGGCGCCTCTCACATGCTGAACTCGCCCATGCACGCCCACTCGTCAACACGTTCACACACTCTCATCCTCTCTCACTCAGCCCACACGTTGCCACCCCCTCACCAACACACACACACGTCAGCTCACCAACACGCACATACAACTACACACACTCACATGCATTCAGCTCATGCTGTCCCATTCATTCAGCTACGCACTCAACACACGTAAGTTCACCGTCAACACACGCATAAACTCACCAACACCACACACACACACTTGCACACGCTCAAGCATACAGAAGCTCACCAATAACACACATACATTCACACACTCGAAACACACATAAGCTCACCATCAACACTCACACTAACACACACTCAAAACACACACACACACACCCAACATACACACTCACATGCACAGTCCTGAGTCCAGTTTAACCAGGGCTTTCTTCCTCGAGCCTCTTGTTTCGTCCGGGTCCCTGATGTGCCTATCCTAACCCCGACCCCAGACAACTCGTGCGCGCTCAGCTCGGGGGCCCCCCTGCCTCAACTGGCACCTGCCTGCTGCAGAGGGACGGAAGGTCAACGATGCTTTCCCGACAGCCCCGTGCTGGAGAGCTTGCTCGGCTCCCCTCCCCTGTGGGACCAAGTCAAAGTCCAGTCCATCCGGGGCTGCCACAGTCGTCAACTCGTTCTCGCCTCCGGCTCCCCCTCACCCCAGGGTCTCAGGCTGTGCTCAGTGCTGAGCCGACCCCAGCCCTGCTGGCAGTCCACATGGCCTCTCGCCTGTTCCCCACAGGGGACGGTTTGTGCTGCTTGGACCCTCTCTCCTCGCCTTCCATCCTTGGTCCTGCAGTCCTGGTGATTCATTTGTTTCTCAGTTACCTGGGCTTCCGGAACTTTCTAATCAGAAAACCATTCAGCAGCCACACTTGAATGTGCCAGATGACCCAGGGGGCATTTTGCATTCATGATACCTCTTCTAAGCCTCACAGGAACTCTTCAGATGAGAACATGTGGCCGAGAATGGGCTTCGTGGCCCTTCCCAGGGCCGGCCTGGCAGAACCGAGATATAATCGGCTATAATCATAGCAGAATTGAGCGTGCATTATAGTCAGACACTGTGATGAGTGATTTACATATGTTATTTCAGTTAGCCTAAACAACAACCCTACAAGGTATTATTACCATTCCCATGTTACAGGTAACAAAACTGAGGTCCAGAGAGGTGAAATTGCATGCCTAGTGACTGTAATAGTGGGGACTCATGGCTAGTCTTGAGATAAATCCAATTCAACATCAAAAAACCTTAAACTAATGAAAGGAGCTTATAGGCTCTTGTAGCAGAAAAGTCTAAGGGGACAACATCAGGCACGGCTGGATCCAGGCACTCAGGACTCTGTCTTTCTCCCTCTCTTGGTGTACTTTCTTTTGTGATCATTTTACTGTCAGGGGAACTCTCCCACTGGGAGGTAAGATGGGCAAAAGCAGCTCTAGGTGTACCCCCAAGCCAACCTGGCAACCACCACAGAAACCCAAGTCACATTGGACCAACTTAGGGTCGTGTGACCATCTAACCTGCTTTCTGTGGACCAAAGGATTGGCATGTGCTATTGTCCAGGCCAGAGTCGCAGCCCTGACGCTGGGGCGGGGTTCAGGAGGCAGGAGAGGACCATTCCCACAAAGGGAGGACAAGAATCTGGTCCCCAAACCCACAGAGCAGACGTGAGGCAGCCACGCTGCCATTGCCTGCTACCCAGGGATGTGGCCCGGCGCCTCCTCGCTCGCAGCCTGCGCATTAGCCAGTGTGCTCCAGCCTCTCTATTTTGATTGCCTCTTTCTAATTCCCTGGCCCGGGGCTGACCCCTCTCGGTGTCCCTTCCCGCAGCTCCCGCCTCTGAGCGCTGGTACTTAGCAGTCACGCAAGCGCGTGATGGATGGCGGCGGCCACGGAGGCCTTCAAGGAGACGGGCAGCGGCGGCTTGGAAACGACTCTTCCGTGGAGACGGAGCCCAAATGCGAACACACACGGGGGTCCCCTCGGCCTCTGTGGGTTCTCCGCTTTCGCCCCCTGCCCCTGTTTTCAATTTGCACAGCCTGTGGGCAAAGCAGAATGTCCCAGGCTGCTCCGGGAGACAGAAGTCTTAGCAGCAATGGAATCACGTGAACATCCTAGCAGCGGAATAATTCTCTGTCGCTTCCTATTCTCAGAAGGTCAGACCCGGAAGACGTCCCAGGTGGCTTCTCCTCTGCCCTTCCCATCAAGCAGAGGAGGCCCAGAGAGGGCGAGGCCTGGCCCGCAGGTTGCACAGCCAGGGAATGGCAGCAGAGCCAGGACCCATGAAAGGAAAGAGAGAGAGAATGATGTTAACTGCGCTCCTACTACGTGCCAGGCCCACGCCCAGGGCTTTAGCCAGGTTTTAGCTGCTTGCAAAGCTTTAGGGACAAAGCTTCAGGAAGGAGCCTGCACCCTACGCTGTGGTCCGACTCTGCAGTGTACCTTTGGTCTAGTCCTTTCTTATCTGCGACTCAGTTTTTATATTTAGCAAACAGAATGGACAAGGGTGCTTCCATCTCAACATTCCAGATTGTGTAGAAAGCCCACCCTTGGGGCGAGGGGACAGGCCGGGGGCTGGAGGGCTCAGGTGCCTTTTTAGCCATAAGCGCCAGAGCTGGGGCCGTAGGCTGCTTGTAGGAGCAGCCAGGGCATTGAAGGAGGGCAGCCTTGACTTGGAGGATAAAGTCCTGACTCTTAGAGGAGCGCCTCCTGATGCCCCCACCAGCCCCTCCGCCCTCCACCTCCAGCCTCGTCTCTCAACTCTGCGCCCAGCCGCTCTGAAACGCCTGATCTTCTCGGAACAACCCCCAGGCCTTTGCCGGGGCTGTTCCCTCCGCCTGGGACTCCTTTCCTCCCACCACACTCCTGCTTCTGTTCCGGCTGGGACGTCACCGCCTCTTCCCGCGCTCCACCCCCCAGGTTAGTTTAATCGCCTCCCTCGTGCATCCACAGGCCCCTCTCCTCCCGTCAGAATCCTGCGTTGTGACCTCCCGTCGCCTTGTCTGTCTGTCTCCCCCACCGGTCTATAAATGCCTCGAGGACAGGACTGAGTCGGGTCATGGCTGAATCCTCGAGGCCCAGGAGGGGCTTGGCACACAGTGGGGCACAGATAAAGAGGGAACTTCAGCTCAGTTAGAGCAGGAATGGGGAGCCCGAGAGTCCTGGAGAGATTGCGCCCCAGAAGACCCCTCTAAGCCCCAGACAGAAAGGGGTTTCTGTTCCCTGTCTGCCAGGACTTGTGTCCCCGTCTAGACGTATTATCAGCGGTATTAGTATTTATCTCATGATCTGGAAGGCTGAGAAGAAGCCCTGAGGTCGTCAGTTTCACTTTCTAAAAGGAGAAACTGAGGAAGGGCTAAGCGTGTGCCCTTGGGATAGATGCCCGGGGAAGGGCAGGGCAGGAGGGAGAGGCCAGGAGGAGAGGCGGGCCCGTGGGGGCCCTGGAGGGAGAGTGGCCCAAGAGAGTCTGCCACGTCAGGTGGAAATAGCCGGGCCCCGATACCCTGCTGTGGTCAGTGGTTGGATGTGAGCAGAGAGGAAGGGCAGGGTGGCCGTCTGTAACTGGGCCATCCCTGACGTGGCTGACAGCTGAGGGCCACTGGTTGACGATAGTGTGCTCAGTCACTGCAGGCACAGGGCTTTTCTCCAAGGAGAGTCCTAACAAAGTCCCCACCCAGCCAGCCCCCATCACTTCTCAGACCTCTGTTCTCCCAGCCTGGTTTCTCCTTCCTCGAACACAACCTCACCTGCCCACCCCAGGGCCTTTGCACCTGCAGGTCCTCCTGTGGCACTTTGCCCCCAGCTAGTCACCCAGCTGTTCTCTCACTGTCTTCAGGACTCTGCACAATTGTCACCTTATGGGAGCATCCTTCCTTGACCCCCCTCAATGAAAGAGCAGCCCCCCAGTGCTCCCTCACCCCCTTCCCCTCCTTCACTGCCGCCACCCAACTTACTATCTGATCCTGATTTATATCTTATCTTCTGTGTCCCTCCACGTGAATGTAAGACCCACGAGGACCTGTCTGATGCCGTGTGCACATGCAGCACCAAGCTCAGAACCACCGGGTACGTGGGAGGAACTCGGTAAGTACCTGTGGGCTCCAGATACGCCTCCAGTTCTTCACTCACAGTATAAAAGGCCCCTGGCTTCGAGAAGAGCTGTTTACAGCAGCCCCGTTTATCAGTCCATGACAGGACCCTGGGCTCAGGCGTTGTGGCATGCCTGTGAAGTCGGTGCCCTAGCTGTTATTCTCATTCTCGTTGGCCCGTTTTGCAGAGGAGGCAGCTGAGGCTGAGATGGTGAGGTGACTCAGCCAAGATCACGCACCAGGAGCAGCTGAGACACTGCAAGAGCCGGGACGGTCAACTCCACAGTAACTTCTGAAGCCAAGCGGGGATGAAGGGGCTCCTGGGGGCTGCTGCCCCTCAGCTCAGGGGTCCTGCCGCCCCGCTGCCCCTTGGCCATTTCTCTTTCTCGTACTCAGTGTGCAACTGCTATGGAGGATAATGGGATTTATTAGCTTCCCGCTGAGCTCGGGACTGAGCAGCCACCTTATCATCGACCACCTGCACTCGAGCCAGAAGCCATCATTCCCAGCCCATAAATAGCCCCCGTCTCCAGCCCATAGGCAAGCGCAGAAGCAGAGGCCACCACCTGTGCCCGGAAAGGTTAAGTCCAAGGGCAAGGAGCAGGCCCTTCCTCTGCCCCCACCTCTCGCCACCACCACGGGGCCATAAGTCAAGCAAGAATCCATCTGAGTCACCCAAATCTCTCTGTCCCCTCGGCTCTAGTCCCACATTCATCTTCATACCATGACAAATTAACTGCCACGTGGAACTCATCCTCCGCACAGCTGGAGAGTGCCCTTGTTGGAACTTTCTGTGACAACGCGACTAACTGTCAGACAGACCTGAGTTTTGCCATTGCCTTGATCTGTGCTGTTGGGAGAGCCAGCCGACCTCTCTGAGCCTCAGTTTTCCCCTCTCTGTAATGGGCGCGATCATTTCCTCCTCGAATGTTTGCTGTGTTATATAAGGAAATACTGGATGCTCTGAGCTCACAACAGTATCTGGTGAGAGCTCAGTCGACCAGGGCCAACATCACACACAGCAGCCAGAGCATCCAGGGACCATGATATTTTTAGGGGCTCATGAGAATGTCTTAATTTCTTTAAAAATTAAAAGCAAAAAAAATTAATATAACCCAGGCTGAATTATATTCCTCTTTAAACCAGCACAGTTGTAAGATATAATTTGTAATGATTTTGTTAATGGAGGAAGGGGCCCCCGAGATCACCAGTACCTCGGTCCCACCAAAGCCATAATGCAGCCCCGCGGCCTTCTGTGTGAGGGTGGAGGCAAGGCCTGGCCGCAGGCTGGAGCCCAGAGGGACCCCTCAATCAGCTTCATCTGCAGCTCTGTCAGCGGATGCAACGCAAGGCTCGAGAGTCACGCAATCAGTCTACAATCGGGCCCTTTTCTAACAAACCCACTAGTTTATTCTTGCAACAATCTGTTGAGACCGTACCCTGAGCCAGGCATGGTCAGAGCGTGGGCGCCTGCTGGCTGTGTGAGCCTGGCAAGGTGACTTTGCCCCTGTGTGCCATCGATAAAATGGGAGGGATGGGGTGGTCAGAACTCAGAGAATCGATGCAGGTCGACTGTTTAGAAGACGGCCTGGCACATAATAAGCACTCCAGAATGTTAGCCCCAATTTCCACCATAGACATGGTCGCTGCCCCGAGGGAGCCTGCGATGCTCAACCCACTAATGAGCACGTTCGTAAGTGCATTGGCCTTCATGGTGGTCAGTGCTGTGAAGGCAAACGGGGCCGAGCTGGACAATAAGCAGGAGGGTCTTCTTAGATGGAGCAGTCAAGGAAGTCTTCTTGAAGGTGGTGCTGTTTAAGCAGAGACCTCAAGGAGTCAGGCAGGAGGGCGGGAGGGCAGGAGGGAGCAGCTCGTGCAAAGGCCCTGGGAAGGAACTCAAGAGAAACCAGTGTGATCCCCCATTGCACCTAAAACTCCGAGCGCGCCCTGGAGGAAGGCACGGGAATTTCCCCCGTTTTACAGACTCCACAAGGAGGAACGTTCGCAGAGTTCTTTGGAACCGGACACAGTGGGAAACATCCAGGACAGAGAAGACCTGGATCGCGCCCCAGCAGTATCTCCAACAAGCTGTGTGGCCTCAGGATAGTCACCAACTTCTCTGATTCTCCTGATCTTGAAAATGGGGTGGGCGTCTGACTGCCCCTCCCACAGATGCTACGCGATTCCACACAGACATCTGGGAGGAAAAACAAAAATGTTTTCCACCATGATATGTTATTCTTACCATCCCCAAAAGCGGCTTACCGCTCCCACGCTGGTGCTAGGAATTCCCCTTAAAGACCTGCTGCCAGTCCATGGACCAGGGAACTTCTCTGCAGCTTCTCACAATTAGGAGCATTTTACCCTAAGCCATCCCTGAAAGAGCAAGTTTGCGAGATGCTGCAACTGGACTGTCTGTGATTGAATCTCAAAACAACTTCCTTCATCTTCATGGGAGGGGCTGGGAACAAGTTGGGAATGCCTTTCCTCCCTCCCCCAGACCTGCCCACGGCTGGCCGGCCTCCCTCCTCTCCATCACCCCATCCGGGCCACTCTTGACGGCCGTCATACCCAGGCTGACACCCCACTGCCTCTCTACTTCCTGTTCCCTTCTCCCCCCAGGAGGCATCTTGTCAGCACCCGACCGTGTCACCCCGCGCTTAAGACTCTGCGGAGATTCCCGTCATTCCTGGGATCCAGACCAACTCCTGACCACCGCCTCGAAGTCGTGCGTGGTCTGGGCTCTGCCAACCTCTCCACGCTCCCCCACCCCCCACTGCCCTTCTGCACTCCTTCCAGCTCCTGGCTCCTGTGATCCTGCTGCGCTCGTTCCTTCTGCCTGGAATATTCTTGCCACGTGCTCGTTCCCCACTCATCGGGTCCCTAATAAAACACCACCTCCACAGACAGGGCTTCCCCGACCTCCCGACTCTCTAGGACCCCGTCTCTCTCCAGCCCATTTCTTACTTTGCCTTTCTCCATCACCCTCATCAGTACCCAACGTGATGGCCTCCTGGTTTACTGTCTGCCCCTCATAGACAGAGGCTCTGAAAGCAGAGTCGTCAGCCGACTTGTTCTCAGAATAATGCGTGGCGCATGGTAGGAGCTCAGTAATATATTTTGAATGAATGTAGGGAATTTCTCCAAAAGACGTCCAATGAACACAGCTTTCTTCATCTCTTTTCCGGTCGAGTGTTCTCTACCATCGCAGCCTCCGGCAGCCCCCAAGATGGAACCTCCGCAGGCTCCCGCCATGCTGGGCTGTCGCCATCTTTCCCCCGAGTCCCAGGGTGGACACAGCTGCTCTGTCCTGGAAGCTGCTGGGGGCACAGCTTGGGGACTGACTGTGAGGGGCCCTGGACTCTCAAGGAGACAGACCTTCTGCCTTTGATCGCAGCCGACCCCAGGGGTTGGGGGCACAGGGCAGAGGTAGGGAGCGTTCAAGCCTGGAAGACGTTTGCTGGAGGCATCTATGGACGCACAGTCCTCAGTTGCACGATCCCATAATCCCTGTCCCACAGAGACGGGTGGTTTTCTGGGGGAGAGAAGGAAGACAAGGGGGATCAAAGATCCCAGCAGGTGTGGCGAGTTGAGCTGTGGCACAGCAAGGCGGGGATGCACCTGGAATAGAGGGCATGAGGAGGGCAGTGGACATGATACAGGCAGAGAAGAGAGGCCAGGTGGACCAAGTGGAACCCTGCAGCCCTGGAAAAAAGACCTAGGCCTGGTAAGAATGAAGGAGACGGAGCAGCATGGACCAACAGAGTGGCCTGATCTGATTTGCTTTTTACAACATCGCTGTAGCTTCTGCACGTTTTCTTCCACCCTCTGGAGCTGTTGACGCTCACCGTGTTCTGCTTCCACCCTATAGCCATGGATTAGCTCCCGCGGGATGATCACAGCTCCTCAAATCCAACTTGCTTTGTAAACTCGTTATCTTCCTTCCATCCCAACCTGCTTCTCCTCACGGGCCTCCTGCTTTGTAGATGGTGCCAAGCCCCACCCAGCCACCCAAGCCAGAAAGCATCCTTGCCGTCTTCTCCTCCCAGCCCCCACAGCATGTCCAACACCGTGTCTTGTTGAGTCGACCTCCTGGCATTGCTTGAGTCTTCCCACCTCTCTCCATCCCAATGGGGCCACCCTCATCCAAGGTGCCATCATACAGGGCACCATAATTTTTTCACCTGAACACCTGCATCGGCCCCCTCCGTCATCCCTCTGCCTCCACTTTGGTCCCCCTGGAATTTGTTCTCCATCAGCGTCCATTTGGGCTCATTCGGAAACGCCGATCTCATCAACATTAAAACCTCTCCATAGCTCTTCATAGCCTTCCAGACTGAGTCCAACCCCCTCATCCCAGACAGCACAACCCTGATGACCTGGTTCCCACACGCCTCTCCGGGCCCACTCCCGGCGCTCCCCGACCTTAAACGTGGGGCCACCTTGGGCATCCCCTAGGCAGCAGGAGTCATGGGAGCTGTCTGAGCTGGGCTGGGTCCTCCCCAATCCAGGAGGAGACAGAAGAGTGAGAGCAGGTGAGGAGAAAAGCCAGCCGTCAGCAGTAACAAGCACGAGGGATGGGTCCTCAGAGAAGGAGAGTCACAGACTCTTCCCGCTGCTTTATGGGGCTGACAAACTGTATGGCACTGCATCAGTGCATTAAGACATGCCCTGGTCTCCAACAGCAGCCGCACATCCTTCTTTCCCAAGGCAGGGGTGTGGTTTCCGATGTGGGCAGGTGGGTTTCTCTTTTTCTGTCCAAATAGATTACTGTGGATACTGATTCCCTGAGAGCACGTAGCCTCCTGTGAAAGCTTCTTAAGGAATTGAGCTCAGATTCAGAGCATATCCAGGGCAAGCCTCTCATTTTATTGATAAGAAACCTGAGGCTCAGAGAGTTTGAGTGACTTGTACAAGGTCACTCAGGAACTCTGGAACCAGGGCATGGCCTCAGGGCCATACGCACTAATTCCCAAGGCTGAGTGGGAGCTCAGATCTACTCGTGACGCTGGCCTGGCCTGATTTCCAGGTCCAAACATTATTGGCTATAGGAAGCTGAATATGCCCCACCACCACCCCCCCCCAAAGGTGCCCACTTCCTAATTCTCAGAACCTCTGAATCCGTTACCTTATATGGCAGAAGGGACTTTGCAGATGTGAGTAAATTCAGGGTCTTGAGATGGGGAGATTGTCCTGGACTAACCGAGAGGGACCAACAGAATAGTAAGGGTCTCTTCTTAGAAGAGGAAGGCGGGAAGGTCAGGTAAGAGAGAAGGAATGCAGTCAGGGAGAAGGAAAACAAGAGAGAGAGAGAAAGAGAGAGGAAGATTCGAAGATGCTACGTTGCTGGCTTTGAAGATAAAGGAGGCGGTCCTGAGCCGAGGAGCGCAGGGACCTCCAGAAGCTGAAAAGGACAAGGACGCTGATTTTCTCCTAGACTCTCGGGAAAGGAGGCAGTCCTGCTGACACCTTGATTTTAGGACGACTGACCTACATGGAAAAGGGCCAAAAGGGAGTGTGTCAGAGCCCCGGATGGACACAGGCGGTACTCTCAAGTGAAGATCATTTAGGGAGGGGTTATCTACCAAGGGACTCGTGACGAAGGTGTGGCTGGGATGCCGGGAAGCTGGCCTGGTGGCAGCTGAGCCATTACGACCACTAGGCCTGATTCAGGGGGGAGGGCGAGGTTACTGTAACCTGGAAGGACAGAGGTGTTGGAGTGCCTGCCTGAGGACCTTCGGTCAATGCCACAGCCAGCCCAAGGAAGCCAGGCGACCCCCTGCTGCTCCTGCCCTCTGAACCCAGCCAGGGCCGCAAGGCACAGGAACCTGTGAATGTGTCCGTGCAGGTCAGCTTCCCAGGCTCAGGGCAGGCTCAGGACGGCGAAGGATGGAGATGGGTCTGGAGGGGCAAAGAGGTTATATCGCACATGGACGCCCCCATCCTCAAGCTGAAATCATTCATTAGCTCCCCTCTGCACACAAGTTAAGGTCCAAACTCTGCAGGATGCCCCCAGCCCCTCACTCTCCACACCTGTCCCCACCTCACCCTGCCCCCATACCCACTTCCATCTTACCCTCAAGCTGTAAGCCACTTCTAATGGTTCCCCAAAGGCTCCACGTCATTTCGCATCTCTGTGCCTTTGCCTAGGCTGTTCCCACCTCCGGAATGACCTCCCCACACCCACAGCTGGGCAGACCCTGAAACCTGGCTTCCGGCTCTGTTCCTGCCACTTCCTGGCTGCATGACCTGCTCAGCCCATCCTGCTGAGCCTCATTCTCTCACCCGTAACCCGAGGAGCGTGATGGAGTCCACGCCGTGAGGTTGCTACGAGGTCCCAATGAAATATCGCCTGTAGAGGCTTGGCAGGGGGCACTCAAATGGTACCAGAGGCAAATTTTAAGAGGTAGTTTGTTCCCAATTCCATGCCTGACCATCTGTCCCTCTAGATACCAGGACCCCACGTTTCCTCGAGGTTCACTGAGCCAACAGCTCTCGGGACCCCGAAATGCTATCCTGTGCATCTCCATGAATGCAGTGTGAGCTCTGGGAGAGAAGGACCTGAGAGCATTCACGTCTGTGTCCTCCACACCTATCTCATGGCAGACTCTCAGAGAATAATCAATGAGTGAACGAATGAATGGATGGATGGATGAACGAATGCTGGGACCATCCACAATGGACCAGTCTGCCCGCCCCTCCACCTGAATAAAGGTGGAACGACTTTGATCCCCACTTGGACTGCCAAACAGGGCACGGGGTGGCCTCTCCAGGAAGCCCAGGCCAAGGTCACGGCAGGCGGAGGGGGTCATCAGGAGAGCGCAGGGCTGGGAGGGGGCTTCTGCCCCAGCTCATTGAAAATGCAGCGAGAATCCCCGCGCGGCCGCCTCCACTGGCAGGGAGCGCGGGAAAGACAAGAAAAATGGAGCCACTGCAATCTCATTTTCTGAGCCTGCAAGTCAGCCAGGAAATAGCTATTATTCCATCGCACTGTCGGGATTAAGTTATTTCCTTCACTAAATACGGGAATGTTCATGAATATCTATTGAGTCCCAGGTACAGACACCTCCTGGCTCTGAGGCTCAGTCTCTCCGCCTTTACATTCCTCAACAACAGCCCTCAATCTCGCTCTGAAGTGAAAGACAATAGTATTTTAAATTGGTTAATAAATCTCGGGATTGATGCTCCTCGAAGGCCCGGGAACTTCGTCTCTATTACTCCAATAAAAGGGATCACATTTTAACCACTGCCCGCCAAGGAATTTGGGAGAGTGACCCCAGCCAGCTGCGCCCGCCTCCCCCGGGGGAGGGGAGTATGGAGGTCTCGGGACCCTGGGTCAGATGGAGCCCTTCTCACAGCCGGGAAACACTCATCTTCTGGACAATTCGGACCAGTTGCACAGCTTGAGCCACTCTCGTTTTGATGGCTTTGCATTCAGCCAGTTTCCCTGGATTCAAGTGAAAAAGACTCGGAATTAAAGCTCCAGGGAGAACGAGGGCGTCCAGCATCCTTTTAAAAAGCACCTGGGTGAAAATAAGGGTGGGGTCGGGTGGGGGGCGTGGATGACGCTGTTTGCAAACTGCCTCCAGGGGCTGACCTTTACACCACTTTCCTCAGGAGCACAGGTGCCCTTGGGCGTCCCCCTTGGGGTGGAGACAGGTTTGAAAAGCCCAGCTGAGGGGGAAGGTGAAATGGGGCCGAAATCTCTGCCCTTTGCAGAGTTTCTCACCACCTGCCGTATTCTCTTCTCCTAATCCACCCCCACATCCCCACTAGGAGGTGGAGAGTCCAGATGTGGTCCACAGGCCAGCAAATCCGCGGGTCAGAATCATCCCTGTTTACCCAGCACCCAACACAGGGCTGGGGCTCAGAACACAGCGACAGGATTAGGTGTGGTACAACATCCCCAATTTACAGATGCGCAGACTGAGGCTCAGAGTGTGCAGGTGGCTTGCTCAGCTTCGTGCATCGAGCGGGCCTGTCAGTGCGACAGTCCGTGCACCCGCTATGCCCAGGCACCCTGCTGGTACTAGAGATGCAGATGTGCGTGGAAAAGACGTGACAGCCGCTGTGACGGAGCTCACTGTCTGGGAGTAGGGGAGGCAGAGAGCCCCGGAGAGAATAAAGAGACGACCTCAGGTGTGTGGCTACGGGAGAGGATCTGGGCCTGGCTCTTCCTGCAGCCCCTGGAGAGCAGGGAGCTACAGCATAGCTCTGAGACCCAGTGATGGGCGGGGGCGGGCAGGAATGACACCTGATGGGAGACCCCAGCGCCCAGCACAGGACCTGGCTCACAGCTGACGCTCAGTGTTTTGGGGTGACGGATGAGTGGAGGGTTTTCATTATTAGAAATGATGCTCCTCTCATTATTCCCTTTACCTCTTTATCAAAACGTCCCTCGAAACCCCACTTGGTGGAAGCCAGGCTTGGTGATCATCTCAAGCCCAGAACCTCCCAATTCCAGCTGTGTGGGACCCTGGCCAGGGGGCATCAGGCCCTAACCAGGTCACAGACATCCCCAGGCCTCCTCTCGGGTCCCTCGGTCCCTGGTCTCACTCTCTGGAGCCTGTCCCCACACGGCAGCCAGAAGGACACTTTAAAAACACTGGGCGATCACGTCACTCTGCTGCCTGAAAACCGTCAAGGCTCCTGCTGCTTTCAGAGCCAGGTTGGAGGTCCTGCCTGCGGGTCACTGCTCCCACGCCAGCCTCACGTGGCACCACTTCTACCCTCACCTGCTACCGGCCGTCATGTCTAGAGGCCTCCCTGCCAGGTGGTCCCTCCCGTTCACGCCTCTACACAAGCTGTTTCCTCCTCCTGTCACTCTGTTCGGCACCTCCTTCCCCCTGCGGGCTCCCACTTAAATTCCAAAACTCAGATCAGGAGTAACCTCCTCCAGGAAGCCCTCCTTGACCTCCAGGGAGCTCTGGATGCCTCCTGCGGGCTCCCACCACTGCCTGGGCCTCCCTCACTATAGCACTGAACCGGGGTCACAATCTTCTGTTGCGACGACCGTTTCTTACCGTCGGAATGGGACGCCGGGAATGTCTCATCTCCACCTCTTGTCCCAGCGCCCCGCAGGGGACCCAACACAGAGGTTCCAGGAATCATTGTAAGTGAAACCAACTATTTTGGTTAGTCCATCATAGTAGATTGATTACAAAAACGCC
The DNA here is from genome assembly GCF_041296235.1 of Equus asinus. Taxonomy (NCBI): domain Eukaryota; kingdom Metazoa; phylum Chordata; class Mammalia; order Perissodactyla; family Equidae; genus Equus; species Equus asinus. Next base: position 89,675,255 of record NC_091797.1, on the reverse strand, counting down.
CCAATTCTCCACCCTCCCTGAATCCACGCCCTTTGCAGTGTGACTTCGAAGTTCTCTCCATTCAAACGTGAAGATTCTTCCCCAGCTCTAGACTCTACAGTGGCCATGGGACTTGCCGTGACCAGTAGAATGTGGCAGAAGGGACGTGATGCCATTTCCAAGCGTGGGCCTTGGAGGCCCTTCTACTCCCCCTCTCTCTTTAGAACCCTGCCAGCCTCCGGGCAGCAAGGCCAGGCCGGCCGGCGGGAGGGCACGAGACATGTGGCCTGGTCACTCCATCCCCCCAGCACGGCAGGCAGTCAACCGCAGAACGCGGGAGGGAGGCCAGCCTGGACCAGCCGGCCTCCAGCCGCCTCACCAGCTTGTGCGAACAGGCCAAGCTGGGATCAGCCACGCCTCGCCCAGATCAGCAGGACGGTCCGGCTAACCTGTGAGCTAAAAAAAAAAAAAAAAAAAGGTTGATCTGTCTATGCTTCTGAGACTACGCTGCTGTTTATCGCGCAGCATCCTTGCGGCAACGGATAAGGGACACAGGCACGGAACAGACCCTTCTCCCGTGCCTGGCACTGGGGACAGCACAGCACCAATCCAGATTATTCCTGGAAATTGTCTCCCAACCAAACAACTCAGAATTTCAGGGTCTCTTCAAGACGGGTCAAAGAGAAATCCTACAGCTGTCTCTGACGGAGCAGGTGCACAGTGAACCCCCGCTGACCAGGTGCCCTGTCGTCACAGGTGGGACAGAGGAGACAAGCCCCAACGCACTTCTGGAAAACCTCCCCGCCTGGCAAAGGGCTGGGCCGGCATGCTGAACTCCGTCTGGGGAATAAAACCAGACACATCACTCTTTTGGACAAGCAATTTTTTTTTGCATAATTGACAATTCTTGGCATATTCTCCCCTTCTCCGCACACAGCCTCGCTTTCATGTCACTCATCCACGTCCCAGACACTCCGAGGTGACTTCCCTTGAAAAGAGAACGCCAGCGAGACCTCTGGCTCCCTACCCTTAAATATTCCACTTGTTACGAATTCCCTGAGGAGTCTTCTCAGCTCCAAATACCAGGGGAACGGGAAGGGGGGGAAAGGGAAAAAAATACCACCTTCTCAGCACAGTTCTTTGTACTTGAGATGCTTTGTTTTGTATGAAAATATTCTCATCTCCTCATAATTTATGAGCGTTCCTGGCACGAAGAGGGTTCGCTTTGTCCCTGATCCTCTGTTCTAGAAATAAAACTAACAGTGTCAGAGCGGACGTCTCCAGGAGGGGGGGGCGGCAACGGGCCAGAACCTTCCGGAGTGTCTGATTTGAGCGGCCTGGGAAGGCTCGGCAGACTCATTCCTGAGCCCCCTGGTCAGGGAGGGGACCAGCAGTAGGCTGGCTAGTATTATAGTCACTATCACGCCACTTTCTCAGAGGAAGACAGTGAGACTCCTGGGACGAAGGGTCCTCTCAAGAGGCAGAGCTGGTCAAATATGGTCAAATATGGGTCTAGAATTTAAATCCGGGTACAGCTGACACCCCAATGCTCTTATTAGCCAACCATACCATCTGGAGGAGGAGTGATCAGGGAAGGCTGCCTGGAGGAGGCAGGACTTAAACTGAGTCTCAGAGCTGCTAGAGCACCAGGTAGCTGTCTTCTGGCGGCAAAGATGCAGCTGACCTCATACGCTCATTTCTCTATCCCTAATTCATCCAACACCACCATTGCCTCCCTTACATAAAAATCTCCACTGTCCCCACCCCTGTGTGAAATGAGCAGGATTTAATCTCCTGAGCATGGCATTCAAGGCTCTTGAAAATTTGCCCCAACTTGCCTCTTCAGTTTTCCACCTCATGACTACCACCACCCACGTACACACAGATGTACCCTCAAAGATATCCCGTGTGCTAGTCAAACAACACCTCACCCCTGGATACAGATGCCCTCCTCTCCATCTCTCATGGTATTCCCACTACGCTGCCTGGTGAACTCCTATTCATCCCTCAGAGCCCAAGTCAAATGCCCCCTTGTTTGGGAAGCTCTTGCTTTGCCCTGTCATTGCCACGGCTCTTTGTGCATGTCTCTGATAGGAACCAGCATAGTACTAATTGGCCTACAGTGTGACATTTGCCCCCTACACCAACAGTGAGCTGCACAGGTGGTGGCCTAGGTTTTCTATTTCTCTGAATGCTCACAGCTTTAAAACTCACACCAACCTTTCCTTCAGTGGTCAGTAACCACAAATGCTGGCGAGATGAATAAGTGAATGAAGGAATGAGTGAATGAATGCATTGTAGGCTTTGAGGAGATGCCTACTGGGTCACCCTATGCCTGCGTCACCGACACACAACAAAGCTGCCCGAGACCTTACCCAGAGTTGGTGCTCAATTAGCACCTGTCATGGAGTGCACAGGAGGTCTCCTCACTTTAAACCGCTTGTGTTTGGGGCGAGTTAAAACAAACGGACAGACAGAAATAAAGCCTGGCAGACGGTCTGCCCCTCGACGGCCCCACTGGAGGGGAACAGACTCGTGGCTTCTCCGAGCAGCTCTCCAAGCCTGCCTCCGCCTCTCCTCACTCCAGGTCCCAGATAAATCTTTTCTCGACAGGCAGCCCATGGAGTCTAGTCTCCTCCCTGAGAGCAGGAATCAGGGGCTTTCAGCCCCAAAGCCGAGAGCCGAGACCAGAGGGAGAGTGGGCTGCAGGTAAAGTGACCGTCCGGGCATCACGCACAGAGCGGGGTGCACTGTTCTTTTCCCCAGACATCCGGCTCTGGGGAGTCTTGTGGAGTGAAGGACCAGGCCTGGGAGGCCTTGATCTGTCCCAACGCTGTTGCTCCTGCCCGGGGAGCACGGCTGAGCCTCTCGTCCTCTCTGGGCCCAGTTTTCTCCTTCACAACATGGGAACAGGACGAATAAGCCGCTGCCTGGCCTGGTGTATGTCAGGCAACCGCTCTCTGCTTGCTCTTTCTTCCCTAATTTAATCCTGTAACAAGGGTGACATGGAAACCATCGTCAGACACAAGGAGCCTGCAGCCCAGAGAGGTGACGTGACTTGCTAAAAGTCACACGAGCAGGAAGTGCAAAACCAGGGATCTAGTCCCTGCCGTCTGCCCAGAACTGATGTCTGAGATGTGTCCCAGTGGAACCCGGCACGGACCTGGGAATCCTTGCATTCACCACACCCTGGCCCTCGGGACCACAGCTGCCTCGCAAAGCCAACACGGGCCCATCCGCTCCAGACAGGCATGGCTGGGAGACTCGGGCCACCTCTTCCTGCGGGCTTGAGCCGCGTAGCGGGGAGGATACCAGGTGAATGGGGACCTCATGGAGGAAGCAAGGAAGTTAACCCCTGGCCAGGCCTGGAAGTTAAGAATCCAAGCGTGGATGGGGCCGGCCCGGTGGCACAGTGGTTAAGTGCACACATTCTTCTTTGGCGGCCCGGGGTTCGCCGGTTCAGATCCCGGGTGCAGACACGGCACCGCTTGGCAAGCCATGCTGTGGTAGGCGTCTCACATATAAAGTAGAGGAAGATGGGCACGGATGTTAGCTCAGGGCCAGTCTTCCTCAGCAAAAAGAGGAGGATTGGCAGCAGATGTTAGCTCAGGGCTAATCTTAAAGAAAAAAAAGAATCCAAACGTGGAGTCATATCCTGCCTGTGACTTGTACAAGCTGTGTGATTTTGGCTGGTAACTTTCCCTCTCTGAGCCTCAGTTTCCTCATCTGCAAAACGAGAATAGCAATATTTCCTTCAAAAGGCTGGTGGAATCCATAATGGGACAGGTCAGGGAAAACAGCCCGGGGCCTGGCACAAAGACACAATAAATGCCATTTTAACATCACATCTCAGCGAATGGCACGGATGGGAAGGGGAAAATGAAAGAGAGGACGTCAGAGCTGCTCTTCCGCTTCGACTCCAAGCCCCGGTCTGTCTCTGCCACTCTGCTGTGCGATACGGTGACTGTGAAACACACTGAGTGCTCGAAGCTGGCTTCTCTCCTGAGCCGTGCTGTGAGTGTAAGTGTGAAATACCCTTAGAAGGAGAAAAAGAGGCTAAAAGTCTCATTAGTCATCATTCATATGGATTACACATTGAAATGATTATTCTGACACATTGATTAAATAAAATACATCGTTAAAATTAATTTCACCCATTTCTTTTTACTCTTCTTAACGAGGCTACTAGAAATCTAAAATCACGTTTGTGGCTTGCGTTGCATTTGTGTTGGATAGCTCTGCTCTCGACCGACTGAAAAAAAACAAAAATGGTCTGCCTTTCGGAGTTCGATTCTGACTTCAGCCGCTTCCTGGCTGTGTGAACTTGGACAAGCTGTCTGCCCTCTCTGAGCCTTAGTTACCGCCTCTGTAAAGTGCGGAGCATCCTTTGAGGAGATTCGGGAGGGCCAAATCATTGTATTGGCAGCGTCCAGCACGCACTTGATATATATGAGCCTCCTGTCTCTCTCATGACTGTTGGTGGCCGGGCCCGAGGACAGCACTTGCCCCCGCGGGAAGCAGGTGACGGGTTTCCTGGCTGAGGCTTGAAGGTTCTCCCACCTGGGGTCTCCACGGGATGTAAGGCCCAAGCAGGATCTCAGACCCCTCCCTAGAACGGTGACCGCCTCCGGGCTGGTCCTGGGGGGAGGGGAGGCATTTTCCCGGATGTGACTGATTGCAGAATATGACCGAGAATTCTTCCCATGACTGTGCGCACAGCTTGCCTGGACCTCCAGCATCCAAGGACCCCGGTGTCCCTCCCGTGGTGTCCACCCCTCGTTCACAGAGCTGTGGGAATAAGGATACAGGCGAGAGAGGCAAGACCCGGCCCAGCCCTGGATGCCACCCCCTGGCTTTCTGCACCTGCGGGGCTCCAAGCAGGTGTGGGCACTGCCCCTCTCCCGCCCTGAGCTGGTTCTCAGGGACTGGAGGGCCGGCCTTTCTGGCCAGGGTCAGCCAGGTATGGACAGAGGCAGGCCAGGCCCGGTGTCAGCTCGCTTTGTGTCCCTGAGAGCTGAGGACACCTGCTGTCCGCCCAGCTGGGGAGGGGAGGGGAGGGGAGGCAGCAGGACATTCCCAGATGAGATGGAGATTTGCTGCCCCGATTAAGAAGCACAGGGAGTGTGACACGCCAAGGATACACCTGCCAGGGAGCAGGGAAATGGTGACAGTCTCCGTGACTCTATGCCACTCTCCTGCCTACAACATCCTCACCTGCTGCCTGCTAACTGCCCCCCGCCCCGAGCTGCAGGGCGGGAGACGGGACACTCGGCTCTGGTCCTCGCCCTCCACCCAACTCGTGCGTGCCCTGTGTGATCCTGCGCAGGTTCATTGCCCTCTCTGGGCTTTGGTGATTTTTAACAACCGCTCCACCGTACGGGAGACAGCATGGGGGATTTTGAATGAGACAGGCACTAACACCTACCCGCTGATGACCTCGTGCAAGTGGCTACAGGCAGCTCTCCAAGCCTCAGTTTCCCCGTCTGAGAGATGGGGATATTCATGCTACCGTCTTCACAGTGTGGTTTAAATTTAAACCGTGTTTTTTTGGTAAAATGCTTAGCACAGTGTCTGGCACTCACAAACATTCAGTAAATGGTTATTGCCAGTGAGGGGCTGGAAAACCAGCTCCAGGAGGGTGAGGGGTGAAGAAAAGTGATCTGTAGCTCTGGCCAATTTCCATGGTGAAAATATCGCCCCCCCCCCATTCATTTCAAGGCCATGGTTTAACGACTGGCTAACAAAACTCCTGAATATCTCACCCTCAGCTCTGGGGAGCCGGCCAGCCCCACAGGGTCATCTACTCCTGTGGTCAGCATTGTTATTCCTCTTCAAGCAAATGGCTCCGTTTTTGGCTTTTCCTTAAATAATTCGACATCCGATTTCACTTCAACATTGGGTTCTGCAGACGAAAACAGTTTAAAAGCCATCGAAGCAAATGATCTGGGAAGTTCTCCAGCTCTGCGTAACATCCCGGGAGTTCTGCGCACAAGGCATCCCCCTCGGAGACAGCTCCCCAGACTCCCCCCAAGGCAGAGAACTCTGCCCCGTGCCCTTTTTCCTCATGGTCCCACACTGCAAGTCGGAAAATGCACCCCGACAAGAGGCACGAAAGAACTAAGAAATGAGATTCTTCCCTGATGTTTTAGCTGTGTGGCCTCAGACAAGTTGTCCAACCGGTCTGAGCCCTGGGTTCCTCCTCTGGCTCACAGATCTGCCTTGAGGGGTTAATGAGATCATGTACACAGAACATACATGAAATGCCCATCACAGAATAATGCTCAATTAAACATAGCTATTATTAAGAATGCTACTAATAATACAACCACTAGGTCTGGGGCCCCGGCCCCTCTGCGGAGGGTCCGTGGGGGCTCCCATGCCCCCTGTGAGTTGTGGAAGCTGGGCCCTCGGATCTGAGCCTCCACCACCACCTCACTTCCACCCTCCTCCCCATTCTGGGACTAATTTATTTATTTCCTCCTGAATCCTCCAGGTCTATCAAGCTGTGGAGTGGTCGGATGGATTTTTTACTTAATTGAAGAGGAGTCAATGAAGAAGCGATCGTTTTGGCCCTGGCTGGGTGGGGAGCCACCTCGACTGTGGAAAATAAACAGATGCCTTTGGGCAGCAACGAGTGGGGACCTGCGATACATTATTGAGCTGTGGCTGGGCTGTGGGTACTAAGACCCGGGGGCGCCCAGCACCTCCCTTGGGAGCCAGGATGGAAATGTGAAAGGCAATCAGCGCACCCACCCCAGAGTCCAGGAAATCAGAGCTCAGGCCCCGACACCCCCACTTACCAGCTGTGTGACCTTGGACAAGTCACCACACCTCTCTGAGCCTCAGCTGCTTCTGATGGTTGCTGCAAGGATGCAGTTCTGACACACGCTACAACATGGATGAAACTCGGGTGCATGATGCTAAGTGAAAGAAGCCAGACACAGGAGGACAAATATGCAGGATGCCATTCATAAGAGGGACCTAAAACAGGCAAATTCACAGACACAGAAAATAGAACCAAGGTTCCCACTGACTGACGGAGGAGGGAGCCGGGAGTTACCGCTTAGAGGCACTGAGTTTCTGTTTGAGGTAATGAAAAATTTCCGGAAATAGATAGTAATGATGGCTGCACAACATTGTGAATGTACCTAGTGCCACGGAATTGCGCACCTAAAAAATGGTTAAAGTGGTCAATTTTGTTATGTATATTTGACAACAATAAAAAAAAGAAGAAAATTAGGCATGCCGTGTGCTTGGCATTGCCTGGCTTCTGGAAAGTGCTCACTAAATAGACATTATTATTATTTTTAAATCACTGGGGTGAAGTGACAAGTTCACAGACGTGGTAGACGGTAAAATGTGACCAAAACTTCTTCCCATCCCATTGGCACACCCTTTACAAGGGGACTTTGCAGCTCTCATTGAGAGATGAGGTCTGTTTCCCCCCCCCCCCCCGGAATCATCTGGGCTTGGTCACGTGACTCGCTCTCGGCCACGGCTTCCCACGGCTGCCGTAGTTTGTAAATTCCCACAAACTTAGCTGCTGAAATGGTGCATATTTATTCTCTTACATTTCCGGAGGTCAGAAGTCCAAAGCGAGGCTCACGGGCTCCAGTGGAGGGGTCGCCAAGCCTGATTCCTTCTGGAGGTCCTAAGGGGAGAGTCGTATCCTGGCCTTTTTCAGTTCCGGCGCCCCCCGCCCCAGCCCTGCATTCCTCGGCATGCGGCCCTTCCTCCTTCTTACAAGCCCACTGCTCTAACCTCTGGTTCCATCCTCATGTCGCCTCCTCTTCCGCAGCACCCCTCTGCTTCCTTCTCATAAAGACCCTTGTGAGGATGTTGGGCCCACCCCCTGATCCAGGATAATTTCCCCACCTCAAGATCCTTAACTTAATAACATCTGCAAAGTCCCTTTTGGCACGTAAGGTAATATATTCACAAGTTGCAAGGACCAGGACCTGGACATCTGAGAAGGGGTGGACGTTATTCAGTCAACAACCATGAGACTGGAGTGAATGGGACCCAGGGAGAAGCTTGAGCAGTGCCTGTGTGCTGGAGCCAGCCCTCTCTTGCTGTGCGGGAGCCCTCCTGCCACCAAGAGAGCAAGTGCAAGCTCGCCTGCTGGAAAACGAGGCCCCATCACCCTGGCCGACAGCCAGAAGAACCGGCCAGCTGAGCCCAGCTCAAATGGCCACCTTCCAGAATCCTGAGCTAATTAAGCTGTTCTCGGTTTAAGCCATTGAGTTCTGTGTAGTTTGTTACACAGCAAAAGCTAACCGAATCATCAATCATCGAGGAGGTGAGGGAAGATTACATTTATTAAATGCCTACTGTATACAGGGCACCGTTCTCACACGCTCTCATCGAACCCTCACAAATTTCCCCACAGGCAGGTATTCATCGGACCTGTATTACAGATGAGGAAACTGAGGTTCAGACAGGGGAAGCAGCTGGCTTAAGATCTCATGGCTAGGAGTTTTCAGAACCAGGGGTCAACCTCAGGTCTGCCTGACCCCAAAGCCATTGGTCTTCCAACAGCCCCACTCTGCTCTAAAATCATGCTGAGTCAGCCCGTTTAACTGTGCAGCTGGCTGCCTCGTGTCAGTCACCGCCCCCAACAAACTCCTCCCACCTGCCCACACATCACCCATCCGGCCACCCAGCCACTCAGTGGCTATTGGTGGAGGCAGGAGAGCACAGCTGTTAAGCGTTCAGACTCGGGCATCAGAGTCAAATTCCAGCTTTGCCTCTCCCTGGCTGTGTGACCTAGGACAAGCTAATTCACCTCTCTGAGCCTCAGCCACTTTACTGAATGCTTTGCAGGCGAAAGGAGGAAAGGCAAGGAAAGCCTGGCACGTGGTCTGTGCTCAGGAAACGCTAGCTGTCACAACGGCCACTATCCTTGAGAGCCTGCAGCCACCGGGCACTGAAGCGGTTCCCGGGCACACCAAGGAGATGCCAGGCTCTGCCCGACAGGGCCAGAACCTTCCACTGACGGGACTCGTAGGGCCGAACCACTTCAGAACCAGCTTCTTCCACCTGCTGCTTTTTCTGGAGAAAAGGAAGACATTACAAAAGCAACAGAAAGAAGAACCGATCCTTTGACCCCAATTCGCTCTCTGACCTTCTCTGCGGGGCCCTCAGCTGTCCCGTCTGTGTCAGCTATTTCCCATCCTTCGTCCTGATCTGACTTCAGAACGGGCCTCCCCACAAACATCAGTGCCAAGCAGGTTTTGATAATCAGAGGAACGCGGTGATTTATCGATGACGTCCGCCGCCCCCTTCCGCAGCCCGTGATAAATTTGCATTGGGGGCTGGACTCAAAAAGAGGAAAAAAAAAAAAAAAGGAAAGAGGGCTGTCTTTGAAGTGAATGACATGAATTATTTCAACCTAACTTACTAATTAAGACCTCATTAGCAGCCCAAATTTGTGATAGATCAGCAGAGGACTTGGCACAATGGTTTAATTTAATGATTTCTTGCATTACTTTGTTAATCATCTTTAGTCTGATTTAATTTATGCCAATGTGACTGTCCTAATTTCTAATTAAGGCATTGATGGCGGGGACGGCCGCCATAGCATGAGAATTTCAATCAAGGCTGATTCAAAAGCAGATATTCGTTTTTAAGGCCTGGGAGATGGCAGTTTGCTAAGCCGGCTGGTTATTGTTTTATTCCCCACGAAAGGCTGGGGAGAGTCTGGTCCTCGCCTGGGGCAGATGGTTTCTCGCTATTCACAGACCTTTACAAGCATCGATTTTTTTAAAGGCTCTGAAAAAGACCTTGGAGATTAACCAGACCAACCTCCTCATTTTACACAGGAGGCAACAGGGCCCAGAGAGGGTGAGGGACTCACACAAGGTCACACAGCAGGTTAGCAAGGCAGCCGGAGGGGACCCCAGGCTCACGCTCTCCTCCACGGCCCCCGACTTGGCGGGTCCCAGGCAGCAGGTGGCAGCTTCCGCAGGAGGAGCAATTGCCTGGCATTTGGGTCAGTGAATTGAAGTTGCCATAAGAGTCCCAATAATTCCCAGGACTTGGGGACCAGGCTCTGAGCCTGAAATTCGGTGCACGTTTTTCTCAAATTCACAACCCCGCCCCCCCTCCACGTGAGTGTTCTATCTCCTCCCCTCCCATTTTACCGATCAGGAAACAGAGGCTTGGAGAGGCGGAATGCCTGCCCAGGTTCCCACCACAAAGAAGCGGGGTTTGAACCCAGGTCTGGCTGATTCCAGAGTCCACGCTCTCATCACAGCTCTGGGCTGCTTCCCCAGGTTAATCTTACAGCTAATGTGTATTCGGGGCTTACCATGTGCCAGGCACTATGCTAAGCCCCTCATATGAGAATCCCACTTGATCCTCACAATATCCTGTGAAGAAGGCGTCATTATTACAGCAAATTAGAGGTAGAAAAGCCAAAGATCAGAGAGGTTATGTGAACTGCCCAAGGTTGCACAGCACGTTAGCAGTGCCGAAGCGTTGAACCATTTCCTCTTGCTTCTTCCTAACTCTAACACCTCCTGCATCCCTCATCTCTCTTGAACATCCCTGAGCTCGGCTGAGCTCGCATGGCTGGATTTTTGCCTGCCGGGGCTCTAGAACGTGGCTTTGCGCTCCTTTCATGCTGACAAAGACAGCCTGAGCCACGAGAAGGGCCAAGAGCCAGGAGCCAGGATTCCCATGTTTGCATCCTAGTCCCCATTTGCAAATCCTGTTCCCTCCCCGGGCCTTGGTTTCCCCAGCTGCAAAATGAGGGGACTGGAAAAGTGGTGCTCCAACACGGGTGCACATTGGAATCATGGGGGGTTACCAAGAAAAACAAAACAAACCTTCATGTCTACACCCGCACCCCCGAGACCCGATAAAGCAGAATCTCTGAGAGCAAGGCCAGGACTCTGCACGGTAACCAGCATCCCGGGTGATTCTGACTCACCCTAACTTGTGAGAACAACCAGACTAGGTGATTTCTACCTTGAGGCGACCTTATTCCAACCCTGACGTGACCATAAATACGCTCTCGACTTTTCTACTCAAACTGCGCCTTCCCAGACGCTCTCGCCTGGCACAGTAATTGGTACCCAGATGCTCAGATCAAACACGGGAGCGTCCTTGGTTCCCTTCTCCCTGTCTCCGGATAGCGAATCCATCAGCGTCTCCTGTCAACCTGACCTCCACACACATCCTGAGGCGGCCCCTTCTCTGCCTCCTGTCCCGCCCTTAAGGACTGCACCTGCATCCTGCCTGTTTCCTAGGGCCAGCCTGCTCCCCTGCCGCCCATTCTCCCCCAAGCACACGAGTGACCTTGACAAAAAATAAAATTAACCATCTTCCTCTCCTGAGTTCAATGTCCCAATGGCTTCCCATCACACCTATCATTAGACCCAAACTCTTTTCCCTGGTATGTAAGGCCCTTCATGACCTGGTGCCCCCCACTTCTCCATCAGTCTCCTCCTAGCACCCTCAGCTCCTGCCCCACCAGCCTTCACTCTGTTCTTTGAACAAGCCCAGCTCCCTCTAACCTCAGGGCCTTTTCACCTGCTGCTCCCTCTGCCTGGAAGTCAGTGTCCCTGGCTCCCTCACCTGGCTCTCTCCTTCTGGCCATTCTCCCTGACTTTGCAATCTAAAGGAACCTGCCCACAGCATTTGCCACCCCAGCAGCCTGCATTATTCCCTTCGTGGCATGTATCACTATTCGAAATGATCTCATTTTTCTTTTGTCCGTTGTCTTCCGCTGTGATGTGATGTAGCAAGAAATCTATACTCGGTCTTTGTTCCCAGTTCCTGGCACAGAGATCCTAAAACCCGTGGAATTTTCTGAGTGACAGGGGTGAGGGGAGGGTCTTTTGTTATTCATAATGAGTCCCTTTCAACCCTACCTGAGTTTATGTTAACGAGGTGACTTTTGGAAAGCCCCTAAGGATGGGGACTGGTTGCCAGGGGAACCAGCCCTGTGATTAGAGGGTTGGAATTTTCAGTCCCATCCCCAACTTCTGGGGAGGGGCGAGGACTGGAGAGTGAGTTCAATTGCCAATGGCCAATGATTTGATCAATCTTGTGCCTATGGGATGGAGGCTCCATAAAACTCCTAAGCAATGGGGTTCCGAGAGCCTCCGGGCTGGTGGCCACATCAAAGTGCTGGAGGGCGGCGTGCCCAGAGAGGGCACGGGAGCTCGGTGCCCCCTCCCACATTCCTTGCCCTGCGCATCTCTTCCATCCAGCCATTCCTGAGCTGTATCCTTTATAATAAACAGATAATGGTAAGCAATGCTCTTTCCCGGGCTCCTTGAGCTGTTTGGGCAAATTCTCAAACCCAAGAAGGGGATTGTGGGAATCCTCAATTTATGGCTGGTGGTCAGAGGGGCAGGAGGCCGGGCTGGTGCTAGTGTCTGAAGCGGGGGGCAGTTGCGGGACTGAGTCCTTAGCCAGTGGGATCTGCCCTAACCCCAGGTAGGTGGTGTCAGAACTGAATGGTAGGACCTCCAGTTGGTGTCCAGAGTGTTGGAGAATTGGCTGATGTGGGGAAAAAACCCACACATTTGGCATCATAAGTGTTGTGAGTAGTAGCAGAAAAACAGTGTTTTTTCCCTTCCGTTGGTAGGCATAGCAGTAGCAGAGAAAAAGAGTTTCCTCATCTTCCCCCCTCTAGAATGTCACCTCCATGGGAGCTGGGTCCCCACCTGTGTGGCCCACCCCAGTGGCCCCATGGCACAGCGTCTGACACTCAGCACACACCCCAAAAGTGCTCGTCCGATGAACAAATGAGTGAAGGATGATGTCCGTGCGCCTGGAAGAGCTGTGATCTGAACTCCAGTGCTGGGAGATGCCCCAGAAAAGAAACCCCTAAGGAGGGACATCCCGGGGGCCTTCAGTGTGCAGGCCAGCCTCAGACCACAAGGAGACGTGGCCACAGCTTTCCGATGACACCTCCGCCCTAGAGAGCTGGGCTTCACCATGCCCTTCAGCAACATCTCACAAAATTAAAAAGTTTGAAAGAAAGTGCATCTGCTAATGTGTAACATTTATGTTAGTCAATATAGATTTATTTAACGCAATAAATGACATAATTGGACTTTTATTTCCATAATATATTTTTCCAAGATAACTAATATTTTGAGTACCCATGGCCTGCTGATGTCTCCTGAATGAACATATTTCCTGTATTATTACTCTTGTATAAAACTGACATTTAAACAGTTTAATAAATGAGCCGTTGTTTGACTTGTATCAGTTTCAATACATTCTGGGATATTAATAAAATATATTTCATAAGCCAGCTCAATAGACCATGCCGTAAAAACTCAATGATTTATTAGCGATCCAGTTGCTATTAGTTGGGACAGATACTCAAAATGCCATTAGGGTTAAAATAATAATCAATCAAACTAATTAGACCCTATTTTTCATATGCAAATATAATTAAGCATACATTTCTCTGTAACTTTACAGAGAATTATTGAAGCGCAACCTCCTGTGAAGAGCCCCTCACTTGAGTTGATAAAATGACAATGGCTCAAGTTGGATATGCAAACAAAACTGATGAACCTTTCTGGGCTTGGAGGTCCACAGAGGGTTGGGACGGGACAGGAGGGGCTAAAAGAAAAGCCCACCCCTACACCTGAGTCTGTTCTTTCTATCAGTGCTGACTAGGGGAGAGTTTCAAGACCCAACGTGGGCAAGGATGACAGATCCAGTATGGCACCATGGGCTCTGTGTTCAAATCCTAGCTTCACCAGCAGAGTGGACCTGGGGCAAGCCAACCTCCCAGTTTCCATCTGTAAATGGGAACGAGGATGAGGACAACAGTAGGAGACACCTTGAGGTTTGCTGGAAGGTGTAAATATGTGCCTGGCCCGCAGCTAGTGCTCAATAAACCTTAGCTGACTTGATCCAGGAAGCAGTGTATTTGCCACCCCTCCACCCCCCAGCTTTCTCTGCAAGACGTCTCAGTCACTCGCTGGCTGGGTGACCCTGGGAAAGTCTACGCCCGTCCCTCTGGGTGTCAGCTTCCATCTCTGGACAGTCAGGGAGCCAGACTAAATGGTTTGTACGGTCCACGGAGCTAACAGTTGAGGCGGTTGAAGACTGGTCACCCCTAACCATTCCTTCTGTCTCTGTATGGGTCTAACTCACAAAGCCTAGTTGCACCCAAGGAATGGGGCCAACGGGGCAGAGCAAACCAGACTAGGTCACAGCGGGAAGTCAGAGCATCCAGGGTTGGTCTCTACAAAGAAACCAACACTCCAGAGCAGGAGAAGACTCTAGACTAGTTTGGACTCTGGTGTATTATTTAAGGCCAGGGTCAGCAAATGATTCCTTTAAAGGACCAGGTAGTAAATATTTTAGGCTTTCCAGGCCATACCCTCTCTGTGCCACAGCATGAAATCAGCCAGAGACTGTGTTTTAATAAAACTTAATTTACAGACACGGGTGCCAGGAGGGTTGGGGCTCATGGGTTAAGGTAAGGTCAGCTGATGTCACAAAAAAAACCCCAAATGTGCAAAGGCTCTACCTTAATAGACATCTGTTCCTAGCTCTTGCAAAGTCCAGCGCAGACATTCTTGGTCGGGCAACTCTCTAGGGTGACATTCCCCCAGGAGGTGGCAGAGACCCGGGTTCTCGCCATATTGTGGCTCCTCCATTCTCAGCTCAGGTTCTCCAAGCTCACCTGACTGATCTGAATTAAATCAGGGGAAGGGAAAGAGCACGCAGGGCCACATCTGGGAGGGTTTATGGACTGGACCTGGGTGTGGAGCACATCTTCTCCACTCACATTTGACTAGAATTTGGTCTCATGGCCACTCTGACTACAAGGGAGGCTGGGAGTGTGGATCTGAGCTGTGTGACCTGGAAGAAGATGAAAGAAATTTCGGGGGAGAGCTAGCAATCTCTGCCACAGGAGGGAGAAGAACCTAGACTTGTGTGGGTGTAACAGGAAGCTTTCCCCTTCTCCATCCTGTCTTTTTGCTTGGCATCCTGACAAAGAGTGGAATTCTCCTGGGGGTACTTCCCCAAGACTTCTGGGGTTACCTGCCCATCCTCAATCTCTCTATTCCCTTCCCATGTTTGCCCATAAGATCCTCCCCCCTCTGCCTTTCTCTCCTCCTAGGCAGGCTCTCTCCATCTTGAGGACAGGGTCAGGTCTGTCTGGCTCATGACTTTGTCCATCTTCACACCAGCCACGTGGAAGATGCTCAATAAAGAATTCATTAATGTGTGAATATGAAGATGAATGTGAGATGAGTTACAATGACCAAGCACATGTAAAATTGGGTTAAAAAAAATAACAGAAAGTAATTAAAAGGAGCAAAGAAATTGATGTGGCATATCCCTGGGAGAAAGCTCCAGAAAGTTCAGGAAAAAAGAAAATCTGGAAAGTTCAGGAGAGCCCCAAGCTAAAGGTAGCCACCAGCTGCGGCCACTCAACTCTAAAGAATATGAAAAAATGTGTGCGAGTGCGTGTGTGCGTGTGTGTGTATCTGTGTGTTGGTGTCCATGTGTGCACATGTGTTGGGCTGTGCTGATCTCTTTGTCTGACAAGAGCTGATGAGTCAATCTCTAACTTGGTCTGGTTTTCCAGCCTTTTCTTTCCTCCTCAGGTCTGAATGTGCAGGGCACTCTGGAGAGGAGAAAGGTAATTATGCCCATTGGGTAGACAGCAAACTCAGCATTTTTTGCAAAAAGGCTGTGGGCCCTCCAAGGGACATCCGTGGCCAGAAACCTGGCTTCAGCCACAAGATGTATTTCCAGCCTCAGGGAGGAAGAAGAATGAGGTGGTCGGGGCTCCTGCGGCAACAGCCTTTTTTAAAAAATCATTTCAAAATTAAATTAAATGCTATTAAATTAGCAAAAGTGTCAGGGGAGCCTGGGAGGAGAGTCACTCAGATAAATGGACCAGGCTGGGCATCTTAAAATCACGGAGCTGTCGGATGCTGGGGCTGGAAGGGGCTCCAGAAGTTCCCCGGTTTTCCTAGCTCTTAAACACGCCCTGAATCCCGATGACTGGGGCAGTTTCCACAGAAGCTCAGAGCAGGGCACACGGTCTGGCAGAGAGTCCGGCTCTGTGGGTCTGCACAGTGTGGGGCGTTGTCTCTTAGGAAAACCCCACGGAGGTGGTTCTGACACCCCCCAGTTACACAGCAAGATGTACCCCAGCGCCTTCACCTTGCAAAGAAGGGAGAGCGAGCGACTTGCCAGTTTCTCCCAGCAAGTTACTGGATGGGCACAGAGGGAAATCAGAGCCTTTTCAGTGCCAACACCTCCATTCCCAAGGAAGGAGAGTCGAGAGGTCCAGGGGCCATGCGGGACACTGGGGACCCACTGGTGGCTGAGACCCAGCCCGTAACAGACAAGACGGTTTCAGCTCCTGATAAATGCTGTGATGGAAACCAAACAGGAGGATGGGAGAGTGACAAGGGGGAGCCCACTTTAGCTGAGATTGCTTTGAGGTGGTGACATTTGACTGGAGATGTGAACAATGGACAAGTAAATCTAAGGATGGAGAGCAAGAAGAATCATAGGAATGTCTAAGGGTGGGGGGAGGGGGTGTCCAGGGGAAGGCACCCTGAGAAAGCAATCTTCCAGCTAAGGACAAAAGGATGATCAGAGTCATTCAGGGGGAGAAGGGGCAGGGAAGAGCTTCCACTCGCTCATTCAACCTTCTAGCAAATCCTTCTTGAAGACCTACTGTGCGCTGAGCCCTAGGCTGAGCGATAGAAATTCAACAGTGATCACGACAGCGTGTCCCGGCTTTCAAAGACGCTGAACGAGGAATGATACCAAAGCCCGCTGTCTCAGTCTGGCCACTATGGATGTTTGGGGCCAGATCACTCTGCAGTGAGGGCTGTCCTGTCCGTTGCAGGATGCTGAGCAGCATCCCTGGCCTCCAGCCACCAGATGCCAGCAGCACCTCCCAGTTGCGACAACCAGAAACATCTCGAGACGTTGCCACAGGTTCACTGGGAGCAAAATCCCCCACAGTGGTTAGAACCACTGTACGAAAGTGTCATGACAGACAGAGAATAGTAATATAATATAACGTGTAATATTTTTAATAGGTGGTAGGCAATAAGGAGAGATCTGGGAGGGGCCTACGTAATCCAGACCCTAAGATCCTCACGGCTCAGAGATCTGCGTGGCGCATTTCTACAAACCCACTAGACACACCCACGCCCCTCATTTTAGCAAAGAATCATCTGTGGACCCTTAACACCTGAATGGAGAGGCTAGGCGGAGAAGGGGGGCAGGGGACCCTGGGAGGCGATCCCTGTTTCCTCCCACTGGGGTGTGAAACCACCTCCCCAAGTTGGGTCCCAGGGGGTCTGCCCACACAGCTCAGCAAAGGGTTAACCCCTGATGTTTATTTATGAACTTGGCCTATTACTGTAGCATAATTTGAATACAGTGCCTATGAGGTTTTTTATGGCCTGCTATAATTTCATTTTTAAAGCTCTCCCTATGCCATACTTTAAAAATGATATCTCCAACAAGAAATAAATTCTGTTCTGCAGCTGTGTTAACTATATTTACCCATGGGACACACTATTTTGTCCTTGACACAAACCCCTGGGGATTTCGCTGAGTCTTGCTTTAACATCTCTCTCTCGCTCTCTCCCCACGCACAGAGGACACCACTGCTCTTCCCTGTGACACCCCGCAGAGCCCCCAGCTGCAGCCCCGAGAGGCCCGAGTCAGAGGCAGAGGGAGAGCCAAGAAGCTTCCAGTCTGGGAGCGGCCTCAGCTCCTCAGCAGCCGGCCGTGTGGACGTGGCAGCACCCCTGGGCGCTTCTGAGCCTTCAGACTTTAAAACAAGGGGATCTGGCAGAGCCTTGTCACCACTCCATGCCCACTCCCTCCTCACCCCTCCTTGGCAAGAACCAGAAGCCTGCAGAATCTCTCCCTCCTCCTCTCCTCCACTTCTGGAGTCTGATGGAGTCTAGATAATTTCTCGGTCTGCAGAATGATGGCTCAGGAACCTAAGCCGGCCGGCTTCCATCATTTTAAGCTTCTTTTTTTCCCTTGAAGTGAAAAAAAATATTGCAGGGCCCAATTGACAGTAACAATAGCTTACATTTATTGAGCGCTCACTCTTTGCCAGATATGGTGCTCAGACCTGACGTAAGCACATTTGATGCTGACGGCAGCCCTCAGAGCGTGTAGGACTCCCCCCACTTCGCAGATGAGGAAACTGAGGCTCAGGGAGTGGGAGGGAAGGCCCACTCAGGCTAGCCCAGGGGGTCAGGAGAGGAGGCTATAAGAGATACCACCCTCAGCCCTGCGCCCCAAGGTGGCCCACATTCTGTCATCAGATAAGCTCCCGTCCTGGCAAGAACGGAAGCAGTGGGACTCTGGAAGGGCAAGTTTTGATGGAAGACAGAAAGATGTGGGACACAGGGGACCCTGTCGGACACAGAGAGCTCAGCACAGAAAGACATCAATTATCAGGTGAGGGGTGGGGCAGGCGGGGAGGGGAGAGAGAGGCCAGAGGTTCCCAATCCCTCATGCAACAGACAGCTGACCCTTCTCAGCACCTGAGCACTGTGGACGCACAGAACCTCCAGGTTTGGTGGCTCAGCCCGGAGCTCAGGTGCTGGTTCTGGAACAAAACCGCTCCTGGCTCTGTGACCCGGGGAAGAGACCTCATTCTCTGCAACTCAGCCTCCCCATCCTCCAAATAGGGACAGCACCGCCTCGGCTCACAGTGTCTGCTATTTATTATAGTTTACTGAACATCAATTATTTTGATGGACATAGAGTTTGGTTCCAGAAAGACACAAGAGGAGAGAGAGAGAGAGAGAGAGCAGACCAGGCAGAGAAGACCTCAGGTTGCAAAGGTATGTTGGCATGGAGTTAGAGACCTGTGTTCCAATCTTAAGTGCATCGTTTGCTTTTTAGTCAATCAGTAATTCGTAAATTATTAAGAGATCTTGGACAGTTTCTCAGCCTGAGTCTCAGCTTCGTCATCTGTAAAATGGGGACACAAATGCTTTCATCCAAAGGTCGATTTGGATCAAGGTTAACTCGTGCAAAGCCCCTCGCTTGGAGAAGATCTTTAATAAATCAGTCCTGCTGTTGAGGCGGAAGGAGGCTCGGACTATCTGGCGGTTGAGTAGAAGGTGGTCTTTGAAGCGTTCCGATCTTAGCTCCACCGTTAGTGAATTCCCGTCTCTGAATCTCAGTTTCCTCATCAGGAAAATGGGGATAATAATTTCTCCTTCACAGGAATGTTAGGAGGACGGATAGACACTAACCTGGCGTGCGTCTGCCGTCAACAAGAGGATAACACACCCTGGCGAGGGCTGGTTCCAGGAGGAGGACAGCCAAGTGGAGGGACCCCAGCCTGGATGACCGAGCTCTGCCTGAGGGAGTCCAGTCAAGATTAGAGGAGCCGGAGATGAACCAACCCTCGGCCACCCCACAAATCGGTGAAAATGAATGACTATTGTTTGAAGCCACCACATCTCAGGCTGGTTTGTTACACAGCATCACTGAGGCCATAGCTGACTGATACAGGGGCACACAACCCCACAAAGTGCCTGTCTATGGGGTCATAGATCTGGCTCCTATTTACTGAGCACGACTCTGTGCCAGCCACTGTCTTAAGCACCTTGCATGTTTTGCTTCATCAGATCTTCACTGCAACCTCATGATGGAGCCATATTATTCCCACCATTTTACAGACAAGGGGATGGAGGCTCAGAGAGGGGTGGCCCCTTGCCCAAGGGCGCACAGCCAGGAAGAAGTCAGACTTGGATAAAAAAAACCCAGGTCTATCTGACTCCAGAGACCCCACCTCGAACGACTAGGCCACAGGGGCCTCCAGGCCGTCGGGGTTTGAGCCCAGTGGCCAGCACATAGTTAGTGCAACATATGTGGATGTTCTCTTTGACTCCAGAAGGTGCCAGGGGCAGACCAGTTGGGTCTGGCCCACCAGGACCCCGAGGACGGGCAGACTCCCGCCTGCTCAGGGCCTTGATCAGTGCCTCCCCCCTGACTGCAGCCGTTCGGGCTGAATACCCCCCTTGCAGCCCTCTGGCACCAACCCTATAAATATTAAACTAGCAGTAATTAGAGGAATCAGTCAGTCACCGTGCTCCGGAGCCCTGCCACGTCCCCCCACCAGGCCCAGGCTGCCTTTGACGAGGGATCTTTGTTTCTTTTAATTTGGGGACCTCATACAAGGCATGTGTCAGGCGCCGGGACATCAAGCTCATCCCCATGAGCCCCACCCCCTCGGGGCCTCGCAGGCTCTGCCAAGAAGCGGCAGAGGGGCTCCGCGGGGAGAGCGGGGCGGGGGTACGGCAGGGCTCCTGTCAAGGCCCGAGACCCCCCAGGGGACCCACACAGTTTTTGTAGATGGTGTGGCATCAGGATCCAGTGTCACGGCTTTGTGGGGCTGATGACACATAATGCACGGTGACAATGTGTCACATCACAAAACACAACCCCACATGCGCTCAGGTGGGACCACGAGCCCCAGGGGTGCCGGGAAACCAAAGATAGGGAATCTCTAGCAAATAGGTCTGCGAGGATGGGAGGATGCCCAGCCTGGCCTCCCCTCCAACTCTTGGGAAATAAGCAGTCAAACTCCCCACGAGGCCACATGGACTTAGGGTGAGTGCGAGGATGGGATGGTGATGTGTCAAAAGCCAGACACATCCACAAAGAACCGTGGCTTCTGCAGGCGTGTGGCTCTCCAGGAGCCACGCCATGGGCCTGGAGAGTCACTTACTTCATCTTGCCCAATCCTAGCAACATCTTTGCTTGGAAGAAGTTAGCATCAGCCCCTTAGACAGATGGGGAGACTGAGGCAACCGGAGGCAGGAAGGTGTAGCAGCTGCAGGCACAGGATCTAGAATCCCAAGGAACTGGGTCCAAATCCTGGCTCTGACAATCCCTGGCTGTGTGACCTTGGGAAACTTACTCGACCTCTCTGAGCTTCAGCTCCCTCAGCTATAAAATGGGTATAAAAATAATACCTACCCCTGAGAGGGTTCAATGTGATCATACATGTGGCATTTGTCACACAGGGCCTGGCACAGAACAAGCACCAATCGATCATTGTTGTTGTAATTATTTATCACTGACACCCACAGAGCTCAGAAGCGTCAGAGGTGAAATTCAAACCCACGTCAGTTTCCTTTGAAAGCCGGGGACCTTTGTCCTGCCTGCCCACTGTCACCCAGCACCCCACCCACCCCCCAACCAGGCCCCAGTAGAGTTTCCCATTCCCAACATGGCAATTTATCACCCAAGCCACCGGCACCACGGGAGGATCCTGGCCTCCACCTTCATGGGCCAGCGGACCATTGACAAACTTTCCACACAGACAGCAGACAGGGAAGACGAGGTCACTCCCATTTTGCAGCTGGGGAGACTGAGGCCCGAGAAAGTGGAGGCATTGTCCCATTGGCCCCTAGCAGAGTAAGAAGTGGACCCACGACCAGAACCGGGGTCTCCTGACCTCTCCTTTTCAATCAAAATTCCCGCAGCCGTCCAGCCCCTCAGGGTTCACGCAGCAAACACGCTTCTTCCGCTTGTTCCCGTTTGATCCTCACGGCAACACTAAGACAGGTACAAACTCCGTTTTCTGCGTGGGGAAACTGAGGCTTGGGCTGGAGACACGCCATGCCCAGATGTCACGGGGAAGCAGAAGTGGAGCGTGGACCGGAATCTTGAAGGCCCATCCCCCGGGCGCCCCTCGCCCTCCGAGGAGGAGGCGGCCCCTGCTCCCGGAGACCCCGTGAAAGCCACCCCGTCGGAACTGACCACGTCCGGAAAACAAGAAGCCAGCCGCCCGGCCTGCTGCCCACCCCGAGGGCCGGACCCGCGGGGCTGCACGGAGGACGGAGACCCAACCGCTAGTGGCGGGTATTAATTGGCTCAATTAGGCGGCACTTTCCCAAGGCTGTGGAAGCCGCAGCGTCAATAATTAGACCCCCATTGGAAGTCCTTTGGCTCCGCGTGTAAGGAGGACGCTCTTGGTGCAGTTTCGGTAAATGATTTGTTCAAGGCGGGGAAACGTTTACTGTAATTGGAAAGGAGCAATTGACTGTATTATTAGTGGATGCAAGTGACCGACTGGTGACAGACTCCACATTATTCTGCCTCCTGCCAAGGCTGGAGGAAGGAAATCTTTGGAGGCAGGGTCCCCCACGTCGCTGGGGTGGCCTGGTTTTGGACCTGAGTTGGAATCCTAACTCCTCTACTTATGTGCTGTGTGACCTTGGGCAAGTAACACAACGTCTCTGTAAAGTAGAGATGATACCAGGACACGTCTCATAGGGTTGCTTTGAAGATTACATGAGCCAAGCACACAGAAAGTAGGATGAGCTGTTGTCATTGTAGTTGTAGTAATAATAATTGTCACTGTCATCTCTGAAGCATTCCTGGGGTCCCAGAGGAGCTTACAGTTCACTACCCATCTGCAAAGGGAGGAAACCAAAACGAAAAACAAACAAAGAAAAAACTGTATCCAGGGGCCGGCCCGGTGGTGTAGTGGTTAAGTTCATGCTTGCTTTGGCGGCCCTGGGTTCACAGGTTTGGATCCTGAGCACGGACCTAGCACCACTCATCAAGCCATGCTGTGGCAGGTATCCCAAATAGAGGAAGCCTGGCACAGATGTTAGCTCAGGCCCAATCTTCCTCAGCAAAAAAAACAAACAACAAAAACCCCACAACTATAATCCACCCAACAGATCATGCCTTTGACATTTATTGAGCACCAACTGTGTACAGGGTTGAATCAGACAAGGCCCCTGCTCTGAGAGTGCTGAGACGATAGTGAAGACAGACAATGGCCAACACCTCACATCAGACAGCACTTTACAGTTTACAAAGCGTGCTCACCTCCTTAGCCCTCAAAACTCACGACCCTTGGAAGATGGTGTCTTCATGCCCATTTGATTGGTGAGAAATCTGAAACTTTAAGTCACTTGCCGAGAATCACACGGCTAGGAAGAGGCAGAGCTGGGATTTGAACTTGCCTCTGTCTGCCCCAACAACATTAAAATCTCTTGGCAAATTCCCACTGCCTGGAAAGGAGCCTGCCCCCGGGACCCCAGAATCAGGCACGAGCTCTGTTGCCGGGGCCCCTCCCAATGCCAGGCAGCCTTGGTGCCCTCCTCTCCCTCCACCTCCTACTCCTCCCCCTCCTCCCCGCCCTCCTCCTCCTCCTTGACCTCCTCCTCCTCCTCCCCCTTCTCCTCCTCCCCGCCCGCCCGCCCGGCCACACAGATCCTCTCCCAGGGCTGCGTCCTGCCCCGTGGCTGCAGCTCTGCACGCTCTTGCTCTGGGGCCTCACCCTTTCTGGGGCACCCGCATCGGTTCCCATAGGTAGCCGTCAGACAAAGCCGAGCCAGAGGTCGGACAGACGGAGGTCAGACAGACCTGGGTTTCCACCCTTCATGCTCCTTGGACCCGAGGGGCGGGCTCGCTCAAGTTATCAAAGCCTCAGTCGCTGCGTCTGCTCAATGGGGTTGACGGTGAAGCTGTTGTGGGCAAAGATGTGAGCTCCACAGGGGCAGGGAGCAGACTTCCTTTATCCTTCCCTCCATTCCTGGCACAGAGGAGACACTCAGGGAAGGAAGGAGGGAGAGATGAGGGAGAGAGAGAGGGAGGGGAGGAGGAGTGGGGAGAAAGTGTTTCCATGCTTCCAAACCCAGCTCTCCACCAGCGTCTCTGTCAAGCTACCAGGGTCTTTCCAAAAGCAGAGCGAGTGGACCCTGAAATATGCATGGTCCTTAAGCAGAGGCTGGTGGCTCCCTAGTCAACAGCACCGACTCCCCCAGAGGACAAGCCTCTCCTCCCTGAGCCCCGTTTCCCCTGTGGGCGGGGGAGGGGAACCCCGGCCCATCACCTTGAGGCTGGTGAGAAATGAATTTGGAGGATCGGTAGGAGCACCCAGTACCACGAATGACAAACAGGCCCGGGATGCTGTGGCCGTGCTGTCACCATGACCACCAGCTCCCTCGCTTTCTGAAAGTCAGCACCGTTTTAAAATCATGGGCTAGGAGCCCCAGCTTTTTCCCGACTAGCCATAGGATCCTTCCTCTTCATTGGGCCTCAGTTTCCTCATCTGTGAAACGGGCAGGATGGTGGTCCCAGCCTCACGGGGCTGGTGTGGGTCTGACCGCGTTAAGGCAGACACCCAGTGGTTCCAAAGCCTCGCCTCTCTTTGCTGCTCCTGCCTGTCCCAGATGCCCGCGGAGGCCCTGCCACTCTGCTGAGTAAAGCAGCAACAGGCCCTGCCTTCCTGGGGCTGACCGGCTTTCGCCCTTCCCCTGTCATCACTCTCCTCCAAGGAACCCCAGGGGGAGGAAAGAGGAAGACTTACAATCCGCCAGATTTTAAATCCAGGATCTGGGGGCCTCCTTGGGGAAAGCTTGTCAAAGTGGTTGGACATCTACCTCAAGAAACAGGCAGCAGGGGATGAGCTCCCCATCACAGGGATGCGCTGGCGGAGGCGAGGGCGGCCATCAGGCCGGGATTCCGATCTTGGGAGACGGAGGACCCAGTGGCTGCAGGGTCCTGTGTGGTGGTCCAAGGGGCCCTGTGCTATGGGACAAGGATGCTGTGAACAGCCCCTAGATGGGCTCTGGAGCAAGAGAGGGCAGCGGTCCGTGCTGTGCACTACCCCACTCGGTTCCGGTTTCCCCACCTCTGTCCAAGCCAGTAAGCTCTGCACATGCACAGGCCGGCAGGCTGCAGGGGGATTCAGAGCCAGTCCCCTCAGGCCCAGAACCCAGGCTCTTCCCAGGCCCAGGCTGCCTCCCAGAGAGCTGGCACAGGAGCCCAGTGCCTCCTGCATGCTGGGAGAGCCATGGCCCGGAGGAGGGAAGGGAAGAGGATGGGGAGCAGGAGGGAGGGAGGAGGTAGGGGCGGCGAGCAGTGGCAGCGAAGGTATTTTAGTGCCCCATGAAAAGCTGAATAAATAGTGTCTAACCTTCCCGGCTCCCACTTCCTTATCTCAATATTCCGTTTAATAGCCCCTTTCAGGCCTCACTAAAAGAATACGAGGTCGTTACAGCAGCTCTAAGTCACTGTTACAGCGGCCCGATGTCGGCTGCAGCGGATCCCTGTTCCTCACGGGCCGGTGCTGGTCCTTCTCCTCGGGGGATGCCTGGCACCCCTCGCCGGAGACCTGCCGGGGCATGGGGACAATGACGAGGAGTGGGGCTCTGCCAGCAGCCCACTGCGGTGCAATGGAGCAAAATTCTGTGCACCACAATCTGCCGCAGTGTCCTGGGGCCGCCGTACGGGAGCACCACAAACCGGCTGACTGGAACCACGGAAAGTTATCATCTGCAGTCCTGGAGGCCAGAAGTCCCAAATCAAGGTGTAGGCAGGGTCTGTTCTTCTGAGGGCCACGAGGGACCCTGTCCCAGCGTCTCTCCTCAGCTTGTGGATGGCCATCTTCTCCCTGTGTCTCACATGACCTGCCCCCCGTGCCTATAACACTGACGGCAGTGGTCAAGATAGGCGACATCTGCTCACAGGATCCCCCACACCGTACCTGTCCCTCTGCATCCCTTCTCTCCTTGATCCTCCAGGCAACATCCTGCTCCCCTGTCCCCATCTTGATGAGCAACGATGAAGGCTCCAGGATCACACAGCTGGGAAGCGGCAGAGCTGGGGTGCAACCCCCCACCCGAGCATCATTCCCCATGACACCCCCTGTGTTGGGTTGTAACCAGGGCCTGACTGCCCGCTCTGTCTCCTTCTGGCTGGGAGTCCCTGCGCAAGTTCCCTGTTCCATCAGAAGCTCCGTTTCTTCATCTGTAAGATGGGGATACACAAAACTTGGCTCACAGGGAGGCTGTGGGAACCAAACTGAGTTTTGTTCAGTGACAGTAGCTTAAAATATAGGAGGTCCCTTCAAATGCCACTCATCATAAGATGAATAGAACTTAGCGCTGGGGCCGGCCCGGTGGCACAGCGGGTAATGCACACGTTCTGTTTTGGCGGCCCAGGGTTTGCCAGTTCAGATCCCGGGTGTGGACATGGCAATGGTTGGCAAAAGCCATGCTGTGGCAGGTGTCCCACATATAAAGCAGAGGAAGATGGGCATGGATGTGAGCTCAGGGCCAGTCTTCCTCAGCAAAATGGGGAGGATTGGCAGCAGATGTTAGCTCGGGGCTGATCTTCCTCAAAAAAAAAAAAAAAAAAGAACTTAGCCCCAACTCAGAAACAACAGAGACAGACAAATAAACACACAGACTGTGCGCACGTGTGTCCCAGTGCCTATAAAGATCTTCGTGTCCTCGTGCATCGAGGCAGGTGTGTTTGTGAATTGTAGGGTATACAAAGGGCACGTGTGTGTGTGTGTTCAGCATGTGTGCATTCCTGGGTCCACTGGGGCTGGCATGCAGAGACCTGCCTGTGTGTGTGTGTGTGTGTGTGTGTGTTGGGGACGGACGTGTTTACCAGCCGGGCTGTCTGTGTGTGTGAACGGACAGGAGACGTGTCTGTATTTGTGCCTCTGTGTTCCTGTGTACATGGGCACCTGCTGGGCGCCTGTGTGTGCAGAGAGGTGAGTGTGAATCTGGACGTGAGCATGCATGTGCGTGTGTGGTGTCTGCCTGCGGTTACACCCAGATGCGTGTGTGTGCTCCCTGTGCCGCGTGGACATGGGTACATCCCTGCGGTTGTATGTCTGGGTGCGTGTTTGTGTGCACATCTCCCCGAGTGTGTAAGTTTGGCCGTGCACACACTATACCCATGACGCCATCAACCCAGGGTCTGGCGTGTGCGTGCAGCTACACCCCGTACCTCGGCAAACCCGGCTCAGCGTGCATGGAGCCGCTGCTTGCAGGGTCCGGCACTGGGGTAAATGAGGGCTTTTCCGCCCCTGGCTGCACCCAGGGCCTACGGGGAGGCTGCACTAATAAGGCTCCTTCCCCCAGGCGGTGGCTGCCAGGAGCAGGGTGGGGAGTCGGAGCCTCAGGGCTGGGCTCCACCACCCCTCGCCGGGGCTGCCTCGTCAGCAGGTCCACGGCCAGCCCTAACCCTGTGCCCTCCCGCAGCCCTGGGCCAGCCTCAGCCCCGGAGTGGCTCCTGGAGAGACCTGCCCCTCTCCACGCTCCGTCTCCCCATCTCCACCGAAAGGGTGGCCCACAGTCCTGAAGGGCCCCAAGAGGGAGCAGGGCCCACCCGCCTCCACCAGACCCCTCTGATCCAGGCTCTGACCAGCCCTGAACATGGCCTGTCGAGGCCTCAAGCTCCCTGTCTGCAAAATGGGGCAAGGAGTTGACCTGAAGCCCAAGGCTCAGGCTTTTAGGAGCCTCCTCTCTCAAGGCTCCTGATGAGGGAGCTGGGGTGAGGACAGAGCCAGGAAGGGGGGACCTCGTCTCTAGTAAGATCCTAACTGTGAACGGGAAACACTCCATGATGCTAGTTACAGCTGGGCTAATGATAATAGTAATGATAACAACAATGACAGCTGCTGCTTCCAGCTCTTCCTAAGGGCTAGCACTGGGCTGTGACGGGTACCATTATTATTATGGGCGTTATTGTTATTGCTCTTTCTCTGCCACCCTGCTCAGGATCCACGGCTGCCCCACCAACCATCTCCCCACTCCGGGGAGCTGCCTGCCAGGAGCCCGACACTCCCAGCTTCTCGCCGGGGCTTAATTAGGTCTCTTAGAAGGCAGAGCTGGCACGGAGCCTGCGGGGAGCTTGGGGCAGAGGAAGCAAGAGGAGGAGGAGGCGGCTCCAGACAGAGACAAAGCTGGGCCAAGCTGGGGGTCTCCCCTGACTTGGGAACTCCCCATCCACCACCAGGGCCCCTCTCTCTGCAGAGAAGCCTGGGCCAGAGCGAGCCTAACACACACACAAGCACACACACACATGCACACACACAGCTCCTCAAGCTCCTGTGCATTCTATAGCCTTGAGCAAAGCTCCACCAAGCTTCATCGAGGCTGCAGTGCTGGGATCCATTCCTCAGAGTCAGACACACCCGGGTTCGAGTGCTGGCTCTGCCCCTTCCCAGCTGTGTGACCTTGAGCTGTGACTTTCCCTCTCTGAGACTCTGTCGCCTCATCGTGAAAATGGGGATGATAATGGTGCCCAGCCCATCTCAAGCGGCTGCAAGGATTAAACACTGAAATGCAAGCCAAGGGCTTAAGCCAGCGCCTGGCACAGAGTCGATCCCCTTTTGTGTGAGCTCCATTACAATCATTGTTAGAATTGCATCAGTCAGGAGGGGATTGGTTATGCTGCTGTGACGAGGAGCCCCCAGATCTCCATAGGTTCCTTTCACACTTGCACCATGTGTCTCTTAGATTGGCACGGGGTGGGGGGCTCTCATTCTAGTCACTTGAGGACTCGATTGATGGCGCTCAGGCGTCAACTCAAACATTACCAGTGGCTGTGCTAGAGGGAAAGAGAAATCCTGAGATTCTCCAACCAGCCATTAAATGCCCCCAGCCTAGAAAGAAGTGTCCCCTTGACTCTTGGGCCAGAACAGTCACACGGCCCCACCACCCAGAAGGGAGCCAGAAAGACAAAAATCTGGTGAACAATATGTATGACTCCCACAACAACAGCCTCTTTCAAACCATAGAACCTCACACATCTTGTTTTCCAGATTGGGAGCTCAGGACCCAGAGAGGGGAGGAGACTTATCCAAGGTCACACAGCAAATTGACTTCAGAACTGGGACTCCAACTCAGGCCCCTTGGTTTCCTAGCCAGGATGTTCTTCTTCACCCCACAGCATCCCCTTGACTCCAGTGGCTCAAACGGACCAACACAATTCTGGCCAATAGGAAATCTCCAGAAAAGATTTGCTCTGTCTTTAAAAGGAATCTGAGAAGTGGCAGTCTCTCTTCTGGATTTGGATGCTGTTGTGTGAGGATGAGCTGCAGCAGCCATTTTGTGACCATGAAGAAATAGCGTTGAGGACAAAAGCCCACACTCTGAGGAAAGCAGAGTCTTTGATGGTGTCATTGAGCCCCTGAATTAACCAATCCTGGAGCTGCCCTGCCTCTGGACTTCTTATTATACACAATAACAAATTGTCTTTATTGTTTAAATCCTTTTGCTTTGAGTCTTCAGACAGGGCAGTCAAAGGCATCGTGATAGATGGAGCCTTCATGATTCCACCCCATCCCGCTCCTCTCTCTTCTCCTACTGGAAGCAAACTCCTGCTTCAAGCTTCAGCTTAAGCATCCCCCCCTCCAGCTTTCCTGAATCTCCACTCCCAGCTTAGAACAAAGCCCCCCAACACCTTCTCACAGATCTACACCCCTTTCCCTCATCGCGCTTTATCTCAGTCCGCAGTGAGTCACTCATTGCTGTGATTCCTTCATTTACATTTTCCCCCACTAGCATATAAGCCCCATGAGGGCAAAGGAAGCCCTGTTTGGGCCCCATTTTCATCACCTGTGACTAGCACAGTTCTGTCCATACTTGGCACTCAATGTTTGTTGAATGAATGAAGTCACTCCTGTGTGCTTGCTCACTCCATCATTTTTTTATTCTGGAATATTCACCCAGTAAGTTTCAGGAGGCCATAAATCTTTGTGCTGTTCACTGTTGGATCCCCAAAGCCTGGAATGGTGTCTGCCGTGGGATAAGCGCTCAGGTAGCAGCTGAGTGAGTTGGTAAATGAATTGAACTCCCTGTGTGCGCAAGGAGTCAGGCTAAGGCTTCCCTGGGCGTTTGTAAGAAAGAAAGTCAGAGGAAGCGCCAGTGACTGGTGGGTAGAAATGTGGCAACAATGTTGCATTCCCACATTCTGACTGGATACAATGTTGCATTTCTACATTCTGATCGGATAACAACGTTCCCAGCCTTGAGTTGGAAGAAGGCAACCGCAAGCAACACTCAATGCGAACCAAGATCACTGTTCACCCCCGTTCCTGGGCTGTAAGCCCCTTGAGGGCAGGGGTGGTGTTTGGAGAAGTGTCTGTCCGGGTGGGTGAGACCTGGGCCCTGAGGGGGCTGCGTTCCCACCGCTCCCCACACCAGATGGCTCTCCCGGGCCCCACATCCATCATGGCGGTTGGTCTTGGGGAAAACAGAAGTGCCTCCTGAGAGATGGATGTCGATGGCAAATGGGCTGTGATGATCATGCGTCTCCATTTTCCCCTTAATATACATGATGAATAAACTTAATTACACGGAAAATTGCTGCCATTGAAGAATGCGGCGCATGTGGCTTTCTCCTGTTGCTTAGTGCTTCCTGGTTCTCGTGACTCCAGAGTTTCTAGGGAGGGAACCGGAGTCACGCTCCCTGACTCCAGGATCAGCCCTCCTGCGAGAAAGTCACGCTCAGGGAGACTCAGAACAGACTACTGAGGAATCTATAGCATGTCGGCTCTGAGAAGACCCAGAGCGCCCATTTCACCCAACCACCCATTTGACAGATGGGGATAACTGAGTCCTGGAGGGTTGATGCGATGACTTGAATCAGGGCCATGGAATAGATCATGGTCTCTTCCTTCCCAAGTCCTGCATGTCACTCGGATGTAAAAAAACACAGAGGTCAAATGCCTCCTGGTTTTAATTTCTTCAAAAGCATACATTAGGAAAGCCGACCCATGTCAAGGGCCTTCTCCATAAGGGGCAACATCCTGAGCGCTGTGCCAGACCAGAATCAGCGCTCAATGAAAGTTAGCTGCCATTTGTGGTGTTTTTGTTGTTATTATCAGTACTAATTTTAAGCATTTTATAAAAGCAGTTCCCCCAGAATGGAAAAGAGGGAAAAAACCAGGACCTGGGAGGTGGGAAGTCTAGGTGCTGGTACAACCTCTGTTACTAACTAGCTCTGAGCTATTCGGCAAAGCCACGCCCACCTCTGAGCCTCAGTTTCCCGTCCTGTAAAGTGGACATAATAATCTTTTCAGTTAAGCATCAGGGGCTGTCGGAGGCTCCGGTAAGCTCATGGATGACTGAGCTGCATGGATTTGTAGGATGTTGTATAATAGTTGTAACGGGAGACTTCCACAGCATGTCACTGCACAGCCAGTCAGTGACAGGGTGGAAGCTCAGGTGGCCATCCTGGGGTCTTCCAGTCCCTGCTGAGATGAAGACAAGCCCGCCTGGGGCCAGGTAGCCAAGGTGGGATGGCAGGGGGGTGGGGGGAGTAATAACAGCTGATGTCTGTGTGCAACTGTCGTCGTTGTTCAATAGACACTTGCTCAGCGGCCGTTACATGCTGAGGGAGCAGCACAAAGATGAATAAGACACAAGCTTTGCCCTCAGGGAGCACACGATCTAGCAGAAGAGACAGTCCTGCATCAATCAATTAGTGTGGTGACTGAAAAGCAGCCAAAAGGAGCTGCAAAGCACAAGATGCAATCAAGGAGGACCCTCTGGAGGAGTGCGGGTTTGAATGAATCATTCATTCATTCATTCATGCATGCATGCATGCACACATGCCGTGTGTCTAATGAGCTGGAAATACAGAGGTGAATAAAACAGATGTGGTCCCGGCTCTCATTGACCCTGCAATCTATGAGATGAGACTCCTCTGGGCCCACAAGGGAGTGGAAAGGGCACTTGGAGCAGAGAGGACACCATGGGCAAAGGCGTGGCGGCATGAAGCAATTTGCTATTACTAGAGCATAAACCACTAGGCGGGAGATGAGGCTGAATGGGAAACTTCTCTGAGTTTGCAGTTTGCAAAGAAGCAGAAATATCTAATTTCCCACCTGCACCAGCTGCTCATCTTCTCTCAAAAATGCACTGTGCCACGGATGAGTGGATAAACCAACGTGGTCTGTTGGGCAATGGAATATTATTCAGCCATGAAAAAGGGATGGAACCAGGCAGCATGTCACAAGATGGATGAACCTTGAGGACATTATGCTGAGTGAAATAAGCCAGACATGGAAGGACATATATTGCATGATTCTGCTTATGTGAGGTCCCTAGAATAGGCAAATTCATTGAGACAGGAAGTAGAGTAGAGGTTACCAGGGGTTGGGGGGAGGAGGAATGGGGAGTTAGCGTTTAATGGGTGCAGAGTGTCAATCTGGGAAGATAAAAAAGTTCTGGAGACAGATGGTGGTGATGTCTGCACAACAATGCGAATGTACTTAATGTCACTGAAATGAACACTTAGAAATGGCTAAAATAGTAAATGTCATGTTATATATATTTTACTACAGCAAAAAAAACTTGAAAAAAGTGCACTGTGTGACTCTGAGCTACCTGAGTATCTTACAAAATATTCCAAAGTCCATTCATTTATTCATTCGTTCATTCATTCATTTCACAAATATTTATGAAGCCCCAACAACATACTAGACACGATTCCAAGGGCTGGGGATACAGAGGAAAAAAAAAAAAAACCCAGACAAAGACCCCTGCTGGCCCGGAGGTGACAGGAACGCGGGAGCCAGACAGGAAACGGGTGAATGCGTTGATAAACAAGGTAATTACGGATGGTGATTCGCTAGGCAGGGAACAAACAGGACGACGCGCTGGGGGGAGGTGGGAAAGGAGGCTTTCCACCTTGGGGAGTGAGGTCTGGACGGGGGTCCCTGAGGAGGCGCAGGTCCCCTGACGCCTGTGGGAATCAGCCACTCGAACAGCTGGAGGACAGTGAGTCCTAGCACGTAATTACATAGACACCCCAGACCTTTCTGACCCCAGCCTTGTCCTGGGAAGGCAGTCGGGCTGGGGGCAGAGACAGACACAGCTAAGACTCAGGCCCTTCCAGACGCGCTTTCCAAGCCGCCCCTTCAGAAAGTTCTTCCACGTGTCTGACTTCCGTCTCTCCTGCTGCAGGCCCCTCTTTTGGATCCTCAGGGAGACGAGTCCCTTATTAGGAAGTGGCCCTCACACCGACCCTCCCGGCCACCAGGTCCCCTACAATCTCTGACAGTGTCACCTGAGGCCTACAGTGGGAGAAAGGAGCCCCAGGCCAAGCCGTCGTCGTGAGCCGCACCAGCGAGCCGGGAGCTGCAGCTCGTTAGCGGTAATATAATTACGTCCCAAGCTGGGGCCAGCCCATTAGTGCCTTTAGATCGTGCAAAGGCAGTGGTTTCCGTAATGAAAGGTTCTCTATTACAAAATTGGGCTTCCATCCATCTCCATTATGGGGGGCAGTTTACCTGCCATGCACGCACCACCCGCTCTCCCTGGCAGGGGGTGGCGGCGACACGAAGGTGCAGAATGGCTTTCCAGGCCCCGGGATGCTGATGAACGGCCCATCCCTTTGCCGTGGCAGACAGACCGTCCAATCCTCCTGGGGCCGGCTGTCTGCCAGCGTCTAGGGAAGGAGGGTTGATGGAGATTTCTGGGGATGGGGAAATTCGGGCCAAGACTAGAAGGTTCCTGCATCCTCTGGGGGTAGGTTCACCCCGGGTGACTCACAGGGTGACTTCCAGCCAAGTAACTGGGAGATGGGTTTCCAGCCCGGCCTGATAGAAGAAGGGCCGGGTGGGGCCACGGCTGCAGCTTTTTCAACAACAGAATGAGGCGTCCGTGGCTCCTTCTTGCTCACCTCCTGTTGATTCCGCTTCCGGGCCCTGACCCCTCCTGGTCACCCCCACCGCGGCCTGTCCAGTCTGAGTTGTCATCACCTGTGTCTGAGCCATCTCCTTCCTATCTGGACTTTGGCTTCCATTCTGTCCCCCTTCAGCCACGGGAACTTCTTTTTAATTAATTGAGGAGGAATTCACAGGACGCAGCAATTCCACTCCCAGGTATGTGCCCCAGAGAGCCGAAATCACACGCTTCAGCAAATCCCATACACGAATGTTCACAGCAGCACTATCCACAGGAGCCAAGCGGTGGAGACCACCCCAATGTCCACGAGGAACATGGATAAACAAGCAATGGTCTATCCATACCACAGAATATTATTCAGCCAGAAAAGGAAGCACATTTTGATACACGCAGTGCTGTGGACACACAGAGGATCTTTTTTAAAAACAAATCAAGTCCCTCTGATGCATGGAACCCTCCCCTGGTCTCTCTGAATGACGTCCAGACTCCGTGTGAGGGTCCCCGAGAGCCTCTGCCCCCGTTTCTTCTCTGACTTCCTTTCCTTCCACGCCTGCCTCCCCTGGGTCACCCCACTCGGCCCCACTAGCCTCCGTCTGGGACTGGAACACGCCAAGCCTGCTCCCACCTCAGGGCCTTTGCTGTTGCTGTCCCTTCCACCTGGATGGACTCCTTCTCGCGCTCAGGCCTCACTCCTAAGTTGCCTCCACAGACAGACAGCCCTGGACAGCCCTGGACAGCCCACACCCACCCCTCTCGGTCCCACTACCCTATTCTCCGCCTCTTGCATCATATTCCTATTTCGTTGTTTTCACAGCCAGTCTAGTGGAAGCTAAAGTGGAAAATCACAGCGTCCCCCACCCCCACCCCAGCCATCCCCTCACCCCCCTCACCGGGGCAGCCCCCAGCGTCTCCTCAGATCCTCCACAGCTACGTGGAACACAGTGTCCTCATCCCTCGACCCGATGCTCTCTTGGGTCCCCTCGGAAAGGCAACCAAACTGTAGATTTAGTGAACACGGATGATGCTAAAAGTCACAAGACCCGGGCTTTCTATCTCCACGTGTGCCCAGCGCCGAGACCAAAAGCAAATCAGAGCTCTGAGGATGGAGAAGCCTGCCTGTGTAGTCCCGGCGGGCTCTTGTCAGAGAGATGGACTAAGACTGGGTAAAATTTGGCGAATGTATCATTTCCCACTGTTTTTACAAAAAAAAAACACTCTCAGTCCTATGAGATGCTCTGAGACGGAAAAACAAAACTGTTTCATTCTAATAGGTCTGGGAAATTTGGACCAATTCCTTTCAGAGAGTCGTGGGGCACACGGGAAGCTCAAGTCACTGACAAGGGCTGCAGCAAAAGACCCCTATTGGAATCTTAGCTTCCGTAACACATTTGATCGTGGATCCGAGCTTAGGCGACTTTAGCAGGAAGTTTCTGCTGTTTTTAGCCCTAAGTCAAGAAGTTTGTCTCCTCATGACCCCCAGGGAGATAGAGGAAGGAAGTCGAGAGACCAGCATCCATTGAGAACTCGCTACGTGCCCAACACGGAGCCATGTCCTTCAAACAGCTTGTCTCATTTGATCCTCACAATGATCCTAAGAGGTGTATACCACCATGACGCCCATTTTCCAGATGAGAAAACTGAGGTTACGTTGATCCACTCGTGTCCACATAAGTAGGAAAGTTCTCATTTCCTGCCTCTGAGCTCCAGCCCTTTGGCTCCAAGCCACCACGTCCTACGACCTGGGAGCTCGAGTGTGGTTCGCAGACCCTTCTCCCTATGCAGCACGGCCCTTTCACCCAGTCTTCTCCCTGCTCCCCCACCCTCGTGGCCTCCTTTAGGAACCAAGCTGTTAACCTCGCCCTCCCATCTGCCCAGACTCAAGTTTATTATGCTGACTAATTGCGTCAAAGTCAGCGATTCCAGCGCCCTGATGGAAAACGTCTCTGCAAGGAAGGGACTAATTGGCCACTTGCGATCCGCTCTCAACCGGAAGATCACTGGGCACACTGGATCCACTCAGACGGTCTTTCTGGAGCCAGAAAAGGGAACCAGGGCAGACTCAAAGGGGCTTTGGGGGCATCCAGAGTCTCCCTGACTGTCACCGTCACCGTGAGAAAGGCTGCCAGCCATTCTGCCCCTATGGGGACACATTCGGCATCCTTTTCAAGTCATTAAAATGCAAGTGTGTTAACTTGAAAAGAATGGAAATCTTATCAGCATAATGAGCCACCAAATAGCAGAACCCCAGCACGCCAGCTTCCCCTTACCCCAGAACGAGAGAAGGAGGGGCCTTGCCTCAGAAGGGTTTAAAGTCATTAATTATAGAGTAACAGCCACCAGTTTGTGCTCCAGCTCTGTGCCATCCACTGCACTGTCTCGTTGAATCCTAACAACAGCCCATGAGGCAGGTGCTATCAAGATTCCATTTTACAGAAGGGAAACGGGGCTCAGAGAGATGCAGCAACCTCCCCAAGGTCACACAGCAAGAAAGTAGAAGTGGCCTGAGGAAGACCACAAGTCTGTGTGACCCCCAAACCAGAACTTTTATTCTCTGTTCCAGGGGTCAGCAGACAATAGATCATAGGCTGAACCTGGCCCACGGCCTGTGTTTATAAATAAAGTTTTATCGGAACACAGTCACACCCACTCATTTGCTTACTGTCTTTGCACCACAAAGCCTGAAATATTTCCTATCTGCCCCTTTGCAAAAATAGTTTGCAGACTGCTGCCAGACCAAGTCACCCTTCCCAGCCATGGGACTTGCACCTTAATGAAAGCGGGAGAGGTAACGATGGGTGGAGAGGCTGGAGGGACCCTGGAGATGCCCAAGAAAACTCAATCTCCAAGATTCACTGACTGTCCCCGATTATAAGGAAGGTCTCCGAGAGTCTGGAGGCAGAGAGGGGAGCTTAGAATTGGGGAGAAACGGAGAGCAGAGGAGACGTGCTTGGCAGGCACACAGTCGGCACGCAATAGATGCTCATTGATGAATGAAGAACATGGCTGGAGATGGCGGAGCTCAGACATTGCAGAGTCTCCTCCTTTGCCTGGAAGATGAGAGGCTGCTCCGGCCCCTGCTTCCTTCAGGCTGGGGGAGTTTTACTGGCTGGACGAGCCACCGGAGGCCGTGAAAACACGAGGGTTTTTTCCTTGAAGTCTCCCGTGTAAGTCACCTCCAAGCACTTCCCTGATCAATTGGCTCCGCTCCTTGCAGGAGCCTCCCCAGGGGACGGTTTGCCAAAAGGATGGGCCAGTTTGCATTTAGTCACCTTTATCTGACCCAGGAGATAAATCTCTCTGGTTCCTTTTCTGCGGGGGCGGATCCTGGGAGGCTGCACCGCAGGCACGGATGCTGGATGCTGGAGACCCGGCTAATTCAGATGCTGATTATGCCAGTGGGAGCTGATAGAAGGGGCCTGAGCCGCTGAGTTTAACTGGGAGAAGCAGGTTTCTCTGAGCAAAGGGACGGGGTTTGCTATGGCATGATAGCAAAGGTGGATTTGAGTGGCTTCAAAGCATCAAGCCTCATTCTGGGGAGCTCCAGTCTGTGCATCATGGTGCGATGAATGGGCCACTAATGGGGGCACCGTGGGTGGAGAAAAAGGGGGACTTCAAGCTGGACCGAGATGGGGGGTGTATGCACAGTGTTTCCGAGAGGCTGCATGTCTGTGTCGCAAGCTCTGAGTTCAAACCCGAGCTGCTTTCCGTCCCAGCGGCAGGATCCTGGGTGAACGGCTTCCTTTCTGAGCCTCGGTTTCTTCCTCTGTGAAATGGATGTAATGACACCGACCTCATAGATACTGACCTCATAACGCAGTCTGGAGAGCTAGATGACCTCCTGCATTTAACGGAAGGGCTTAGCACGTGGTAAATTCTCAAAAAGCTAGCTCCTCCTACTCCTGTTATAGTTATTGTTGTCGTTGTTGTTTGGCTGATGAAGAAATGCGGAGGCTGTTTGTTATTCATACGCTCACCCTACTAGCCGCCCTTCCCACCGTGGCACACGGTCGGCTTAGCCCACCTGTCCCCAGCTTCTGCATCCCCTAAAGAAAGCTGTCCTGCTGGTGGTCAGATCTATCCGGAAGAAACCACTGGCTTCCCCAAAGACGTGGATTTTGTGCCCAGAGATGCTGAACCCCTCCATTAATAAATTCCCTCCCGCCGTTCAGCAACCCCTCCCATAAGGTTCCCCCGGGCTCAGGGCACATCCTTTCAGATGCTGTAGGGTCAGTCTTTCTGAGAAGGGTTCAACTCTTCCTCTGCCCCTCCCCATGGGGACCACAGGAAGGCGGCCATGCTGAACCCAAAGAAGCCATGGGAGCAGGGCGGGCCCTACAGCCCTGGCGAGGACGGACATTTCAGAGCAGACTGGAATCCCAGTGCCTCTTACTCGCTACTTAAGCATAGCGATGAAGGGCTCAGCGTGGGACAGACCACCTTTCCAATCCCCGACCTGTCACTTGCTAGTCTGCCTGGTGACTGAATCTCTGTTTGCCTCGGTTTCCTCATCAGTAGAATGGGGATGCTAATTGCACCGGCCTCAGGGGACGATCATGAGGTTAACAGAGAGAATTCGTTACAGAGCCCTGGACCCGGAGCCTGGCACACAGTCCATGCTCCGCAAAGTGCAGAATTATCGTTAGTAAACTAAAGGCCCCTCACTGCAGGTCGGAGGCCGTGACATTTAATCCCAATTTGGCCACAGAACTACCTGACAACCTTAGGCAACTCCCTAACCCTCTCTGGGCCTCAGTTTACCCCTCCTGCCCTCCGAGGTGTCCCTCCCCATGGAAGCCCACCACGGGCTGCATGGGTGGTGCATACTCCGTCCTCCCCTGAGGTTCAGCGCCGAACCTCAGCATCTTTGTTCCTGAATCTCTGCAAATCTCTGATAAGGAGAACCAGCTATTCGTTATGTCTGTTTTCCAGGAGCAGAAACCGGGGTTTGCCAAACCAGGGTTCCCCTAAGCCCCCTGCTTCTTTGAACCACACACATACACCCCCTCTTGGCAGAATAGCCTTCTCCTGCGCCTTCCTCCTGCCCCGCCGCCCTCACATGTTCGTCCAGAAGTCCTTGTCAGAATATCCCCTGGGACCAGCAGGTGGGAAATGTCATTTTGGATCCATTACTACTCTCTAAGGTGCTTAGAGATGATCAACACCGATTCTGACTTTCATCCAGGGAGGAGGGGCGGCCGGAAGCTGCCTGTGTCTCCAGCAACGGGACCTGTGTCGGCCGTCCCAACCTGCCGTGCACCACCCCCCTGGGGACGGGCAAAGAGGGGCTGTCTGGGGCCTGGGGACCCCGCCACTCTATGTCCTCAGATTTCCCTGCCAGGGCTGATTTGAATAATTCAGCGATGCCGGGTCTCCTGGGCACTATTGTCTTCAGTGAAAGCAAATCAGTCGGCTGCTCGCCTGTTCCGAAGCCCCTGCCTGCTGCCTTTTTCTGTAAATCAGGATTAATGAGATGGTGAGGGGACGCGCCGAGCCCTGGGCAGAGATGCTGGCAGCCGGCTCCCCAGGAGTAGCGGGCCTCAGAAGTGGCTTCCGCCTTCGTGTCCTCGGGCAGTCTGCTGTGGCTGTCATCAGCCTGTCGATCACTAGCCCTCACCCAGTCGGCCAGACCCCGCCTTGCCCTCTCCACCGGCCCCCATGGCTCCAGGGGAAAGAGAAAGAAAGAGAGAGAAGGCTTGTCTGCAAGCCGGCTCTGCCCCTCACCCCCGGCAGCCCAGCAGGCCTGGGTGGTGCCAGGGGCTGGGCTCCTTTCTGGCGGGCAGCACCCAAGAGCGAGGCATGAGGGAGACGCCGAGCCCAGCACTAGCAGACAGCTTGTTAGGCTCCAAGACGGTGAGCGCCTCCCCACGCCTGGCTTTTTGACAGCTGTCACTCACACAGGGCACAGGGGACAATGTCCTTGTGCCTCTCACTGGTG
The DNA here is from genome assembly GCF_041296235.1 of Equus asinus. NCBI lineage: Eukaryota > Metazoa > Chordata > Mammalia > Perissodactyla > Equidae > Equus > Equus asinus. The sequence continues at coordinate 89,635,883 of NC_091797.1, read as the reverse complement.
ATATCTCCCTCTCCCTCCTCCTGCCTGATAATGCTAAACAGGTGGGCTCTGGCTATTCCACTTCCATGCTGTGTGACCTTGGGCAACTCACTGAGCCTCTCTGGGTCTCGATTGCCTCATCTGAAAATTGGAGATAAAAACATTTCCTTATCCCAGAAGTTGCTGAAAGGACTCCAAGGGATACAGGTTTGTAAGTCCTGTGCAGCGGCCCATGTCCAGCCCATGATAATGTGTGTTCTTATTGCATTTATATCATTATCATTAACTCTAGAATTGTGCCACTCAAAGTGTGGTCCACGGCCCAGGCCAGGTCACAAACTCTTTGTCCCCTGTGCACAGTGAGGTACATACAGAGAAGGAGGGTAAGTATGCTGCAGTCACTTGAGAGATAAAAATTTTGTATCTATTGAACCTAATGAAGCAGAGGGCCTGGACTTTGAATGCTTTTAATTTATTCATTTCATTTTTCTAAAATTATTTTTTACAATATTTTACAAAATTATTGTTCTGCAGTAGACTAGAAATTAAAAAAAAAAAACACTGGTCCTTCAGCCCAGGTAGCTTGAGAAGCCGTGTCCTGGACCAACCTTAGCGTCACAAGAAGCCCTTGGAGAGCTTGTTAAAATACAGATTCTGGGGGCCAGCCTGGTGGAGCAGCGCTGAAGTGCACACGTTCCACTTCTCAGTGGCTCAGGGTTTGCTGGTTTGGATCCCGGATGCAGATGTGGCACCGCAGGCATGCCATGCTGTGGTAGGCGTCCCACATATAAAGTAGAAGAAGATAGGCATGGATGTTTGCTCAGGGCCAGTCTTCCTCAGCAAAAAAGAGGAGGATTGGCAGTGGATGTTAGCTCAGGGCTAATCTTCTGCAGCAAAAAACAAAAAGAGAGAGAGAGAGAAAAATATGGATTCTGATACAGGAGGCCGGGTGGGACCTGAGAGGCTGCATTTCTAACGAGGGTCCAGCGGATGCTGATGATGCTGGTCCGGGGACCCCACTAGTGAGGAGAGGGTATGGAGCGCCTGGCTGAGGCCTTATCCCCTCCTGATCCACCTTCATTCCCTCTAACCAGCCCCCACAGATGCTGCCTCTTGGTCTCCGCACAGCCAAGTCCTCAACAAGGTCTCCGGACACAGAGGTTATAAAGTTCAGACCCCACTACCGAGTCAGAGGCCTTTGTCAGAAGTCCCAACAGGATCCAAGCCCGAGCACGTGTGGAGTGGGTACCGTGTGCCCAGCTCTTCGTGGGAGGTGGTGCGGTGCCCACCGTGGGATGCCAGCTGCACGTCTTTGAGAGGATGCCTGTCAGTCCTGAGCACGGAGCCAGGCGGTCAGCACTCGACCGATGCGAGCTGCTATCACGTTCCTATCGTATCGCACTTCCTCCTCATGGCAGCTCCTCCAGAGGGAGGCATGTCTGTTAGCTAGTGCTGTGTAACAAGCCAGCCCAAAGCCAGGCTTAAAACAATATCCATTTATCCATTGTTGCCCTTGAGTCTATGAGTCTGCTGGCTCTTCTGCTTTCTGGGACCGTCTCAGCAGAGATTGGCTGGCTCACCTATGCATCTGTGGTCACCTGGGTGCCAGGTGTCTTAGAGTGGCCTCAGCTGGGACAGCTCGTGTCTGCTCCATGGGGCCTCATCCTGAGAGCTAGCCTGAGCTTCTCCTGATGGGAGTCAGAGTACAGAAGGGACAAAACCTCTTGAGATCAGGCTTCGGACTGGCATTCTGTCACCTCTGCCTCATTCTACTGGCCAAAATAGGTCACATGGACAGCCCAGAATCCAGAGACGGGGAGATGGACCCCACCTCAGGATGGGAGGAGCTGTAAAGGCACATTGCAGAGGACACGAACACAAAGACAGGGGGACATTCAGGGCCATTTTTATAGGCTTATCATTAACTCTCCTTCTAGAAGAGGATACTGAGGGTCAGAGAGATTCAGAGACTTGCCTGAGGGTGGACGGACAGAGCCCAGCTTTGCCTGACTCTGGAAACTGTGCTCTTAACCCCTCTTCCAGACTCTTCTCTGTGTGCAAAAAGAAAAAAAATATATTTGGTAACTCAATTCACCAAAGGAAGAGGATTTTCAAATATTTTGACATCTCCAGTGGAGGTTTTCGCCAGCTCCAGCTCCTGTGCCCTGCCCTCTAATCACAGGCCTGTTTTCCATTGCCTGCTCTCCCCTTTCCTCCTGGGCCTTGCAGCTCCAGGCAATTTATCTTTCCTTCTTTTTTTAATGGTCTCTTTAACACAAGGGTTTTCTAACGAGACAAATTGAAGGGCTCGGGTGTCAGGCGGAGCTCACGCAGGGCTTACGGGAGGGAGGGCAGCAAGGAGCCAAGGGGAGTGCAGAGGAGAGACACACACAGGCTGAGCGGCCCCCAAATTCAAGAAGTGGGGAGTTGAACATCTTCAGGAGCCTATTTGCCCATTTTGGGAAAACAGCATCCTTCTTGCAAAAGTCAAACAGCTTTAGGGGGCCGGCCCTGTGGTCAAGCAGTTGAGTTCGTGCACTCCGCTTCAGCAGCCTGGGGTTTCATCAGTTCAGATCCTAGGCATGGACATGGCACCATTCATCAGGCCATGCTGAGGCAGCATCCCACATGCCACAACTAGAAGGACCCACAACTAGAATATACAACTATGTCCTGGGGGGCTTTGGGGAGAAGAAGAAGAAGAAGAAAAAACCTAGTGGCTCTTGTCCTGGCTTCCCCAGACTTCCACAGCCCTGAGAAAACCTCTAGAAGCCTTTTCGAATGGGTGACCGTAGTCCAGGTGGTCCAGAAACTCAGGCAGTCAAGAAATATAACTTTACTCTTCTGCAATTGAGTATGACTTCTACATGAGCCTGTGTTCTGCCAGACGGCAGAAATGCAATCACAGTCCATTTGGGGCCCTCTGCCCCTTCTCCAGGGCTGTGTCTAAACTCTGGAGAGATTATGGTATGCCAACATGAGTGCATCAGCTATCAACTGCTGTGTAACAAATTATCCCAAAACTTAGTGGGAGAAAGTGACAATCAACATCTTTTATATCCTGTGGGCTCGATAGGGCAGAAATTCATGAGCAGCTTAGCAGGGCAGTCTGGATCTGAGTTGCTCAGGAGGCTGCAGTCAGATCTAAGCTGGGGCTGCAGACTCATCTGAAGGCTTGACTGGGGCTGGAGGCACCACGCCCAAGGTGGCTCATGCCTGGCAAGTTAGCACCCTCTGTTGACCAGCGGCCTCATGTCTTTCCGCATGAGTGTGATACAGCAAGCAACATATGTTTGGTCTCCATCCCTGGCACAGAGCTTCTAAACCCCTTGGAATTTCCTAAGCGATTAGAGTGATAAAGGTGTTATGCTAAAGAGGTGACTTTTGGACTCCAGTCAAGCATGGGGGCTGGATGCCAGGAGAACCAGCCATGTGCTTAGAGGGTTGAAACTTTCAGTCCCACCCTCTGGCCTCCAGGAAGGGAGAGAGGCTGGAGGTTGAATCAGTTGCCAATGGCCAGTGACTTAATCAATCACGCCTAAGTGATGAAGTCTCCATAAAACCCAAAAGGACGGGGTTCGGAGAGCTTCTGGGCTGGTGACCATGTGGAGACGTGGCGAGAGCGCCGTGCCTGAGGTGTGCACGGAAACTCTGAGCCCTTTCCCCATCTCTTGCCCTGTGCCTCTCTTCCCTCAGGCTCTTCCACAGTTATATCCTTTTACAATAAACTGGCGAACTCGTGAGTAAACGGGTTTCCTGAGTTCTGTGAGTCGCTCTAGGAAGTCAATCAAACCCAAGGAGGGGGTCATGAGAACCTCTGCCCTATCGCTGGTTGGTCAGAAGCCCAGGTGACAAACTGGAGTTGAGACTGGCGTCTGAACTGGGGGAGGTGTGCGTGGAGGGAAGGACTGAGCCCTTAACTTGTGGGATCCGACACTGACTCCACATAAATAGTGTCAGAATTGAGTTGGATTATAGGACACCTAGCCGGCGTCAGAGAAGAGCTAGGCCCCACTAGCTAGTGGAGAAACACACACACACACACACACACACACACATGCATGCACACACAGACACACACGTGCATGCACACACAGTCATTGGTTGCAGAGCCTACACTGGGCCTCTCCACCGAGCTGCTCCGGTGTCCTCCGAACATGGCTTCCCTCAGAGCATAGGATCCAAGAGAATGAGATGGAAGCTGCAAAGCCCTTTCTGACCTGGCCTCAGAAGTCACACATTCCCCTCTGCTGTACAATACTGATGGCACAGACAGTCCTCATTTAAAGGAGGAGGAGACGGCATGAGGGTACGAATTCCAGGTGGGGCTCATTGGGGGCCATCTTGGAGACCAGCCACCCGTGGGGTATCAGGAATGGGAGCCATCTGGTTCTCAGCCATGTATTTTTCCCACTGGCTTCTGCTGAGCTGTCCTGCTCGTGTGTGTGGTACTTTGCAGACACCCTCCTCCAACCCTGACCTCACGCCCTGTCCGCCCTTTCTCAGGATGCGCCATGTCCATATTCTCTTCACTTTTCCCACCTAACTCTCTTCTGCAGCCCAGGAAATCTTTTCTAGACTTAGAGCTTCTCTTGTACATCTTTCCAAATCTTTTGTCATATGCCTAGTCCTTGGCTGGCTTTTAAAATTCAAAAGCCAAGAATTGGACTCCTTCCTTATCTACGTTTTCTGCTGTGTCATTCTTTCCCCGAGGCAATGAATGCTGCATGGTCTGGCCTGGCTGCTGCCTGAGGGAGGAGCCGGGCCACAGGAAATAAATAAATGCCTAGAATTTAAAAAGAGGAAAAAAAGAGGACCTTAGTTAACATCTCAAAATGTTTTCCTGTGATGCTGTATAACGCTGTGTTCATCTAAGTGTCTTTTTCATCTGTGTCGGTTTCCACCGTGACCCTGGAAGAAATATCTGATCATCTCCATTTGATAGGTAAGGAAACAGGCTCAGAGAGGTTGGGCAGCTTGCGAAGCCCATATGCAGAGTTGGTGGCATGGGTGGGACTCAACCCCAAGCCAGTGGTCTTGCCACAAGTGCACAATTTCCTTGCATCTTCTGCCTTCTTTCCCCTCCAAAATCTGCTTTCTTCAAGATTTTTCCGTAGCCACAGAAAAGGTATCCTACCAGGACACAGTTACCTGTCTAAGGCATCTTGACAAGAGAGAAGGATTCTCTTAAACTAAAAGGAAGGTACTTGACTGGTGGGATTTTAGGCTCAGGCACAAGTGGGACAGACCCTGAAGGGTCATAGACCAATCGAATGCTCCTGAAATTATATTCCACATGGTCTCTTGCTTCACCCACAAGTGAGTTTGACCTTTTGAGTGAGGAAGATGAGATCCGGGGGGTAAGAGAAACAGATGGACTTACAGACAGGGCAGCAGGAGAGAGACAAAAAAAAAATCAGAGTGATCCATTCCATCCTCTTGCAACAAAGAGTCTCTCCAAGGAGCGTCAGCTTCTGCATTTGATACTGACTCTAGAAGGTTATTAAGTTTGAACTCCTAATGAAGAACAGATGGGAAATGGAAGAAAATCAAAGATCAAAATATACTTTCCATATTTCTCACCTAAATGAAAAAATTGTCAGGAGCCATTTGATTGCCTTTTGTGAAGTGTCACATCCACAGAGCAGGGTTCCCAAGTCAACAGACGGTGTTTCCTCTCGTGGGTCCAGACCCGGCTACCACAGGCAGGCAAGGCAGTGGTCCACATGGTGTCACTTGTGGGGGAAGGTGTCACCCCACCAGGAACCCCAGAGTCTGTGATCTACCATCTGAGCAGCGAAGGGCACAGATTTCAGAGGCATGCAAAGCTGGATTCAAATTCTGGATCTGCCATTGTCTGTGTGACCTTAGGCAAGTTATTCAACCTCTCTGGGCTTGAGTTTCCTCATCTGTAAGGATTCTAGTGATTTAAATAAATTGATGTAGAATAATAGTCTTGTGACTACTGAAAAAAAGAAATGGTGTTGCAGCAGAAATGGTACTAAGCGGTCACCAAATGCTGTTTCATATTTATCCTTCCTGGTCACATAGAAAACTACCCTTCGTGGTCCCCTTCCAGCTAGGTGGGACAAGAGACTGGGTCTGTGAGTGGAGGTGATGAGCACCACCTCCGAGCCAAGGCAGTGCACAGCCCCTGTGAGATTTTCCAGTCCTTCCCCCACCCCGCCACCCCAGCCCTGCCCAGCAAACAAGGAGGCCTCGTGGTGAAATGCAGAAGCAGAGATTTAAGGAGCCTGGGTCCCTGAGTCACTGCATGGAGCACAGCTGCCCAGGGCCACTGTGGACTTTACTGGGATGAAAAATAAACTTTGCTTATCACATTTGGGGTTTTTTGTTACAGCAACCCAGTTTATCCTAATTCAGGAGTCATTGTTACTATTGTGTGGTGTCTAGAGGGCCCCCATTCAAATTTGAATAAGTTACCTAGGATTGTTAACTGACTAACTGACCCACATAGGATGTGTGGATGGCTTTATCCAGATCCCTGGTAGGGAGCAGGGGATCACATGACAGGTTAGTTTGGAGAGGAAAGAGGAGAGAAAGGGTCTATCACAGAGGAAGTAGGATGGGTCCAAACCCAGTGGTTTCAGAACATTCCAGGCCTCTCATGTCAAATATTTGATGATTGCTTCATTCCCATATTTCTCCTCTTCTCCCAGGCCATCCTTCCTGCACCCAGCTCTTGACCATCCAGAATCATCTCTGTCCTGGCCACACGATGGCCCCTCATACCTGATGGCAGGTGTGGCTGCTCTGGCCTTGCCCTGGGACACGGCCAAGACATGACACTGCATCTCAGTTAGCATCTCGCCCACCACACTCCCGCCCCCAGTGCGCCGCCTTCATATGGACTGGAGCCTCGCAAGAGGGACTTGGACACATTGATTTAGAAAAAGAATTCTTTCTTGGAATAATTGAGGTGGAAAGTCCACATCTCAGGATCATCACATCTAGAATCAAAGAAATGGAAAATCAAAGCGCCGTAGAAGTTGAGGATAGAGTGCTAAAGAATCAAAGAATGCTAAAAACCATCAAATCATAAAAAACCACAGAACTAGAGATCCCAGCTGAGCCTAAGCGGAAGTTTGGCGTGTTGGGTCTGCTCTACCCTCAGGCAGCTATTTGCACGAGCTGCTGTGCATGAGGGCTGTGGGCTGGAGGGGGAGCAAGACTTGTGCTTGGGATCCAGAAAGATGGAAGGCAGACAAGATGCTCTCTGACTCCTCTGGTTCTGTGCCCCGCCAGGGGATCTCTGCTGTCTTCTCCATGCGGCTACACTTATCTCTGGGTCTCTACATTTATCCAGAGTCTCTCCTTGACCAAACTTTAGTCAGGTTCCTCTGACCGTCTTCTCAGCTAGACCTTGACCTTGGCCCCCATTCTTGCCGGGTCTGCTTAGCCCAGCTGTAGTAAGAATCCTGCCAAGTCCGTTTAGAGAGAACCCCCGAGCCTTGATATCTGGCACCCTAGCCTGCCCTCAGCAAGAATCCTATTAGATTAACTGCAAGAACCCCGTCAACTCTTGATGTCCTCTCTTAGTGACTGTCCATCCAGCCCCACTACCCAGATCTGCTCCTGGATAAAAACTCCCAACTTGTTCCATTGCGTTTGGAGTTATCTGCCTCCCCTTTCACGACAGTCCTGGATAAAGACTTCCTTACTGTCTTAACAAGTGTCACAGCAATTTTTTTCTTTAACATTCTTCAACCACTGCACTGTGACACAGCGAGAGTCAAACTTTCTGCATGCGAGATATTTTTTCCAAATAAAATCCAATAAATAAAGGGGACAGAGTGGCTCAGGTTGAAAGTAGGAAGGGAGCTGGGAGTCCTTCTGTGCACCTCGTTATTGCCCCCCTTGGTAGACCCCACATTCCTTGGGGACCCCAAGCAGAGCTGGGAAACCACTTCGGGGATGGAGCGAGCACTGGACAGTGAGCCAATTGCCGGCATCTCGGCACCTTTGATGCTCCCCTCCATGTGCCCCCGGCACCACACGCACTGGGAGCCTGGAAACTGTATCTCCCGGACTCCAGTGCCTGCAGAGCTTCAGTTCAGGTTCCCCCCGTGTGAAGTGCTCGCACGAGATCTGGGAGGCAGGAGAGAAGAAAAAAGTATCATTGTTCTGACAGCAGTGGGCAAATGCATGGGCTTTGGCAAAAGGAAAACATGAGGCTTTTCCAGCATCTTCTGGGGGTTCTGAGATGGATCACCCCCCTTGGTGCTGTGGGCAGCTGAGGACATCAGTGTGAGTGCCCTGTGACCGCTGCCCACCCTGCTCTCCCAATGATGCAGCAGCTCCCTGACCCCCAAATCCTTTCCTGAGCATTGAACGCCCTGTGTTAAATCTCTTTCTGCTCGAAATACCTAGAGAGGGTTACGATTTCCCAAAGCATCCTGATTAATACAGAGAGTCAGGAAAGAAAGAAAGAGAGAGACAGAAAGGAAGAAATGAAGGTTATCCCCTACTTTAGTTAAATACCAGACACAGAGAGACAGACTAAGAATGGGTGCCATCTCTCCGCCCCCCCCCTTGAAACAAATCTCAATTTCTGCAGAGAGGCGAGTCCTACAGCCTTCTTCCCATGACCTCCCACCTCTGATCTGTAAAATCGGTGCATAGCTACAATCCTCCTGACTTTGCTAAAGACCTTTAGCTGTGCCCCTCAACCATGACTTTGGGACAGGGCACTTGGCTTCTCTGAGCCTCAGGCTCCTCACCCGTGAGATGGACGTTGTGTGACTTCCCCCAACCTCATCTCATCACTGAGGACACGGAGGGAGGCACAGAGGAGGCAAAAGATCTCCTCAACACACAACAGGCTGTGCCGATGTGCACAATGCTTACCCAGGATCTTAAGATGCCCTTACCCAAGGACTCAAGATACCTCCAAAGCACCCCCAAGCTTGGGCATCATTTTATTCCTCATAACGCCCTCTAAGGTAGCCATCATTACCTGCACATCTGCAACTCAAACTGGGCTCCAGCCTCAGCATCGTGGCCCCCTGGGGAGGCGACCACTCTCCCCCTCTGAGCCTCAGCTTTCCTCATCTGTAAAATGGGGCCAATCATCTCTCCTCTGCAGAATTCCTGCCATCCGGGGGCTAACACATAGAAGGTGCTCAGGCTCTCCCTTCCTGCTCTGCCTGGGGGTCTCAGGCCTTGCCCAAGTTTGCACAGCACTTTAGTGGGGCACCTGGATCTTGAACCCAGAGCTCCCCAGGCCCATGCTCTCTGAGCGCAGAAGAATGTATGTCCCTGCATGTCGCTGGGCGTCCCTGCAAAACACTTTCATTGTAATTCCTGGAGCTTGAGGCAAATATTAAAGTTGCCGACGCCTGCTTGCCACGGTGCCGACTTGTAACACTGATGCATGGGGAGCCGGGCCTGGCGCTGGCTGTGGGTACAAGTACCCAGAATATTCATGAGCTCTGTCGCCACTCCCTAATGGCATCACTTCCCCTCCTCAAGGCCATCATTCTACCTCATGTCACTTCGTCCAATGCCATCTTCCAATGCTGCCTGCAAGTCCCAGCCTGGGCAGACGCCCCTCCCTGCTAGAACCAGATTCCTGGCCTCAGTTAGAACAATCGAGTGTCATCGGTGCATAGGGACCTCATAGGGCAATTAAAGGACCTGCGCTCCCAGCAACACCTCAAAGGAGGCGGTCTTTGCTCTCCACCGTGGAGCACCAGTCAGAGGCAAGCGGCTTCTCATTCAAGCCAATTGAACAAAGCAACATTTTGCTAACCCCCACCCCCACGGCCTGACCTGGACATTTTGAGAACCAGGGACATTTTTCTCGGTAAATATCTTCTCCCTGGAGCAAGACGGCCTTCCTGTCCTTGCGCCCCTGGAAAAGCGTGGCTGTTAGATGATCTGAGTTGCCACGCGCTTTTCTGGTTAAACATTTATACTGCAGCTTTTGTGGATAAATAGATCCATACATGTGTCTGCATGATTAGGATTAAATATTAAGAGGATGCACAGGCAGGGATCTGGCCGGCCTGAATGAAATGAAACCCGAAGGCATGAATTTCAGATCTGAGTGGGACGGAAGGGGCAGTAAATAAGAGCATCAAGTTTGACCCGTGGTCCTTGACGGCCCCAGCAGAAGGCAGCACTCATGGAGCCAAGTAGACACAGTGGTCTCTTCTCATCTTCCTTTCGTCTCTCTCCTCCTTTTCCCCCATTTCTTTCTCCTCTCTCCACAGCCAGCTCCGGCAGCCTTCCCTTCCAGGCCACACTGCACCATCCCAAATCCGACCGCATTTTAAAATTCTATTTGATTAGGTTTTACGAGCTGACTTGCTCGACGTGGCGCACGCCACGGAATATGTCACAGGCCTGGCAGAGGCTTGAATTGAAACGATTCTAATTACGTGGGATAATTTTGCATTCTCACATAAAACAATGTTACCAAAAAAAAAAAAAAACCCATTACAATGGCTAAAAGACAAATCATTTAGCAAGTCCCTTTCTTTATTACTTTATTAGACAATTTACAAGGCAACATTTTGCACATTGGGATCGGATGATGGCCCACGGCTATCCAACTGTAAGTTGTACTAAGCAGAGGGAGTTCATCTCTCGTCATTAGTCAGAAAGTCAAATGCAATCATGGGGATTCCAATTGGCTTGTCAAATTAGCCACTGTTTCAGATCATTAGCATGGAGGAGCACCGCAGATGTGGAGAGGAGGCCCCAGCTCTGGAAAGAAGCGTTTTGCTGTGGCCCAAGATGCTTTAGATCACCTCCTCCAGGCAGCATCCTAATATTCCAGATCCTTCTCCCAGGAGAACACCATCCTGCTGAGTTCCGGGTGGCTGTGGTCACGTGACTTGTTCTGGCCAATGAAATGAGAGCAGGTGAGACTCTCGTCACTTCCGGGGCAGAATCTGTAAGAGACGGTGCGTGCTTCTCTGAGTCTCTTTTCTCTCTGCCTACAGACCAGCCGTGTGCTGGAGAGAGGCTGCTTCCGTGACCTGAATCGCCAGTAAACACCATCTGAGGCAGAGCAGGAGTCAACGTGGAATGTCTTGCGTTGGGACACGAGTGTAAATGATGGACGCACATCGTCAGCGGAAAGTAAGCCTTTATTTTTTTAAAAGGGGGACTGACTGTGTGCATTTCCCAAGGCCCAAGGGGACTTCAGTTTTAAAGCCTGGGCGGTCCCAAGCCAACAACCTGATTTATCTAAGACTTAGGGATTTTCTGAGATGCAAGACTTTTAGTGCTCCAACTGAGTAAATCCTGGGCCAACCAGGACGAGTCGGTCACCTGATTTTAGCATCCAGAAGGCGGGCATCTGTGGCCCAAGAGGAGAGCCCGCTGGCACCTCGATCTTGGACTTCCAGCCTCCACCCCTGTGAGGAGTTGAGCGTCTGTGGTTGAAGCCCCCCATGGATGGTATTTTCTTACGGCAGCCTGCGCCGACTAAGACACTAGCCGACCACCCTCTCTCAACAGATGAGGAAACCAAAGTTGAGAGAGCCGGGGAGACTCGATCAGAGCAGTGAGTGTGAGGCTTTGCAGCCGAATGAGTCAGGGTTTGTTTCCTGGCTGTGAAGGTTGATGTTATGAGTCAGCTTGCCTGGGCTGCCCCATCACAGAGGGATGCCCGAGAAAGCTGGCAAAACAGTATCTCTGGGGGTGTCTGGGAGGGTGTTTCCAGAAGGGGTTAGCATTTGAATCAGTGGACCGAGTAAAGATGGCCCTCCCCAGAGCGGGTGGGCATCATCCAATTCCCTGAAGGTCTGAATAGAGCAAGAGCGTGGAGCAAGGGGGAATTCACTCTGCTTGAGCCGGGACGCCCACCTTCTCCTGACCTTGGACATCAGCACCCCGTGCTCCCTTAGGCAAGTGTCACAGGTCCGTCTCCAGCAAACAGACTCTGAGACAGAACTTAGCAGGATGCTCGGTAAGAGATGCTCTTGGGATCAAAACCCATGGGAGAGAGGAGGAGGAAGCAGGATTGGGGAGAGGGAGATGCTGAGGTGCGATGAAGGTCCCACAGAAGCCTCAGCGGACCCTACGGGGAGCTCCGGAGCTGGGATTGCCCTTCAGAGCTGCCCTCAGTTGGGGCAAGGGGTCAGGCCTTTATCCTCCTGCAGCTATAAGTCACTGGACGTGGGCTTCCCCAGAAGGGAGTGACCTTGGATGAGGCAGCCCTGCTAGAGGGCACCACCCCCGGCAGTGAAGGAGGAAACCCTTCCTTCCCAAATGTGGGTCTGGGCTGTCCTCGCAGCATCCCGTAGAGCAAGTTACTTCAACAGTCCGAACCTCAGTCTTCAGCTGCAGAAAGGGGACAGCAGGACGCATAGACTGTTAATATATATTGTAATAAATATTATTCAATATCCTGCATTTGCACAGCTGCAGCCATCTCCCCACTGGCCTCCTCACCTGTGCCCCCACCTCTTCCCCTCAGGGTAGCCAGTAGGATCTCACAAAAAAACCCAATACTGCCAGGCTACTCCTCTGCTCTAAACCCCTCCATGGATCCCTATCACTTTCCAGATAAAGCCCAAGCCCCCTCCCGTGGCTTCCAAGGCTTTTGCTCAGCTCTCTCTCCCTCCACTCTCCATACTTCTCCAGCCACGGCCAGGCGCACGTCATGGCTTTCCATAAAACCTCGTACTTCTGGGCCTTTGCACATGCCATCCCACCTGCCTGGAATGCCCACTTGTTCCTCTCCCCCACTTGGTGAGTTCCCACTTCTTTTCTCAAGACTCAGCTCTGGCATCACCTCCCTCAGGAAGCCTTCCCTGCTCACCACCCCTGGTGGTCAGACACCTCCCCCCCGGCCCCCAGAGCACCCTGGGCTTGCTCCAATCAGGCCACCTGGATTCTGATTATCCATGTGTGAGATAAGACACCACGTTCCACGAGGCTGAGGCAGCCAGAATATTTTTGGATTCCGAAAGAACTTTTCTTTTTAAATCTCTGACTTCTCACCCCTCCTCTGGGGAGGGGGTGTAGCCTGGTACACAGTAGGTGGTCAGTAAACACTCACCAGATGAACGAATATCCAGCCCAGCCCTTTACAGGGTAAGTGTGGGAACTAGGAGCCGTTTCTCCACATCTCAGTGGAACGTACCTAGAAATTCAATTTGAAACCCCTGAAAATTGGCTGCAAATTTACTAACCCCTAGAGATGTCGATGAGCGAAACCAGGCAAATGGCTTCTATTGTCATCGGTAACGGCTGTTGTGTTTTGAATAAGCATTTTTATAACTGCAGACGGGCCTTGTGCTCTCAACATGTGGAAGCCAGAAGACCTGCCCTGGGTGCTGCTCCTGGCCCTTGCTGGCTGCATGGTCCTGGGAGAGTCACTTCCCCGCCTCAGATTCCTCCCCTGTGAAATGAGACGTGCAGATGACCCGAGCTCTAAAACACAGACTTCCGGCTCCAAACAAACAAACATGGTTTCTACAGCTCCTTGGCTCATCGATCGGAGACTCCTGTTTATCCTGAGAACGAGGTAGGGGTTGCATTCTTAATTCCTGCACCTGGCATTCAATGCCCTCACCACCAGCCCTGCCTCTCCAGGCCCTTCTCCTGGAGCGCCCCCTGCAGGCCCGAAGACACATTTCACTTCCCAGCTCGCTAGGTCCACGTGCCCTCCCTCCACGGTCCCCACTTCTAGCTATCATTTCTCCTCCCTTGTCTGCCTCCCTCAAGCTCTGGGCACCATGTGCCAGGTAGACAGCTGGTGTTCAAATACTGCACAATGTATATAACATTACAGGTCCATTATGGGTTGAATTGTGTCCCCCCAAAAGGTGTTCAAGTCTTAACTCTTGGTCCCTCTGGAGGTGACCTTATCTAGAAATGGAATCTTTGCAAAAAGTCAAGTTAAGATGAGGTCACGAGATGAGGCCCTGATCCAATATGACTGTCTCCTTACAAAAGGGGTAATTTGGGCACAGAGACAGACAGACGTGGCGGGAGGACGATGTGAAGACACAGGGAGGAGGCCATGTACGAGCCAAGGGATGCCTGAGGCCACCAGAAACTAGAGCCAGGGGCCGGGCCTCGTGGTGTGGATGACCCAGCCCCCAGGCCATCATGGAAGGGAGGACGGAGCACTGGACCCGGGTTCTGGGCCTGGCTCGGCAGGGACTAGCTGCGTGTTCCTGGATAAGGCAAGCTCCCTCTGGGCCTTGGTGTCCCCATAATAGACTGAATGTATGTTTGTGTCCCCCCAGATTCATCCATTGAAGCCTTAGCCCACAATGCAATGGGGTTTGAGGATGTGCCTTTGGGAGGTGATTAGGTTACAAGGGTGCTGCCCCTGTGAATGGGATTAGTGTCCTTATAAGGAGAGACATGGGGGAGATAATCCTGCGCTCTCTGCCCTGTGAGGACACAGCGAGCAGGCGGCTGTCTGCAAGCCAGGAAGCGGGCCCTCACCAAGCACCAAATCTACCGGAACCTTGATCTTGGACTTCCAGCCTCCAGAACCGTGAGAAATAAATGTCTGCTGTTTAGGCTGCCCCGTTTATGGTATTTGTTACAGCAGCTGGAGCTAAGATGGTCGCATCTGTAAAACGGGCCGGCTGCACCGTGGAGTTTCAAAAGCCCTTATCACCCTAGGACTGGGCAATTCCACTGCATTGTGCCTATTGTATGCAAGACGCTTGGCCAGGTACCGAGAGAGGAGAAAGGACGTCGGGCACTCGTCTATCCAGTCAACCCTCCCCCAGGACCCACTTAGTGCCAGGCACCGGGCCAGGAGCAGGGAGAGGGTGCTGACCAGGCAGATGCAGCCCCGGTCCTGGGGACACTCCTGGTCCAGGATGTCACAGACCTGCGCCCTGCCTCTGCGTCACCAAGGATCAGAGCAGGTGGGCAGGGCTGAGGTCACGTCAAGCCCCTCTGTGACCCAGACTCCCTCAGTGGGACCTTCGTGCACGAGGGGGCTGGGAGCCCCTGGGAGCTAAGCAGTCGCTTGTGAGGCTGGCTGTGTGATCAGGGAGTCAGACTGGGAAGTCTGATGTTGGGGTTCCAGGACAGCCCACTGCTTCCCGGCTGCATGACTGACCTCAGTTTCCTGGGCTGGAAAATGGGCTCCTCACCGTTCCCACCTCATGGGGTCGTCGAGCAGGACGCAGGAGTCAACACACGTGTGGCCCTGGATCAGGGCCCAGCACGCAGAAGGGGGTCAGGAAATGCTGTCCACTCTTTCTTGCCTCCATGGCCAGCCTGCGGCTGAGGGGTGACATTGCCAGGCAGCCGTGGCCCACGGGCTTGATGACTCAGCCTCCTCCTTCGGCGTCGCCAATTTTTGTTCCACTCCTTCACTGACCAACAGGGAAACTGAGGCAGGAGGATGGAGCAACTTGCCCAGAGTTATTTAGTGAGTTGGGGGCATGAATGGAACTAGATTCTGCGGATCATTACCCAGAATGGTCCTCCCCCACCCCTCCCCCCTTCCCCTCCCCCTTCCTCCACCCCACCCTCCTCCTCTTCCTGTCCATCAACACCCCGTCTTGGCCAGCATTCTGCTCAGTCCTTACATTCCCACCTCACTGAATCCCCACAGCAACCCCAGGGAGGAGATTCTGGGACTGGCCCCATTTTACAGATGAAGAAACTGAGGCTCTGAGGAGGCGCAGAGATTGCTCGTAGTCACCCCACGGGGGGAAACCCGACCATGGTCCCTCCTGGCTACTTGCAAGCACGCTGAGTGTTCCAGGCCTCCGCACACCCCATCCACACCCCTCCCACTGAAGCAATGAAGTGTGGTCACTACTGCGCTCTTTTGACGGGCAAGACACTCTCACCCAAGATGCACGCACTTATCAAATCTTCATGAAGACACCACAAGGCAGGATCCATGACCGCATTTCTCAGAGAAGGAAACTGAGGCTCACAGAGGCCAAATCCCTTTGTCAAGTGCATCCAGCAAGGAAGTCATAGAGCCAGATTCGAACCCAGAACCTGCTCCCTGCCCTGGCTTCTGGCATCCTCCTCAGTGGACCAGTGGCAGCCACAGCTTGGGGAGGTGGCCTGCGGGCTGAGTCTAAAACTTCCACCCTCATCTCCGAAGAGACAGCACTGATTCATGCTCCCGGCAGGCGTTCACCGAGCATCTGCTAGGAGCCAGGCCCTGGAGATCACAGGGAGAAGCGAGAACCAAGGAAAGAAGTTTCTGGAAGGATGCAGAGAAGGACAGAGGCAGCGCCGATGTGCAGTGGGTGATGCTCCCCCAGTGGGGAGGACATGAGCCAGTCTGCCTGCCTGTCAGTCTGTCTGGAGAGGCGGCAAGGCCGAGCCTTCCCAGTACCGCAGCCCTGGCGTCAGGACAGGAGGCCTGGCCAGCCAGCTAGAGAGGCTGATCGGCCGCCACGTGGGGTCAGCAGAGCCACGACCCAAGGTCCCCGCAACTCTGCCTTCGGTAATTGCCTCTCCACCTGCGGCCTCTGGGCCCGAATCAATTTTCTCCACCCACCAGTGGCCAGCGCCCTGGGCTTCCCACTGCCCTGCAAATACCAGCTCGGGGCTGTGCCTGGGGGCCTGGGGGCCGGGGAACGGTCAGACCACCCGTCATGCCAGGGCAAGTCCGGGTGTGAATCCCCAGTCTGCATCTGTTGCAAAGCTCTCGTCTGGGTTATTAACAATCGTGGTCATAGTCTTAATTACCACGCGCTTACTGAGGGCCAGGTCCATACTAAGCTCCGACGAGGCTGAGCTCTCATTTCATCTGAGTTGTTGTTTCACCCCCACGGCAACCCTAGAGGCAGGAACAAACATCCATATTGGACAGATGAAGAGACTGAGGTTCAGAGAGTAATTGGTGTCACTGGATTCCAGCCCAGGTCTGTGTGGCTCTTAAGTCTCTTGTCCTAATGGGAAGCAGAGGAGCTGCATCATGGGCAGGGGCCTTCCTGAGGTCCTGACCCCACGTAGAGGAGGTCCACTGTCCTGGGAATGTCCCAGAGCCATGCCTGAAGATTCCTGGGCCTGGAGACAAGGAGCTCTTCTTTGTATTGCTTTTCAAGGGAGGGCTGTGTGACCTCCGTTAAATGGTTCCACCTCTCTGAGCCTCAGTCACCTCATCGGTAACATGCGGGTAATGACATGTCCCTTTCAGATGCCTCTTCCCGACCGGGGTCTTCACCCACCTCTGAACTCCCTCCGAGAACCCACGTCAGGCAGAAGGGCTGTGGGAGCCGGGGCAGGCCCAGAGGAGACCATATATAATTGGAACTGCCCTCCGCCCGACAGCCTAATGATTCCTCTGGTTTGCTCTGCCACCCCCGCAGTTTGCAGTAGGACCAAGGGAAGCTATGCTTTGTGCTCAGGCTGCAGAGGAAAGTCCATTTGGACAAAGGGTCGGGGTCCTGTGTCCACCCATGTGTCCTGATACCCAGCATCCTGAGCGCAGGCGCAGGTGTTCTGTGTCCCCATGTCCGGCAGCATGCTGGGGTGTGGGAAGCTTGGGGGACCCAGAGGCCGCTGTCGTCACAACCCTGTTTATTAAGCATCCTCCATGTGCTTTCGCACCTCATTTAACCTCACAGCAGCCTCAAGGGTAGGTGTGATCATGTCCATTGTACAGATGAGTAAACTGAGGCTCAAAGGCATTGAAAGACCTGCCCAAGTCACCAAGGAAAGCAACAGCCCAGCCGGAACTGGGACCCAAATTTCGTTTGACTCCAGGGTCCTTGCTCTTCCCCACAGCTCCACACCCCCGCTAACCTGAGATGACCACAAAATCCTGACCGGCTCCTTCCACAGTCCCCGGGGCTGGTCGAATGTCCCCCAGCTCAGGGCAGCAAAAAGAGCACAGCTTTAGCCTCACACAGAGCCAGCTTCTTAGAGACAACACCAAAGGCACAAGCGACGAAAGGAAAAACAGACATCGGACTTCACCCAAATTTATGACGTTTGTGCTGCAAATGATCCCAACAAGAAAGTGAAAAGACAACCCACAAAATGGGAGAAAATATCTGCAAGTCAGATAGCAGATGAGAAATTTGTATCCAGAATATATAAAGAGCTCTTAAGACTCAACAATAGACAACCCAATCTTTAAAACCTGGGCAAAGGATCTGAATAGGCATTTTCTGCAAAGAAGATGCAGAAATGGCCAACGAGCTTGACCGTGACCTTGAAAAGATGCTCGACATCATTAGCCATCGGGGACGCAGATCAAAACCACCATGAAACGCCACTGCACACCCACTAGGATGAGTGCAATCAAAGTCAGACACTAACAAGTGTTGGCCAGAATGTGTTAAAACTCAAAACCCTCATCGAGGGCTGGCGGGAATGCAAAACGGGGCAGCCACTTTGCAAACAGTCTGGCCGTTCCTCCAACGATGAAAGATAATGTTACCATACAGCCCAGCAAGTTCACTCCTAGATATATACTCAGGGGAACAGAAAACACATAACCACAAGAAAACTCTTCACAAATGTTCACTAGCAGCGTTATCCATAATAGTCAGAAAGTAGGAACAACCCAAATATCCATCCACGGATGAACAGATAAACACCATGTCGTACATCCACCCCACGGAATATTATTTGGCCACAAAAAGGAATGAAGTCCCGACGGGCGCTACGACACAGATGAACCCAGGACACATTAAGCTGAGTGAAACAAGCCCATCACAAAAGGTCGCATATTGCATGACTCCATTTACGTGAAATGTTCAGAACAGGAAAATCTATAGAGACAGAAAGTAGATTAGTGGTTACCAGGAGCCGAAGGGAAAGAGGGACTGAGCGACTGCCAGCAGGTGGGGAGTTTCTTTGGGGGGTAATTAAAATGTTCTAAAATTGGATGGCGGCATGCACAACTCTGTGAATACACTAAGCACCAGTGAAATGTACATTTGAAATACGTGTGAATTTTATAGTATGTGAATTAGATCTCAAGAAAGCAGCAAGGAAAAAAATTCATCTCTGGCACCCCCCAGAGCTGTGGGACCCTCAAAAAAAGACTTCCCAGCTCCAAGCCTCAGTTTCCTCCTCTACGAAATGGGCTAATAAAATCTATGCGAAAATCGCTTGTAGGAAAGTCGAGGAGAGAGAGGCTGGGCCCAGCACACAGTAGGTGCTCACCCTGCACGAGGTCCCTCCCCCAGAGTGGGATGTGACCCGGGCCATCGAGGCAGGGGCCACCGCACGGGGCCGAGCCTGGCCCTGGCGGTGGAACCGACTGGACACAGAAGGAACGCTCATCGCCCATGACATAATTTAGATGGATGGCTCGGGCCATCCGTCAGGCTGGGAGCGGGCGGCCCGGGAAGAGGCCGTGGGGGAGCCCATTACCGTACACGTGTTAACAGCGCATCCTTTGTACCGACAACCGCGCGGGCGCGGGCGAGGGCCGCTCCCCGCATTGTCTGCGCGCCGCGGCCACGCCGTGATGGATGGGCCGCCCCGCCGCCGCCCGGGTACCGCGGGCCGAGGGCGACACCGCGTGGCCGCGCGCGGAACTGCGGGCCGCCGGGCGCGGGGCGGGGGGCGCCGAGGGCAGCTGGGGACCGGCCGTGCGAGGTCAAAAGCACTTAGCTTGGCACATAGTAGGTCCTCCAGAAATCCAGATGATGCCTATGGTCACCTTTATTTCAAAGGGCAAAAACAAGCACAACCAAGGTCAAAAACTGGGCCAGGTTGGGGCCCGCCCATGGGTGCTGTGGTTAAGTGCACACATTCCACTTTGGCAACCCCGGGTTCATGGGTTCGGATCCCGGGTGCAGACATGGCACCACTTGGCACGCCGTGCTGTGGGAGGCGTCCCACATATAAAGTAGAGGAAGATGGGCACGGATGTGAGTTCAGGGCCAGCCTTCCTCAGCAAAAAGAGATCAGTGGCGGATGTTAGCTTTAGGGCTAATCTTCCTCATAAAAGAAAAAAAAAGAAAAACTGGGTCAGGTTGCCAGATAAAATACAGTACATTCGGGGCTGGCCCCGTGGCCGAGTGGTTAAGTTCTTGCACTCCGCTGCAGGCGGCCCAGTGTTTCGTTGGTTCGAATCCTGGGCGCGGACATGGCACTGCTCATCAGGTCACGCTGAGGCAGCGTCCCACATGCCACAACTAGAAGGACCCACAACGAAGAATATACAACTATGTACTGGGGGGCTTTGGGGAAAAAAAGGAAAAAAATAAAATCTTTAAAAAAAAAATACAGTACATTCAGTTCAATTGGAATTTCAGAGCAACAGCAAATATTTTTTCAGTCTAAGTATGTCCTAAGTATTTCATGAGACATCCTGATATTTAAAAAAAAAAAACTTTTATTATTTATCTAAAAGCCACATTTAACTGGGCAGTCGGTTTGGTTTTGTTTCTGTAAATTCCGCAACCCTCCAACTGGGTGACTTCGGCACAGCTCTTCACCTCTCTGTGCTTCTGAAAAACGAGGACCGGGATAGACTACGGAGATCCCTGCATAGCAATACCAACAGGGTTGTGCGGAGGAAGCAAGACAATGTGTGTAAAGAATGTGAAGAGAATAAGGATGCAGCCATCGTGGTTAAAACGCTCGTGTTCACACTGTTGGCAGAGTTTAAGGAAGAAATGGGCAACCGTAATGGCCACTAAGTTTAATGTGAGCCAGCAGGGCCATGCCCCCACGCCTTTGCACGTGCTGTGCCCTGTACCTGGGCCACCATCCCCTCCTCTCCAGCTCCTGTGCGCTGCTGAAGGGTCTCTGACTCTCCTTCCCCGTCCAAAACACCCATTCACCTGCTTCCTCGGAGCTCTCGCTGTCCGTTTCATCTCTAGCTCCAGCCTCCCAGCCTGTCTTCCACCTTGTTCCTCTTCGCCTAGCCTAGCACATAGTAGGTACTCAATTAATATTTGTTGAATGAGGGAACATACACATAATAGCTCAAGGCTCAGAGATTGTTCTTTCATACTTTGGGGCATGGCAATAACCAAAATTTAAGTGCACGAGGGTGGGCTGGGAGCTGCTCGGAGACCTTGCTGTGGCCCCAGCATCCGGCACCCAACAAGATTTGTTGAATGAATCTGAATTCCTAGCATTATCGAGCCCTGTGTACGGCCCTGCGCCAAACACTTTAGTTAAACTTTTTCTCAACTCCTAACTCACAACAGCCCAGTGAAGTGATGTTATTGTGATGCCCATTCTACAGAGGAGGAAGCTGAGGCTCAGAGAAGTAAAGCCCTTGCCTAAGATGGCACAGCAGGATGTGGAGGAACCACATCCAACCAAGACGGCCAGCTCCAGGGCCCAGCCTCCACCGCGGCTCCACTCAGGGCCTTCGGAGAGGACAGACCTGGGCACGAACACGGGCTCCAATCTTCCCCAGCCAGTGACCTCAGCACATCTCTCCTCCACTCTGACTTCCAGTTCCCTCCATTCACAAAGCAGAGCGGACGACATTACCAACCCCACGGGGCGGCGGTGAAGAACAGAAACCGTTCGCGGGCAATGCACACAGCAGGTGCTCAATAATTGATGATCTTCCCGGTGGCCCCCAAAGTCACGACAAAGGGGAGCGAGAGCAGCCTCTTAGCACTGCTGATTCGCCCTGCGTCTGGGGCAAAAGAGCACCTTGTGAGTGCTGATTCCTCCAAGAGGCGGAAAAATAGTTGGAGAGATTTTCCATTATGATTTTTCTCCAGAAATCAGCGCCCCTGGCAGGTTACAGAGCAGGAAGTCGCGAAGGCGCCTGCGTGGAGCCCCGGGCCACCGGTGGAGGCTGAGGCCCCACCCCAGGTCCCGGGGGTGGGACGGAATGGGGGGGCTTGTGGCACAGTGGGGTGACCTGCTCTCTGCATCAGGATTCCCTCTCTCCCGATCCTGCCCCTCCACCAGCCAATTTCTGCCAATTTGCTCTTCCCACCAAAAATTTCACAGGTTCCCCACCTCTTTCACCCTTTACTCGCGCATTTATTAAATACATTTCGACTGGGCGTCTTCTCTGGGCTCCCATTATCCGTTCTCAGCATCGAGAATTCAGTGATGAACAGACAGACAAGGTTCATGCCCCAACGGAGCTCCCGGTCTCAGGTGGGAAGAGGGAACAGACCATCAGAGCAGAGTGATGGGGAATGCCAAGGGGGTTGCGGGCACTCAGAGGAAACACCTGACCCACCTGGGGAATCCAGGAAGGCCTCCTGGAGGAGGTGACATTGAATTTGAGTCGGGAAGAATGAGTGGGATGAGTCATGCAGGAGAGAGAGGCAGAATGCTCCGGAGAGAAGGAATCAGGAGACGAAGGTCCCAGAGGGAGACTGGACACCTGCAGGGGGCTAAGGGGGCCTGTGTGAGCACAGTGAGAGATGGGGCTGCTGAGTGAGGTGAGCAGGGCCAGATGGCGTATGGCCTTGAAGACCAGGGTGAGAATTTATGGCTTTTGCAAGAGTACTAGGGAGCCATAGAGGGTTTTATGTAGGCAGAATGGCACAGTCAGATTTCCAACAGCATTAAATACAAACTCCTCTGCCTCCCTCGCTCCCCTGTGGCTAGTGTAGCCCCAGGAGTCCCCTTAGCCAGACTCCTCCTGGACACCAAGTCTATGCTCTCTTCCCTGCCTACATGTTCCACCTGGTCCCACTGCCCTTGGGCTGGAGTAGAGCAAAATGGAAGAGGCCCCAGGTCGGATCAGACAGGCCCAGCTTCCGCCCTGGCCTCTGCACTGGCTGAACCAGGGCCCTGAGCTCTCTAAGGCCCGGTCTCCTCATCTGTAGAAAGTGGATAATCGTAGTGTCCGTCCCACACTAAGTTACTGTAAGGATTCAGTGAGGAGCGTCTTGAAAGTGCCTGCCCCCGACACCTATTGTTCTCTTTCCTCCAAGAAGTAGGCCACCTCCTCCAGGCAGCCCTCCCTGACTTCCCCAGCTCTCTGAAGGCCAGGAGCACTTCCTGATTGCGCTGCAGGCAACACCCCCGGGAAGCAGTAAGAGATGAGAAGTGTGTCTCCCCAGGGCAGTCAGACACCATTTAGGGTCTTTGCCAGAAGATCTCAGGAGACTGCCCGGGGACAGGACGGGGAGAGATGGACAGGCAGACAGAAGGGCTCTGGGGAGCTAAGCGAGGGTCCCAGTCCGGGTGGGGACTCCAGGGACTCGTATCTGGGGGGTGGATGGGGCTCTGGGAATCACTGGGAAACGCGCGCTCCTTACAGCCGGACTGATAAACGGGCCGCCTGGGCACAGCGGGGGCACGATCCCTCGCCGTGACCCCACCTCCAGATGGCCCAAGAGGGTGGGGCTCCTCGGTTTAGAGTGGGACTGTGCCCCGGGACCCTGAGGCCACCCCACCCCGGTGGAGGCGCCGCCCCTGCCCTCAGGAAGCCGGGGCTCCCACGCTGCCCCATGCTCAGGGAGGGAGGGTGGCCCCTGCGCATGCGCGATGCGGGGCGGGCGGGATGCAGGGGTCCCGGCGGGGTATGCTCTGAGGTTCCAGGGGGCGTCTGAACACAGAGTGCTGGTCACCTCTCCCAGGTCCTTCCCTCAAGGACCCCTCAGACCCCCGCCCCTCTCTCGGCCTCAGTGTCCCCGTCCACACAGTGGTGGCTTGTAACGCTCGACAGTAATGACTCCCCCGCCTCCTTCAGTTCCCCATGTCAGGAATCTGGCAGGAACCTCGACAACCGTAGTTCCAGGAGCACCCACCTAGCTCCAGGCATGTTTGACAGAAAGGTCCCCATCCTTACTAGGCAAGTACTTACCTAAGTCCAAGTAGCCAGTGAGAGGCCATCAAGTGAATAACAGCCCCCAGGAAGTTAACACTTAGTAGGGGGCTCCGCACTGTTCTGCACACTTTACATAAAACGCTCATCTAATCCTCACAGCCACCCTGTGAATTATTATCCCCACTTTATAAGAGAGGAAATCGAGCTTCAGAGAGGGAGAGTAATTTACACAAGGTCACACAGCAAGTTAGAAGAAGGGCTGGAACTCGAACCCAGCTCTCGGGATGTTCTCTGGGAGAATTTCAAGAGAGGGCGAGGGGGAGAGGCAGGACATCCCGCCAGACCAGCCTGCGTCCGGCAGCACAAAGGTGACTTCCTTCACTTGGCCCAGAAGCCAGAAGCCAAGAGTCATTCCCCCCTTTAAAGGGGAGCTTCCCCTCCGGCTCCTCCGCTCCCCCTGCAGCCGCCCCGCCCCTCAGCCTCCGCCCTCCCCTCTCTCCCACTCTCCAGCGCAAGGAGTTGCCAAGGTAACCGCATCTCCAATGACTTCCCTCTTTGTCTGGGGCCCTGGGAGAAAATTCATGAGCCAAGGGCTGCTCGCTGACCCCTGATGACCCCCAAGGGGCGGCACAGCCCTGAACCATCCCTTCCAGGCCCCCTCACCCCACCCCGCCCATTGCAGCAAATTGTACCCTAGTGGCGACTCCTGGTCACCAACTCCAGGTCCCAAGGTGCAAGAGGCTGCGGGCTGGAGGCAGGTGTTTTGGGGGGTAACCTTCAGATGATCCACTGCTAGAAACACCATGGGAGGGGGCACAAGGAGAAGACATGCTATGTGCCTGGTGCTGGGCTGGGCATTGTGGATGACACAAATAGTAACACCTACTGTGTGCCCGACGCTGCCAAGCACCTCAGGTGGCACTGAGAACAGCACCTACTGAGTGCTTCGGCCTTTGCTAGACACTGAAGGGGCACAGACTCCAGCCCCTACTGTGTGCTGCCCTCTGTGCTAAGGTGATGGAGAGGCACTGGGCCACGAGGGAGGTCTGTGAGTTCAGATCCCAGGTGTAGACCTACCCACCGCTCAGCAGCCACGCTGTGGTGGCATCCCACATACAAAATAGAGGAAGACTGGCACAGATGTTAGCTCAGGGCCAATTTTCCTCACCAAAAAGAAAAAAAGCACAAATGCATGCTCAGAAACTCATGGCTACCCAAGATCACACAACTCAAAACAGAGCTCCCCGTCTTTATCCATCTGTTCAACGTATCTTTAAAAAAACTGTAAAAAATGATCTGACGATACAAAAAGGTGAGAAATAAAAGAGGAAGGTCCCCTCTACTTGTCACATCCGTTCCAGCTCATCTCTGAAGGAAGCACTAACTCTTGGTTGAACAGACGTCCGATGCTCAGCTAATATGTGTGAGCGTTCGTTATGTGCCAAGAATGTGCAAGGACATTACACATCATTCTCAGACAGATGGGTCTTTAGGGGTGTACGAATTGCGAATCCATTTAGTTTTTTATGGTCTTAACTAGTCAGGATTTGGGGATGAGAGACTGGTAAGAAGTTAAAACCCAAGTTAGATTAGGTCTGTGCCCAGCTCCAGATTCCCCAACAATGCTCACCTCACTCCAAAGAGAACCAGAGTCCCCACTTTCCCAGGGGTCCCGCCTGATCTGTCCCTCGCTCCTGTCCACCCCATACCTCAGCATGTCTCCAAAACCCAAGCTCTGCCTCAGGACCTTTGCACATGCTGTTCTCTCAGCCTGGAACACCTTTCTCCCAGATATCCATGGGGGTCACATCCTCACCTGCTTTAAGTCTTTCTTCAAATGTCCCTTTTCCTTAATTCAGCTTGGATCCTCCCCTCAAAACACTGCACATCCCTTTTACTCTGTTTTCCCTCGTGGCATCTAGTACCCTCTGACATACACTATAAAAATCTTAATCATCTATCATCTTCCTCCTCTCACTAACTACAATGTAGTTTTCACGAAGTCAGGAACGTGTGTCTATTTTGCCCACGACCAAATCTCCAGGGTCTTAGAACAATGCCTGGCACACAGTGGGTGCCTAATAAAAAGTCGGTGAATGGATACATTGATGAAAGGAGCTTCAGTTCAGCCAGCAACATGGCTCAGACGTGCCTGAAAATTGTTTAGAGCATTCGAGCCCCTTGAGTTTTGGAGCCAGCACTCGGGGCTGTGAAATCTAGAAGGAGGGGTGTGCAAGGAGTGGGGAGGGTTGAAGGGGGCTTCCCCCCAAAGCCGTTTTCACACACAGCCCCTCCCCGCTCAGCTGAGGGTTGTGGGGGAGGCGGCCTCTCTGAAGGACCGCAAATCAGAAATCCTCAACCAGCCTCCTGTGGCCTCTTGTCCCCTGGAGCCCCCAGGAATGGGGGTCCCCGAAACTCAAAAGCTGAAAGCCTGGGGACCCCGCCGGCCGGGGCAGCTCGGTCTGCCGCCGCCCCCACTGCAGGCTCCACTCCCAGGTCGGATTTATGCCTCTGGCTGAACTTTATTTTCTACTTTTTGGATTCCGCTCTGGAATTTTTTTCTCCTTGGCCTTTTCCTGGGTCAATGCAATCCTGATATTTGATTTACTGCGAACAGTATTGACTGCATAGGATTGAGCCAAGAAATGGAAGAAATTGCTTTTTCTTTCTTTCTATCTCCTGGTTGACAACTCAGTCTCAGCGCCCGGTCTGCCGAGCTCGGCGAATGTGCTCAGGAGCACACGGAGAGGGTTTTTGTGCCTCTGTGGCTGGAAGGCAACCCGGGGAGGGAAATGAACAAGGGATCATCGGCTAAAGAGGGTCCCGCACCTGCCTCCCATTGAGATTTTTCCCTCTTAAATAAGATAAAGGCTTGGAGAGGAGGTGGAGGGAGCATGGACTTCAGCGTCAACTAGTCTTGGATTGAAGCTGTGTGGCCTTGGGCAAGTCACTTAACTTCTCTGAGCCTTGATTTCCACATTCATAAGATGGAGGCAATAATATCCTCCTCACAGGTAGACTGTGAAAGCAGTCAGGTCTGGGAGACCCTTTGAATCAAACCTATGTCATCATAAGAGCACAATTTATTGTAGCTGTCACTGTCATCGCCATCATTCTGATAACCATTACTCCATTGTTATGTAATCTCTGTTTTATCTAAATACAGAAACTAGCCCATGCTCTGTTCCATGAAACGATCTGGGAAGTCTGGAGATTTTTTGGTGATATTTATTTATTGTGGTTAAATGTACATAGCACGCAATTCACCATTTTAACCCTTTTTAAGAGTACAGCTCAATGACATTAAGTCCATTCACATTGTTGTGCAACCAACATCACTATCCATCTCCAGAGCGTTTCTTTGCGAAACTCAAACTCTGTCCCCATTAAACACTAACGCTCCATCTCCCCCTCCCCCAGCCACCAGCAACCACCACTCTCCTTGCAGTCTCTGAATCTGACCAGTCCAGGTATTTCATACGGATGAATCATGCGGGACTGGTCCTTTTATGACTGGCCGAGCTCACCTAGCATAATGTCTCTCAAGGTTCGCCCATATTGTAGCGGGTGTCAGTACCTTGTTTCTTTTTACGGCTGAGGAATATTCCATGAGATGGAGAGACCACATTCTGTTTCTCCATTCCTCTGTTGATGGACACGCGAGTGTCTTCCGCCTTTGGGCTATTGTGAATAATGGTGCGACGAATACGGATATAAGCTAGAGATTTTTAAGATATTATAATAACACTTCCGCTTCTCCCAAATGAGGGTTTAGCTGCAACTCTTCCTTAGTGCTCTCAGCAAATAGTTAGAGTCCCTCTCCTGGACTGCACACGGAGTCAGGCCCAGGAAATGCTGCGGTGAGGGAGACAGACGCTGTCCTGCCCTTGTGGACCTCACATTCCGGGGGGGTGGGGGGGAATAAATAAAAACACAGCCGAGTAGAGACATCATTACAAACTGTGATACGTGCTATGAAGGGATAAAAGAGGGAGGCTGTGAAAGAAAAAGGAAGGCCCTGCTTTATCTGAGCCCGAAGGATGCTCCTAGAGGAGACACCTGCAGCATGACCTCATCCCAGGTAAAACGAGAAGAAGGGTCATCTGACCAATGGCAGGGGATTTCCGCCATCCAGCATCCAATGAGCAGAGAGTACAGTCACAGCGACTTGTGTGTCAGATGCAGCCCCTCCCCGCCCATGAGAGCCCATGGTGCAATTTTCAGGAATTTTCTGAGCCATTTGTGAAATGCAGCCTTTATTAAAAATTAAATTATATAAACTTACAATTAAATAAATTACATTATAAATAACTCATCCCTTCCTAATTATTTGATCACATTTTATTATTACCTTTGCTCTTGCAGCTTTTTACATCCATTACACCCGCGTGGTGGAAATACGTACAACGGTACAGCTCCAATTCCTCTTTCAATGACGTCATGTTGGCAACTTGAAATCAGCCACAATGGCAATATTTACACCACAGATATTGGCAAAAGGTCCAAACCAGGGCATGATTTATTATTGTTTTGTTGATTGCCTCGATTTAAGAAATCGATGTACAAAATGTTAATAAAGCAGATAAAACTTAAAGGTGTGATGTGTCCGTGGCCATCCTCTTGCGAATAGCACAATCGAGGCGATATTCTTCTTGTATTTGAAAATCATTGTTCAACTCAGTAAAGACGTTGCTTACGTCCTTGACAAACAAGAGAGGCTCCAACATATGTCTTTGTTGTTTCATTTTTGTCTCGCTCGTTCATGTAAACAAAAATATCAACCAGCATTCCTGCCAGAGCTACACACGTTAAATGTTAAATGTATACCAGCACACCGCTGAGTCATTTTAGTGCCTTCCCCGTTAAAAATCAAGATCTGTAGCTATAAAGGATTTTTTTTTTTTACTATTTCTGGACAGGGGAAAGCATTTAAGGAAAGGTGGTTTGTAAATGGGTCAAATTAGTGGGTCATTCAGGTGATCTGAGAGGACACCAGGACAGAGCATCTGAAATCAGGGCTAGCTCAGAATATCCTAAGAGCTTGACGCATAATGACTGATTAATAGAAGGAGGGAGGGATAAATTGATTCCAGCTCTGCCACTAACTTTATGCATAATCTCAGGCAATTTTCTGAGCCCCAGGTTCCTCCTCTATAAAAGAAGACAAGACGCCTTCGTTGACCACGTCCCAGAGAGGTGCGGGAATCCGGGACGGCACGAGTGAGTTGGGACTCGTTTGCATGTAAGTGATACACACCCAACATAAACTAGCTTAGTGGAGAAAGAGGAGATTCATTGGTTCTCAACATTAGTTTGGATACTGCAGTAGTTCAAACATTCAAAGGAAAAGCTCTTATTTCTCCCTTTTTCTTCATCTCATGATGATGGCTTCACGCTCTCCTTCTCCAGAGACACTTTCTGCCTTCTCCGTGTGGCTGGTACCCATCCTAAACCTCAGTGGAGGAGAAGCTTCCTGGACCAGGTCCATATACCAATCTCAAGGAAGGGCTCTGATTGGCCCTGCCTGGGTCATGTGCTTGCCTCTTGCACCAATCGCTGTCACAGACGGATCAGATGCTGTGATTGGTCAGACCTGGGCCCTGTGTCCCCTTCTGCAGCCAGGGCGAACAGAATCTGTTTCTAGAAGAAGGGAAATGGGAAAGCTTTCTCCGCAGATAAAATTCAACAGTCCACTCCAGGAGCTGGATGCATGCTGGAAAGACTAAAGCCCCAGCATGAAGGATGAGAATGTTCATTCTCAGAATAAAGGGACGAGCTTGTGCCTACCCCCTCGTCTCTCACAGATCCCCGGCCCCACTGGGCTTCCCTGTTCCACACTGTGTATCTCCCTTTCCTCCCTCAAGATCTTCCACATGTGTTTCCTCTGTCTAGAACATTCTTCCCCTAACTCCTTAACCCCAATCAATCTTTCTAATGTTTCCCCCACAAGCACCATAGACAATAGAGATTAATTTGTCTTCGTCACTGTACATCCCCACAGCTGAGCACAGCACAAGACACAAAGGGTCAACAAATACTTCTGAAATGAACAAATAAATGAGTATTTCTTATTCTGAGGGTGAAGGAGTCGCGAATTCCCTGCCTTTACACACCGATTTCTTCATCCTTTCATTTTGACGCTGCTGCATCATGGGCTGTAGGACAGAACAGTCAGCAAGGAAGTATTCTGGCCTTCGAGGAGACCCGGGTTTGACGGGAGAAGACGGCAGAGAGAGTCACACGCAGACTTGGCAGAGTGAGCACAAGGGGCTGAGGGAGCAGAGGACACGATGTGGGAAGAGAGAAAACACTTCCCGGAGAAGGCAAAGCTGAAGATAAAAACTGACGGACTAATAGAAATTAGCTTGGTGATGGAGGCAAACCTATGGGGGTGGCACTGGGGTAAGGAGGGGGTGACTCCAGGCAGAGGGAACAGTAATGCAAAATCTGGGAGCTCAGTGGAGAGAACAGTGTGTGTGGTCAGAGAGAGAGAGAGACGGAGCACACTGTAGGGTCGGTGTGCGAGGACTCCGGAGTCTGGCTCTGGAGGGATCAAAGCACCAGGCAAACCCAGAAAGGTTGTTAAGCCATCGTAAGGAGACTGGACTTCATCCAAATGAGGCCATGAGGCGGCGCTGAAGTGTATTAAGCAGGGGCATGACACGGCCACATTGTATGTTAGAAAGAAATCTTCTTCAGCTGGCCCGTCGCCTGGGGACACAAGCTAAGAATTAATATCAGTTTAAGGGTTTTAATTTAGACAAATTGATGACTCCAGGGGAGGGGCAGCTGGGCAGGTCTGACAGTTTCCCACCTTTTAAAGTCGATTTTATAATCCCTGACTCTTAGAACCCTCCCAGTCTAGGGCGGCCTGGAATCCCAGAATTGCAAACCAGTAACATCACTATTGCCCAGCACAGGGGCACTCGGGGGGGCGGTAGCCCAGGCCCTTAGGAAGTGACCCAGGATTCCCCTTGGGGAGGGGCTTTGGTCTCTGTAAACCTCCCTCATGTAAGGTCCCAGGAGGGCATCTCGTCCCCCTCCCGTGGCTGTTCCCAGGAGCCCCCCACCCTACACCTGGGTCAGCTGTGTCGGTGCAGCTGCTCCCAGCACCCTTCTGGCCGAGACCCCACTCCTTCCTGCCCGGAAGGTGAATATTTTCTTAGCTAGCATCAGTCCTTAAGGATAAAATGCTGGGTTTTTTCCCCTACTTCCCAGGGTACCAGAGTTCAACTCAATTTTCTCAGATTAAATAAAATTTCAAAGTGTCAGTCCCCGGCAAACGACGAGTTGGAAGGTGGTTGATTTTCCTAACCCGATCGCCAGTCCAATTACAATTTTTAATCTATATGTAGATAATGGAGAACAAAACCCCACAGAAATGTCAAGAGTGAGGAGGTTATTAGCTTAGTTTTAATTACTGTCGATCATTCTTAGCGACTGGAGGGACCCGGCAAATTAGGGGAAGGCAGCGTTGCTCCCGAAGAGTTCAGCCGGGCCCCCGGGCTGCTGTTGCACGAAGCCATCCCCGCGAGGAGACATCAGGGCCCAGCCGGCCCGCGGCCGCCCCGCCACGAGCTCCGGCTCAGACAGCCCTGCGGACCTGCATTTGGCGAGAATCAGTCAGCACCAGCTGATGCGATGTGACCGCGGCCCTTCCTCCCGCAGCATCTCTTGGGGCAGCGTGCCTCTCCCCGGCCCGCTACCCTCTTTGTGTCCAAAACGTACCCAGAGGTTATTCTTGGGTCTTGATGAAAACAGTAACACATGCTCGTTGCAGAAGGACATTTGGAAAACTGGAAATAATGAAACATGGAGGGAAGAAAAAAACCTATCCTCGACTCACCAACTAAAACAATTGTTAATATTTTGTGTTATTTCCAGTCTTGTGTGTTTGTGTGAGTACATATATACACACATATATGTACAGAATACACATATATATAAAACAAACACATAATACATACACCTATATATAAAATATATAGTAAGCTAAATATATATTTAATATTAAATTTATGTAATAATATATACATATATTTTATTTTTATAGTATTTGTATTATTGTAAATACAATATAATCATAATTAAATAATAACAGACAGTATAATGTTAAAATTACATACAAATACATTGTTTTTATACCGCATATGTATTTTTACATCCTGCTTTTTTTTTACTTAACATTGTATCATAAACAGTTTCTCATACCATGACTGTTATTTGCAAACATCATTTTAGTAGCTGCGGAATATTCTGTAGCCCAGGCACGGGCACACCACACTTTTCACTAATCCACCCCTTTATTTTTGCACCTACGAGGTCAATGCGTATTTTGATAGAGGTGTGACAATACTTTCTATTTCACATTGCGCCCTGCTTTTTTCACTTAATGCTAAGTGGTTTTCTGTGTCATGATAAACTCTCTGTGGCTACCATTTTAAGTATTTTGAGGATCTGATCTGTGCCAGCACTGTGCTAAGTGGTGGATGTGGAAAGACTAAAATCCACTGAACAATAGAATCTTCTGGGGTTCCTGACCTTGGAACCCCCACTTATTAAAGTGAGTTTTACATACTAATCAAATTAGCCGTTCGGTTATTGGAGATTTGGGTGGGTTAATTTCCCGTGTCTGTATATAACACTGCCTTGCACATTTTTGTCTGTAAGTGTTACCTCTATTCTGAAGTATTTCCTTGTTATAAATTCCCCAGAATGCAATGAATGGGTCTAAGGGTGTTAACATTTTCAGGGTTCTTGATGCGAAATCTGGTTTCTACTTAAATGAAGTTTTAGGAATGAAACCGCTCTGTGACCTAAAGCAAACACCAAAAAAAAGAAAGTCACACAAAATTAGACCCCTAGGGGACTCCATTCTAACTAATTAGAAACGGTGCTATTTTCAGTATCTCAAAGGTTGTCAGAAGGATGTAATGAAAGAAGAACAACATCTCATACGTGGACAGAAATGCACCATGTTTTAAAACTGCTCACATTCATTATTTTATTTGTGAAAAAATTTTTGGCAACTACCAAATAGTATTTTGCAGAGAGTTATATGAGCACAGCTAGTCATCAACAAAGTGACTTTTAGGGAGTAGAGACATGAACCTACTTTTAATTTTTCATCACTATTTGTTTATGTTTTGGTGTGTTAGAAAAAAATACAGGTGGAATATCAAACCCACGCTCTCTCGAGATTAGTTTAGAACAAACTAAGGAAGGAACAAGAGAAGGGAGTTAAAATTCAGTTCAAAGAAAACCGTTAAGCACAAAAGCCTCCAGGCGGTGTGGACACAGCAACCATTGGGCGGTTGGGAGGTTCTGTGGGAGATGCTGTGTGTGTCAGTGTGACACGGGATGGTGCTGAGGAGAGGCTGTTATCAAGCCTAGGCTGATGGGTGCCAAAAAGTCTGAGATCCCGGGGAACTTGCTCTTTACGAAGTATCCACACATGGCAAGGCTCTGATGGTCAAACTTCAGACTTCCCATAGCTCGAGAGATTAAAAATGACATTTCAGGCCTCCTTGGCCGCACATTAAAACTCACCTGGGGAGCTTTGTCAAAGCCCCAAGGGCTGGGCCCCTCCCTCAGAGGTTCTGCATCCGTAGCTCTGGGTGGCGCCTGGGCACCCGTATTTTTAAGGTTTCCCCAGAGGACCTAACATGCAGCCAGTGGGGCAGACTCCTGGTCAACATCGCCTTCCTGCTGGTGCAGTCTTGTCCACAAATGGGGGCTGGAGTCCACACCCGCGTTGATCTCTTCCCCTCTTTGGCATTCTCAAACTTCCCCAGCCCTCTGCTTGCAGGGTAATGAGGCTAATGGCCAATCAAGCCCTAATGAGGATTGATTCGTTTATTAAGCTGCAATTACGTGGCAGGTGTGTCCCACTCCCCGAGCCTGGGAGACTCAAGGGCAAGCTGAATGTGGCCGGGGGAAGGCTGGGGATGTGGGGACAGCAGAGGGGAGGCAGAGCAGCTGCACGTTTGGGGGTCCAGTGTGGATTCGGGGCCCGAGCACCAGGGGGATCTCCGCGGCAGATCAAATAAATGCCCAGCATTTAATGAGTCGGGTAAACTCGAGTCTGGGTCATGCGCATGTGTGGGAATCCCATCGGAGCGTGGACAACAAGGTTCCCGGCAGAGGATCTGCTGGAGGACAGATGGGGTCGAGGGGAAGGGCGGTCTGTTAGGGAAAGAAACCCAAGCCGAGCAGAGGGCACTCTGGGAGGGAGCCACACTCAGTTCAGCAGACTATCAGCCTCCCTCCTGAGACTCGAGACTTCTGGACAAGCCCCCTCCCCCCCAGCCCCACAGGAGAACTGGTGTGCAAATCAGGGTAATTGGCCTGAGCATTCCTCAAGGATAGGGGAGAAGGTTTGGGGAGGGGTTTGATGGCCAACCACCCACTGCTCTTCTTCTGCAGGGAGCCCCTGGGATATACCCCAAAACTGTGTCCAATGGTCAGCAAAGTTCTGCTCATCATAACCAGACAGTCACCCAGCCCTCCTGCCACTAGCTCAGTGAGAAGCTCCGCTAAAGGACGCAGCAGGGAGTGGGGAGCAGGCACTTTGCTGGCCAGTGTATTCTCTCTCCCTGAAATCAGGGTCCCTATCTCATTGGTACTGAAATACTAGGGGCTTGGCATCCTGGAGGCACTTGGTAAATATTTCTAGGCATGAGGAATGTGAATGGGATGAGGAGGGATGGCACTGAGTGGGGTGGAAGGAATCGTGTGAACAGAAGAAAATGGAACGCAGTGGAGTGGAGTGGAATGGCATATTACAAAATGAGGTAGGGGATAAGGGGATAAAGTGCGATGGAAAAGATGGAGTAGAATGGCAGGAACTGGAATCCAGTGGACTAAAGTGGAATGGAATGGAATCGGCTGGGGTGGGGTGGAACGGGATGGAGAGAACTGGAATGGAATGGACTAAGGTGGAGTGGAATGGAATGGACTAAGGTGGAGTGGAATGGAATGGACTAAGGTGGAGTGGAATGGAATGGACTAAGGTGGAGTGGAATGGAATGGAAAAGAATGAAGTGGAATAAAATGAAAGGAACAAGATGGGAAGGGATGGGTGGAGAAGGGGGAGGGAATGGAATGGAGTAGAGTGGAATGGGATAGAATGGAATGGATTGGAGTAGAATGGAAGGAGTTGAGTGGAATGGAAGGGGCAGGAGTGGGATGGGATAGGATGAGACGGGACGGGATGGGATGAGATGGGATGGGACAGGATGAGACGGGACGGGATGGGATGAGATGGGATGGGACAGGATGGGATGGGATGGGACAGGATTGGATGGGATGGGATGGGGTGGGACAGGGTGGAATGGGTTGGGATGGGATGGGATAGGATGGGATGGGATGGGACAGGATGGGACAGGATGGGATGGAATGGGTTGGGATGGGATGGGATGGGATGGGATGGAATGGGTTGGGATGGGATGGGATAGAATGGGATGGGATGGGATGGGATGGGATGGGTTGGGACGGGACGGGACGGGACGGGACGGGATGGGACGGGACGGGACGGGACGGGACGGGATGGGATGGGACGGGACGGGACGGGACAGGATGGGATGGGATGGGATGGGATGGGATGGGATGGGACAGGATGGGATGGAGTGGGATGGGAAGGAGTGGAGGAGTGGAATTGGATAGTACAGAATGAAGACAGGATAAATGGGGTAAAATGAAAAGGGATGGAATAGAATGGACTAGAAGGAGATTCCCAGTCACTTGTCCTGGGCCAATAGGACAGAGGATAGGGGTTAGGGGGACTAGACCTGTGTCCACTCACAGTGGAACCCTGAGCAATGCCCTTTCTCTCTCTCGCCTCAACTTCCCTATTTGTAAATAGGGCATTGGGACTGAATTCTATCCAAGGGTTCACCAGTTCTGAGACTCTCTAAGTATTTACAGAAACTGTGTAGTCATAATTCAAACAATATTTGCTGAGTGCCCATTCAATGCCACGCCCCATGCTAGGTACTCGAAGTCTAGTCAGGAGACAGACCACCCCACCCCAGAAAAACACATCATCATCATAATAATAATACAGGGTGATAAGTATGTTGGCTCTGAGTGCCCCATCATCCCATGGGGTGAATTTGAGATCCCCTGGAATGGACAACAGGCTAGCACCTCTGCATTCAAAAACTTGTGGGACCTGGCTCACACCAGCCTCTCTAACTTCATTCATTTATTCATTCAATTATTCATTCCACACTTTGTTTAGATGCTAACTAAACCCCATGCTGCTTGGTGGGGATTCAACTATGAGCAAGACAGACACAGCTACTGCCCTTACTAGCTCACAGATCAGTGGGAGAAACAGACAAGGCACCAATAATGCCATAAATAAGCTTATAATTACAACCATATAAAGTCCCAGGGACGGAAATTAGGAGACCTCTGAGCCACATTCTACTACTCTCCACATCAAACTCAACACCCCTGCCAGATTGGACTTCCTTCAGTTCCCTGAATGAATATGCCATCTCTCACCTCAGGACCTTTGCACATGCTGTTTCCTCTCCCTGGAAATCTCTCTCCACTCCATTGCCAGCTCCTCCTGATCCTGCAGGTGTCAGCTTAGGGGCCACTTCCTTCAGGAGGCCCCCGCCGATGCCCCCAATGTGGGCTGGTTACTCCCCTTCTCTTCTCCCGTGCACCCTGTGTTTAACCATAAGACAGCATTTACTACTCCGAACAGTGATTGCCTTTTGCATTTCTGGCCCCTGCACTAGGCTGGGAATTTCACTGTGGCATCAGGAGGTTTTTACTGAATGGATGAGTCAAATCTTTATCCTTTGTTTGGCCTCCTTGACTGCTTGACAGACCCTGGGGTCCTCCAGCCCTCCAAAAAAAGAAATGTTGCTCCATTTTTTTCCTTGTTGTGTGTGCTGCCATTCTTCCTTGACAGGAGCAAGTAAAACTAAAGAAACCCAGGTCACCTTCTCAGTTCCATCAGCAGAGCGCAAAGGTCCCTCTGATCCAGCTCCCTCCACGGCACTGGAAGCAGAGACCACTTGAAGAGAGAGCCAGCAGAGATGCGGGAGGCCTGAGTTACCTCTTCTGCTCTCGTCTCCACAATGGGCTGCCATCTTGGGACAACTGCAGTGGATTTCGCTGTGAGAGATGCACAGTAGGTAGGACTAGGGCTAAAATGAGGTCACTGCCATGTGGACCTTTCAAGTTCCCTTGTGGTGAGGCAGAAGATGACCCCTCCAAAGATGAGGCTAATCTGCAGAACCTTTGAATACATTACCTTTCATGGAAAAACGGACTTTGCAGCTTTGATTAAATTAAGGGTCTTGGGATGAGAAGATTATCCTGAGATAGCTGAGCGGAGTCAATGTCTTCACAAAAGGGAGGCAGGAGGGTCAAAGTCAGAGAAAGAGAAGTGAGGTTGGAAGCGGAGGTCGGAGAGAGAGAGGCTGAGATTGGAAGATGCTTCACTGCTGGCTCTGAAAATGGAGGAAGGGGCCACAAGCCAAGGGATGCAGGCAGCCTCTGGGAGCTGGGAAAGACCAGGAAAATGATTCACTCTCAAAGCCTTCAGAAGGAACACAGCTCTCCTAACACATTGATTATGGCTTTGTGAGATCTATTTTGGACTTCTGACCTCCAGAACTATAAGATAATCAGTTTGTGTTGTTCTAAGCCAATAAGTTTGTGGCTGTTTGTTTCAGCACTAATAGGAAACTAACGCACCCTTCCAGGCTTCAACCTATGTCTCCTGAATGCTGGGATCCAGGTGGGGTGGGTTTCACGGTGGATCTAGAACCCCCTGGAGGCAATGATTACTCACATTTATAAGTGTTCTAGAAGGTTCTCAAGGATCTGGCCAGTTCAACTTCTCTCCAGCTTCTGATAAGCACTTCATTGCTTCTCCCTTTTCTAGGTAACCTATCTCATAAACAACAGAGAATTCATAGGATGATACCTTCTTTCCTCTTCTGCTCACCCTTCCCATAACCCAGCTGCTATCCTCCATCAGGAACGGAAATGGAAAGAAGTTGTGAGAGTGACCCCCGCCTTGAAGGGTCTGGCTTGGGTGTGGACAGATGACAAATGACTGAAGTCTGTAGCTGGCTGCAGTGACGCATCTCCCTCCTTTTTCTAAAATGGCTTTCTAGACTCAACCCTCAAATGCCATGAGCTTTGAGTCATGCACACCATGGTGGGGTGTCAGCCACACTCCTTCCTGCCCCTAGCTCTCCGAACACACTCTCCTCACTGGACAAATGGACGGACTCATGGATGGATCACCTGATAATTAATTCCAGATCACCTTCCACTTCCGTCTGTGAGCAGCCCAGACATTCCAGAATTCGGTAGATGTGGCATCACGCCCTGGAGAAAAACAGAAAACCTCCCAGGCCCTGAACCGTCAGCCACTTTTCAAAGAAAGTCAAGACTCTGTCGCACTTTTTTTCTTCCCTCCCAAAATTAAAATGTGCCTCCAGTATAACTTGTTATCAAAAATAGAAGCATTTTATCTATCTTTATTGCAGAACAGAGATTACATGGAGACATTCAATTTGGAGTCAATTTAAATTTCAATTGTCTGTGAAATCTAAATCAATAGGGTATAGTTCAATGACGCTTTAATAAAACAGGACATAACACAGAAATCATTAGGAATTACATATGATAAGAGATTGGAGCTAAGCCTCGGTAATGGTGGGAGGGACATTAGAAAATCACCCCCAAGCATTCTCCAGTAAACCAAGAGCTTCCTTCCCCCACGAGACGCCCGAGAAAGCTTAATTGTGCCGTGAGCCTTGCGAATCCATCTCTGTCAGCCCCGTGATTGGGGGACAATTTACAGTGAGTGAAAGGCAGGGGGTTTGTCTCGCCTGGAATGTGCTGATCGTGTCTCACCATCCGGACGCCTCGAACATGTGTTACGCCCTCTCCAGTTCCCCACCTCTCTCTCCTCTCTGCTCCCCGCCGGCCTCCTCTCTCCCCCCACCCAAGATTTTGCCCTCCACAAGATAGGATGCTCAGGGGCAGGGAGGAGCGAGGCAGCTGGACGCGGTGGATGAATGCCCAGGCTTTGGGGAAAGACGACCCAGGAGTGAATCCCAGCTCCTCTCCGGTGCTCCGGGCAAGTTACCTGCTTCACCTCCCAGAACCTCTGCTTCCTCATTTTAAACATGGAGATACGAATATCCACCTCTCAGGTGGGTGCTTCGTTCATTCAGTCCATATTCAGTGCCCCCCACCCCGTGTGGGGAGCAGCAGGGCCACGATGGGGGTGAGGCGAGTGAGGCATTTGCCTTGAGTGCAGAATTTAAGGGAGCACCAAAAAACTCAGTACTCGGGATAAATGACATTTTGAAGCGATATTTTTAAAAATCAAAATTAATGTAAAAAATCCATAAGGAACAAAATATTGAAATTGTGTATAAAGACAAGACCCATAAATGGTGCTAAGCCACATGGGAGCCAAAAGCAAAAGGAAAAATCAGCAACAAAACTGCTCCTGACTTTGTTTAAAATATTGATACTTTGTTTCTCATTAGCTTTTTGTGTTAATTTTGATTTCTTAAAACAGTGCATTAGAATGTGATCGATCTTGATTACCGAGGTTTTGTGCATCCACCTGTCTTTAATTTTGCACCCCAGAGAGGGCTCACTTGCCTCACCCTATCCCGGCCGTGCAGAGCAGTGTGCGTGTGTGTTTAAGTGCTGGGGAAAAGAGCAGAGACCAGACAGAGCCGTGCGTCACCCTCATGGAGCCCTTGGATGAGCAAATGAGGCAGACAGAAGCAAGTCCACTGATAAACATAATGATTATAAATTACCATTAGTCTAATGGTAGGAGTGTGGTGCTGAGAAGGGCAGTGACCTGCTCAGGTAACCATCACTGGCACCATGTGCAAGTCTCCCAGCTTGAAAGCCCTTGTCATCCCCACCCATGGAGTCCTGTCATGCATTAAAGGGTTGACTTGGCGGGGTTGGGGTGATCAACCCCGAGCATTCCAGAGAAAAGACTTGACTGGCTCTTGGGAGATAACCTGTAAGCCCCTGGGCTCTCCTCACTAGTAGGAGGGTCTTGTCTGCCTGGGACCCTGGGCCATAGCAGGCCAGACCGTCTACGCTAACACTGTGACTTGTGGGAGGGGACTTGGACCACGCTGTATCGTTTAACTTCTGGAGGGCTGGATGCTGAGTAGTTAAGGTTGGTTAGGAGGATGCTCTGTGCCTACCTGACGGACACCCAATAAAAAGGCTGGACACCAAGGCTCAGGGGAGCTTCCTGGGTTCTCAAAACTCTGCACATGTTACCACACACACACGTTGTCACACACACACATTGTCACATACCATTGCTGGAAGAATGAAGCACTGCCCACACGACTCCCCTGGGAGAGTCTCCCCAGGACTCCGCCCTGTGCGCCTTCTTCCTTTGCTGGTTTTGGTCTGCATCCTTTCACCGTAGTAAACTGTAACCGTGGGTCAAACAGCTCTTCTGAGTTCTGGGAGTCCTTCCAGGAGAGGACGTGCAGGGACTCTATGCCACTCATTCGTTGAACTTGAGGTGGTCTTGGGGACTCGGGGCGCACCTGTTCTGATCTCTCACAGCACGCATCTTGGTTCATGATTCTGTTACTGTTTCTGTGCTTATGTGACCGTAGACTAGACCCACGCCATGCAACACACTAGCCACTGGCCACATGTGGATACGGTCATACGCGGCCTAACAATGTTTTGGTCAATGACAGATTGCATATATGATGGCGGTCCCATAAGATTAGCACCACACAGCCCAGGTGTGTAGTAAGCTATACCATCTAGGTTTGGGTAAGCACATCCGATGATGTTCGCACAACAAAATCACCCAACAGCGCCTTTCTCAGAACATATCACCATCGTTAAGCAACACAGGACTGTCCTTCAATTTAAATTAATTTAAAGGAAGTAAAATTAAAAGTGCCATTCCTCAGTGGCACCAGCCACATTTCAGTTGTGTTAATCACCTGAGGCTTGTGGCTACCATATTGGATAATTCCACCATCCCAGAAAGTTCTACTGACTGCACTGGACTAGACAGCAAAGCTTAAAGAAGGCAGGGGCCCCATGTAACTCATTCGGGCCTAACACATAACAGGCACTCAATAATTATTAGTGAGAACAAACAAAAATAAATTAAAAAGACCTGACGGTGCAAAGAGCTCTGGTCCCTGCCCTGCTTCTACTGCTGTGTGCCCTTGAGCAAGCCCCTTGGCATCTCTGAGCTTCAGTTTTTCCAGCTGCAAAGACATATGTACACTCTATGAGCTCAAAGGTCCCTTCAGGCCCTGAAATTCAAGGCTGAAACAACAACGTGAGACCAAGTGGTCTGGGGACGTTTGTCCTTTCACCATGTGCCAGATGTAGCCCAGGATGAAATGGGTTGGCAGTTGGGGGAGATAAACAGACACAACGAGGGTCTTGAAATAATCCCTGAGTTTGCCTCAGCCAAGAGGTCATCCAGACTGTAGGGTCGGTGAGGGCATAGGTTGTGGTCTGTTTGCTCATGGCTGGGTTGGGATCCTTCATTAATAAGCCGGTGGAATCACCGTAGATGCCAGCTGGTGATGTTCTGCTGTATGGCTGTCCCACACGCCAGTCCCCAGGGTGGCCTCTGAAATCCACTCGTGTCTCTCCTCTACACAAGACCCTTCAGTGGCTGCCCACGCACTCCAGAATAAGGCCATTTTTCTTTACTTGTAGCAAGGCGGGAACTACATTCTCTACTTTTCCATTGGAGAGCCCGTGCCTTGTATTGGTGAAGTGTAACTACTGCCGGTCTGGCTGGGACCCCCTGATACAGTGAGGGTGCTGGCTTGGGTCCCACACTCATCACAGGTCCTTCCTTTTGCTCCCCACTTCCAGCCTCCAAATCCTCCAGCCCAGGCTCTCCGAGTCGCAGACACCAGTTGCCCTTTCTTAGCTGCCGTCTCCCTTGGTATGCATCGTACGCCTCTCGTTGTGTTGTTAATGGGTTCTCAGAAGGGCTTTCTCGGCTAAGAGATGGGGCTCAAGTCTGCATACTCAGCTCTCCTTGAGTCTGCAAACTCAATCTCCTTGAGATTTGTGGCTGATCCATCACCCTTCTGAACCTCCGTTTTCTCGTCTATAAAAAGATCTAAACTTATATTCTAGATATCCTTTTTCTGCATATTTCAGGGCCTTCAAAACTGCTGTCACTGCCCCCTCCTCTGCTCCCGTACCCTATCCTGGCGACTCCATCACAATCTGATTGAATAGCATGTACCTCCCCGCGCCCACCCTCACCTGCCAATGTTCAGGGCTCGGTCCCACCTCTCCCTCAGCCCAGCAAATCTCCTCCTCTCCCTTCTCCAAAATTTCAGGATTCCACTCAAAAGTCAGCTCCTCTAGAAAACTTTCCTGATGGCCGTCCCCTCCATCCTCAGGTGGAACTGACCTTTCCTCCTCTTCGCCCCCGCTGTTCTCCGTGCACACAGCATCGCTCTGTGGCATCCAGAACACTTCATTGCACAGGCTTGCTTAGCTCTGGGTCTCTCCCTTCTAGACCATGAGCATCTTGAGAGCAGAGACTTGCGCGTTCTGTCTTTGAGAAGGAGAGAGACAAAATCAGAAAAGCTTAACAATTGGAAGCCAACAGCTTTGGGCTAAATTCTGACCCGTGTATCATATGCATTAGGTTTTGATCTTAAGAGAGTCCTCTCATATCTGTGTTAGGTCACGCTATTGGCCCCAGATCTTTTATTTCCTCCTCTGCCTGTGCTCTTTGCTGTGGGACTCTGGAATTCACCCCGCTAGGGGGCAAGGTATATTTCCCTCCCCCTTGACTTTGGGTTCTGCCATTCGAGCTGCTTTAGCCAGTAGAATGAGGAGGAAGTGGCAGCATGCCTGTTCAAAAAGACGTCTTGCATGCTCCCACCAGTACTCCCGCACTTGTGCCTTGAAAGGAACATCCCTAGGCTGGTCTGCAGGTCCCAGGAGGAGGTTGAAAGACACGTGGGGCTGAGCTGCCCCAGCAGAACTGCCCGGCGGAACCCAGTCTCGATAAACCAGCCCCAAGCCAACTTGCAAGCTTGTGAGTGATAATAAATGATGGTTTCAAAGAACATGAAAACACAAATGCACAAAGATACATGCACCCTTATGTTCACTGCAGCATTATTCACAACAGCCAACGCTTTGAATCAACGTAGGTGCCCATCAAGGGACGAATGGATAAAGAAGATGTGGTATTTATACACGATGGAATACTACTCAGCCATAAGAAATGATGAAATCCAGCCGTTTGTGACAACATGGATGGACCTTGAAGGTATTATGCTGAGTGAAATAAGTCAGAGGGAGAAAGTCAAATACCATATGATCTCACTCATAAGTAGAAGATAAAAATGACAAACACACACATAGCAACAGAGATTGGATTGGTGGTCACCATGGGGAAAGGGGGAGGGGAGAGGGTGAAAGGGGTGATTAGGCACATGTGTGTGGTGAGGAATGGTAATTAGTCTTTGGGTGGTGAACATGACGTAATCTACACAGAAACTGAAATATACTATGATGTACACCTGCAAGTTACATAATGTTACAATCCAATGTTACTGCAATACAAATTTAAATTTAAAAAAATTGATGCTTGCCCGAACCACTGCATCTTGACCTGGTTTGTTACTCAGCAGTGGCTGACTCATACACTCTCTTAGACTCAGATCTTTAATCTGAGGGATCATGGCAACTTTCTTGAGAGGCTATCATAGGATTGATGACATAATGTGGATAAAGTATAAAACTCAATGCCTGGCTCGTGATAATTACTCAAAAATGGCAGCTACGGGCTCCTCAAAAAGGCAAACATGGATTTACCATATGACCCAGCCATTCCACCCCTGGGTATAGACCCCAAGGAATTGAAAACAGGGACTCAAACAGATCCTGGCACACAGACTTTCACAGCGGCGCCCTCACAGCAGCCAAAAGGTGGAAACAACCCAAGCGTCCACCCACAGATCCGTGAATACACAAAAGGTGGCCTATCCATAGGATGGGCTATTATCCAGCCATAAAAAGCCATGAAGCTCTGACACGTACTCAACTTCGATGATCTGGAAAACCTTGTGCTCACTGAAATAGGTCAGACACAGAAAGACAAATATTACATGATTCCACTCACATGAAATGTCTAAAACAGGCAAATTCGTAGGGA
Organism: Equus asinus; assembly: GCF_041296235.1. Classification (NCBI taxonomy): domain Eukaryota; kingdom Metazoa; phylum Chordata; class Mammalia; order Perissodactyla; family Equidae; genus Equus; species Equus asinus. The sequence goes on along the minus strand of NC_091797.1, from coordinate 89,592,051 downwards.
CCGAATGTAGATAGAGGTTACCAGGGAGCAGGAAGGGAGGGAGGGCCGGGGAATTATTGCTTAATGGGTTCCAAGTTTCTGTTTGGGGAGATGAAAAGTTTTGGAAATAGATAGCAGTGGTGGTCACACCACATTGTGAATGTAACTGAAGCCACTAAGTCCTGTGCTCAAAAATGGTTAAAATGGTAAATTTTTGTTATCTATATCTGACCACTGTAAAAAAAATGCTTTTATCTTTATAGTCTCAGCAACTATACATAGTAAGTAAAAGTCTTGAATATTGCTAGAAAGAGCGGGTTGATTGTTGGATGGATACACACAGAAATAACCAAAGGGATGAATCAATGAATCGGTTAGTGGTGAATGAAGAGACCACATAAGAGCTCTTCACCACGGCCACCTGTTTTGAAAACGTGTCACCTCAAGGACATGGGACATGGGCATCTCTCGGAATTAGCTAGATCAGGAGCTGTAAGTATAAAATTCACACCAAGTGAAGAAGGCAACTGAGGTGGCCCCCGCAGGCCTGCGGTTCCAGGAGGGCACAGAGCAAGTCTGGCGACTGGGCACAAGGGCGGTGGGCCAGCAGGGGACAACGGGGGCTCCAGCGGTGGAAAGAGACACACGGCTGCTGTGATGCGCCCAGGCTGGGGGCCATCAGAACGGGCTGCAGCTGCAGCGCTGTGACCTGCCAGGCTGAGCAGACGGCCCCGGGGCCTGAGGATCTCAGAGCCGGGGGGTCAGCGAAAACCCAGCCTCTAGAAGCCAGAAATGACTGCAAAGAATGTAAATCCTTGCATAAGCATAACACTTTACAATCAGACGGTGCTTTCCTGTGGGTTTGCTCCCTTGATTCTCACAACCACCCTGAGAAGGCTTGTGCTATTATTTCTATCAGACGGGTGAGGAAAATAAAGCTCAGACAGGTGACACAACAGACTCAAGGTCACGCAGCTTCCAAGGGGCAGGGAGCCAACTCCCATTACAGGCTCGTCGGCTGGAACGAGAATGGAGACCACGGGAGGCAGGTCACCCCAACCTCACATTCTGTGCTCTTTCGAACGCACCCTGGGAGAAACCTTTCCAGCAGGAAATACAGAATTCCTCTCTCCTCTGGGATGTCAGCTTGGGGTTGAATTGCAGCTGCGGCTAGCTCTCTGACTTGGGAAAGCTCGCTGGAGTCTGAGCCTCAGTTTCCTGCTCTGTAGAATGGAAATAAATGCCCCTGCCTCGTAATGCAAGTCCCGGGGACTAGAAGCAGCAGACGTGAAAGTTTTAACACTACGTCTGTCACATAACAGGAGCTCAGTGCACCAGCATCAGGATCCCCCGTGTCTGTCATCTCTCTTCTCTCTGTTCCTTTCTCCACATCCCCCTCCCCTCTTCACTCTCTTTCCCCAATCCCTTTCTGGCTTCTCTCTCTTTTCTCGTCTTTCTCTCCTCTCCTCAGGGCAGCACGCCCTCGCCATCACCCACACTTCCCAGTTAGCCCCTCTCCCGTCGTCCTGGCCCCTGAAACCAGGGGGCCCCTGTTCTGGGGAGCCGTGGGCGAGACCGCAGGGCCGACAAACTGCTTCCCACCGCTCTGGACCCCTGGTCCCGCAGACTCCGCATCCTTCTTCACACTGCCCTCTACACCGCGTCCTCACTTTCTATCTGCTTTGAATAATAATTCTCCCGCCGTGGCAAGCCTGCAAATTATCGCCATCAGACTCCAAGCGAGATTAAACGTCATCAACAGTCGGTTTCTCACATAGATTAGTGGCTCCTGGGCCTAGGGGAGATGGATGGGGGTGGGTGAGGGCTCTTTAGGGAGGACGGGCAGCCCGGGGAGGGTCCCACCTGTGCCCCTTCTCATCCGTGTGGCCTCAGGCAACGGCCGTCACTTCTCTGGGTCTCAGTCTCCTCGTCCACGAGAGGGGGAGTAATAACACCTCACTGGGGGGGGTGGGGGGGGGCTATTGTGAAGACCAGGCGAGAGAATTAGCATGGAGCCTGCGAGGAGTGAGAGCTTTGCAGCTGTTAGCAATTCTTAGCCATGGAGGTGTCAGGGGTCCTCCCTCTGAGTCCAAGGACCTGGGTCTGAGCCCCCTACACGCTCTTCCCGAGCCCTATGTACCCCTCCCACGTGACACGTCTGGGAGAGCAGAGGGACGGTGCCAGGCAGCTCTCCTGTGGTGCAGGGCTCTCCGGACCCAGATGTGTGGGCTCCCCTGGGTCATCCCCTCATCCCCATCCCACCTCCCCATAGGCCACCTTCTAGTCTCTCCAGCTGGGTCCTGCTGGGTCCCAAGTCCATGTTTCGGGTGCACTCTGGCGCTCTGAGCCCGGCAGAGCTGCCCCTCAGGGAAATGGAGTGAATACTGGTCCTTAGAGCCATCCACTTGCCAACTCAGCTGACAGGCTCGCTTCCCTCATCAGGAATTCTGATCCTGCTTCACAGAGGATCGCAAAACCAAGCCATTCGGTCTCCTCCCAGCGCCTGCAGAGACCGCCCCTCCCCCAGATGGAAACAACCCCAAGGGGAAAGGTCCCCCATGAGCCTACATTTTCCCCCTCACTCAGTGCTTAACTGATCTAGATTTTCTGGAACTTTTGAGGCAGAGGAGACCATGCAGTTCACCTGCTCTTGACCCACCCGCGATCCGGGTGAAGGAACCAGGGCGAGCAGGGCACCCGTAGCAGTGAACACTCATGGAGTGCTCACTTTGTGCCATGCGCTGGGCTCAACGACCCAGGAGCATCATCTCATTCGAGCCTCACACAACCTGTGAGGTGCAGCTGCTGCCAATCCCCTGGTACTGTAGGAAACTGAGGCCTGGAGAGGGGGGGAGCCACTCCCACCTGTGGGGAAGCCCGGTAGCACATAGCTGCTCATAGAAGAGCCAGGATCAAGCCCAGGCCTGTCTGGCTTCAAAACAGGTAGTGAGCTCCCCATCGCTGGAGGTATCCAAGAGTCTGGGTAATCACAGAGCAAGAATGTAGTAGAGAGAATTCAGGAAGGGGGAGACCCCCTCTCTACAATCGGGTTTCTCAACCTCACCACAGTTGACGTCCGGGCTGGGTCATTCTTTGCGTTGCTGGGGGTGGGGGGCTGTCCTGTGCTTTGTAGGATGTTGAACAGCATCCCTGGCCTCCACCCCCGCCAGATGCCAGCAGCAAACCCCTAGTCATGGCAATCTAAAATGTCTCCAGACATTGCCACGCGTCCCCTGGGGGTGGTGGGGGACAAAGTCTCCCTTGTTTGAGGACGGCTGCTCTGCAAGAATTTTTGGACGAGTCAGTAGACGTCCACACAGACCGGCGCTGACAGTGAAGTGCAAAGTTTTACAGCTCCGCAGCGCCTTCGGGGGAGACAGCCGCGCACTGCAGCAGCCCCTATATCATGGCGGAAACGCTGTATATCTGCTCCCACTGTCAGCATCCCGGAGGGGCAGGAGGAATATCTCTGTGCGTTTAGAAAATGCAGACAGAGAAAGAGATGGAGAGGAGAGAGAGAGAGCCCATGACCGAAAAATAGGACATCTGGAGACAGGCCGGCTTTGATGCATCAAAATCGCACTTAGTACCAGACCGGCCCCAGCCACTCTGAGCTGCTGGAACAAGACCTCGGTAAAGCTCCACGTGTTGTAGCCGTCGCTCAAAACTGAAGGGTCTACGCGGACAGACCTGGAAGAATCCTCGGGAAGCAGACATCTGCCAGCTAATGGGGGTTGTGAGTGTGTGCAGAGAAGCGAGGGCTCGTCGTGTGCACTGGGCATCTTCTTTTTGCTCCCCGTCCGCCCACCCACGTCCGCTCTCGCCCCTTCTCCTTCCCCTCTCTGCCCCTGAGGCTGACCCGTGTGGACTGTCATGAACCGTCTCGCCCTCTGCCTTCTGGATTCTGCCAATGGGAGGGCTGCAAGGGGACCAGAGGGAGGGAGAGACAGAGGTCATGGTGTGTATTCCGCCTGCTCCCGCGTGCCAGGGTCTCCGAGGTCTGGCGCGTCCCTTCGCTCCCGCCTGGAGGCCCCCTGCACTTCATCCTTTCCCTTCCTCGTCGTGTCTTCTGGTCTCGGAGTGAGGATGGTACCTCTGTCACCACTCCCAGGTACCGTGCTATCCTGTGTGGTTTCCCATGCCCTGCCCACACCTTTGTGAACAATTCCTTTCTTAAACTCCCCTCGAATTATCCCAATTTATGCGTGTCGTGTGTTCCCCGCTGGTGCCCTGACTGATGAACCATGTGATGCTTTGTTCAAACAAAATCAGATGCAAAAACGCAGTAGATAAACAGGTCAGAGCAGAGCTTCTCCATCCGTTCAACGTGTATTGTCCAGTGTCCACGCTCTGCCAGACACCGTGTGCTGGGGACTGAAGACAGGCTGGGCCAGGAGGGCAACGTGGCTCTTGCCTGCTGAGTGGACAGTCCTGCAGGTGGCAAAGATGCGGCCAGTGGCCTGGGCTCCCCAGCCGCCCACGCAGCCTCCCTGGAACCCTAACGACCACAGAATGCCATGAAAATGCCTGCCATCTGTCCCATTCCCATTTTTCAGGTGGGGGAACTGAGGCCCAGGGAGGAAAAGGGACTTGCCCAATATTTAAGACAATCCAACCTTCTGGAAGTTTCTACAATTGGAATCCAGCCTCCTTCATTTCTAGGAATGGCTAAAAGTTAGTGGGTCATTCCTGCGTGCTGGACCCTTGGCTCCGTACATCCTCTGACAACCGTCTGAGGTGGCAACAATGTTTCTCCCTACTTATAAATAAGGCTTGGAGATTGGAGCAACCTGCTCAAAGTCACATGGTGCAGGAGCCGGAACTGAGACTGGAACCCAGGAAGCGAGCGCTGAATACCCATCACCTCCCCACGCCCTCCCCCCATCTCCCCCGCTTCGGAGAAGGCAGAGGGGCCGCGGAAAATGCCATCCTTCAGAGAAGGGTCCGAGTGCACATCTTTCATCATCCTGTGACCGTAAGGACAATCCTTTGCGGCCCAATCATCCGTCTGAGACAGAACAGGGAGGGGGTGGGGAGGGGCACGGGGCTCCTGGGTCCTCCAGGCACTGGCCCCACTGCAGAGCGTTCTCGGCTGGCGTGAACACCGCGCGGCGTCCAGGGTCCGTCCAGTTCATGCGGAGGGCGCGGGATGGACACAGAGCCTCCAAAAGGGGCCCCCGCGCACCCCAACTTACAACAGCTCCTTCAACCTCTCATCGCCCACGGCAGTGCCTCAAATCGCACCCTTAGAGTCACTCTGGTGCGAAACATGACACATACTCCTCAAAGGAGCAGAGAGGAGGTGCGTAATTTACCCCTGAACGCGTTAAGGGCAAGGGGAGAGAGGACTGGCGTTCCTTGAGCACTTGCTTTGTGCTTTCCATCGGGAGGATGAGTAAATATTAGTTTAATATTACATTGGTCGCATCACTGATTCTTCATGACAGGGTGACACAGTGGGCATCAAGAGAACCAAGGCTCAGAGAGGGTAAGTGACCTGCTCAAAGTCACACAGCTGATGTGTCATAGGTTGGATCTCTGCCCCAATGTCTAACCCGTCTACTTTCTATCACACCTGTTAATTCCTAGGCTTGAGGAACCTACTTCAAGGTGAGGGAAAAATGCCTGAACAAGAGGAACATAAAATGGGACATTTGAGGGGCAGTCCCACTCTTGGGAGTCTCCATGGGTCTGTCTTTGTGTGACATGTGACCTTCTCTGAGCTGGACCTCAGTTTCTTTTCAGGTCCAAAAAGAAGGAGGGGGACTTGACACCTCCCCCCCCCCCAGGTTCCTTCTGGCTCTGGAATTCCGCCTGCTGCAAGTTCACTGGTGGAATTCAAGCCTAGTTTATCCAAACCCACCTTGGTCCATCGACAGGTTTCAGCCAACTGAATACTATGAACAACAGGCAGCTTTAGAAGGAAAAGAAAGCATAAATGATGGGCACAGAAGGAAGGGGCTCCCAGTGCCCCCTCACCTCTCGCCTCACCTGTGTCCTCAGGATGAAGACATGGGCAAATGGACGAGCCACGAACCGCCCCTCTCACACTATGATTTGGACCAGCTGCCTCCCGGCTCCGTTTCCAGTTACTTGTTTGATGGGGCGGGCAGGCGTCACCAGGGCTAAACTGGATCCCAGAGAGGGAGGTCCCAGTCCTCCTGTGGCGCCCAGCCCCTACCCACAGAGACTTTCTGGACCCCTCCGGTCCCTGCACACACAGCCAGCTCCCCCTGAGGCTGTTAGAAGCAGCAGTTTCTCTCTCCAAATGGATCAATTCTTGCTAAGAGCCCTTTGCTGGTCCAATTATTTGGGGCTCCCTGTTCTAGTTACTTAAGGAAACCAGGTGGTGTTTTGGAGGAATTAAAACATTCCTCCAGCCGGGTCTCGCTGGCGAGGACAATGTTGTCTCTCGTTATATGCTTTTAACCAAAACGTCCTCCACCGCCAAACCCAGCCAGGGCCAGTGTAACTGGGACGTCTCCTGTCCCAAGGGTGCATCCTCAGACAGTGGTTTGTGGGAAATTCCCCGCATGCAGGCTGTTCGTGAGAGAATCACAAAGAGACATTTCAAAAGTTCACCTCCACGATGGTGTGAATCTGTGACATCCGAGAAGGGGTAAGTCAGTCTGACAAAGTTGCACAGAGAAAAAAGAAATTTGATCTGGCCTTTAAATTACAGGTACGACTTGGTAGATAGATCAAAGAAAAGAGGTTATGCCCAGAGGGGAAACAGCCAGAGCAAAGACATGGAGGCAGGACTGAATTGATTATGACGTGGAATAGTGGGGACGAGGAGGCAGGCCAGGGAGAAAGGACGAGGCACCAGGAGAGAAGGGAAATATATTTTAACAGATGGAGTGGGGTCAGATTACTAAAACCCTTGAAAAGCAGGCAGGTGGAGTTTATACGTGATATGGTGGGCAATAGGGAGCCTTAGAAGGTGTTTGAGCAGGAGAGTAATACAAGATGCGGTTGAGCCTCATTACTTGCGGATTTTATATTTGCACATGCACCTACTCGCTCAAATTTGTTTGTAACCCCCGGATCCATATTCACAGTCGTTGGTGGACACGTGCAGAGCAGCGGAAACTTTGAGGCACCGTGGTGAACGTCCCCAGCCAAGGCCCAGGGAGGCGACCCTCTGCCTTCCTGATTCCGCTCTCATGCTGTAAACACCTGTCCTTTTTGTGGTCTATTTGGTGCCACATTTTTGCATTTGTGTGCCTTTCATTCGTGATTTGGCTGCTTTTGTTTGTTTGATGGACTTTGCTGTTTAAAACAGCCCCCAAGCGTAGTATCAAGCACTGTCTAGTCCTCCTAAGCACAAGAAGGCTGCGATGCGCCTGAAGGAGAAAACGCGTGTGTCAGATGAGCTTCACTCAGGCGCGAGTGACGGTGCCCTGGGCCGTGAGCTGGATGTTGATGAATCGGCAGCATATATTAACTCGGGCGTCTTTAAACAGAGACACACATAAAACCAGGTTGCGTGGTGACCAGTTGATAAAAATATTGTGACCAGAGGGTTTCAGGAAGCTAACCCTGTATGTCCCCTAGGCACAGTGGTCCCATATTCGCCAATTCGGTGTTTGTCACTGCTTTATAGAACACGACTAGCGCGGATAATGAGAATCAACTGACCCAGCATTTTGGAGCTCTGCGGAGGCCACAAGACCATCCAGAGGAACCACCTCTTGAGAGCATGTGCGCTCAAGCCAGTGCCTAGGTTTGGATCCCCACTCTGCCACTTACTAGCTGTGTGGTCTTGGGCAAGTTGCTTAGCCTCTCTGTGCCACAGTTTCTCATCTGTAAAACAGACCATAGTTGTATCTTCATCATAGAGGGGCTAGGAGAATTTAAATGGGTTAATATTTGTAAAGTATTTAGAAGACTACCTGGCATATAATGAACACTCTTTACAAGTTTCATGTTTGTTAAGTAAATAAACGAAGAAAGGGGCAGGGGGCCAGGCCCGTGGCTGAGTGGTTAAGTTCACGCGCTCTGCTTCGGCAGCCTGGAGTTTCGCCGGTTCAGATGCTGGGTGCAGACATGGCACCGCTCTTCAGGCCACGCTGAGGCAGCGTCCCACATGCCACAACTAGAAGGACCCACAACTAAAATATACAACTATGTACTGGGGGGATTTGGGGAGAAGAAGAAAGAAGAAGAAGAAGATTGGCAACACATGTTAGCTCAGGTGCCAATCTTTAAAAAAACATAAAGAGTACCAAAAAAAAGAAAGAAAGAAAAGGGCAATAAGAAAGAGAGAAAGAGAACTCCATCCCATTTCACAGGCGAAGAAACTGAGTCAGGGATAGGAGTGGCTTGCTGGCTCCTGAGTGGTTGGCAGAGCAGGGCTCTTCCCAGCGACGGCACGGGATGAGGCTGGCACCGGGAAATCCTTCATGAGCCTCCTGCGATGCCTCAGATGCAGAATGACACAGGTGGAGGCGGCAGCCGCAGGGACAGGAGCAAACCCACAGTGTGACCGAGAGACCCACCAGGACCCGCCGCCGGAACCACTCGCCACCATCCCTCTGCGCCCCCCCACGTGCCCCTTCAAGTTGCGGCCAGATGGATTCCAGAGCCCTCCAAAGCTGGGTCTCTCCATCTCGCCGTTTAAGAATTACTAGGGATCTCCAGGCTGTGCAGCGAGGAACAAGAAATACGACCACGCCCGGGCAGAAACCTAATGAGAAACTGAACACGGCCAGACAGAAGCTTAACAAGAAATACTGGCCCGGGCGCCCAAGGAGGAAGAGCGGGCTCCGGGGACTGGGCGGGCGGCCTGCCATCTCCCCCACGTATTGATCTCGGGGCAGGCTGCCGACCATGGGGAAGTAGATAAATGGAAAGATATACGGCAGGAGGGGCCCAGGGCTGATGAAAGGGGAAGGGAAGGCAGCTTAAATCAAGGGGCAAGTGCTGGGATGGGGGGAGATAACAGGATTTGTGTTTATGGGTAACAGGGAGAACGGGCTAAGGGGCTGGGGCTGGGGAGCTGGGTGCGGGTGTGGGGAGCAGGGACCAGAGAGAGCGTCCGTGCTCCCAGGGAGTTATTGATGCTCTGGGAGGACGGCCAGGGACAGGTGCCTGAAACGGCAAAACCCCTCCCGGCCCGTTTGACGGTGGCCCCAACTGCCTTCCACCTCTGGCCCTTGGTTTCCCAGCTTTCCTGGGCGTCTCCGAGCACTGTGGTGCGGAGTCCACGTCTGCCCATTGCGGTGGAATTCCGAGCCCACGTGGGACAATATGGACAATGGCGGGCGCTCTCTGGGAGTTTCCTCTGTGCCCATGGCTGTGCCAAAAGCTTCCTGCGTCTTGTTCCAACCAATCTCCACTCTAGGACTGAGGCGCTGGGGTCGTTCCTGTTGTACAGATGAGGACACTGAGGCTCAGAGAGGCTGAGGGACGGTCCCAACGCTGGAGAGTGGCACTGGAATTCCAGCCCAGGCAGCCTGGCTCCAGAGCCCGCCTTCCCGACCGTAATTCTAGACTGGCTCTGATGCCATCCTCAGCATGAATGCCTAAAGGGAGACTGTGTCCGTGTCACTCCCTTCCGCTCACCTTGG